>NC_137869.1:385000-505000 GCF_963924005.1 Protomyctophum bolini
AGTGTGCAACAAGCAAGTATGCACTCGGCAGAGTGCAGTTCTAGTTGCTACTATAATGCAATGCTTTTTAAAACAAAAATGTAACGTAGATCAAACCAAACGGACCCGTATTACGGGTTGATTGTCCACAAAAAGACAACTACTGTATATACAGTATAGGAGACTAAACTATTAGGACATTTGAACACTGATGGTCTCAATGTGAACACTGATGCCTGTCAGTCACAATGTGGGACAGACAGGGTCTCAATGTGAACACTGATGCCTGTCAGTCACAATGTGGGACAGACAGGGTCTCAATTTGAACAGTGTGGCCTGTCAGTCACAATGTGGGACAGACAGGGTCTCAATGTGAACACTGATGCCTGTCAGTCACAATGTGGGACAGACAGGGTCTCAATTTGAACAGTGTGGCCTGTCAGTCACAATGTGGGACAGACAGGGTCTCAATGTGAACACTGATGTCTGTCAGTCACAATGTGGGACAGACAGGGTCTCAATGTGAACACTGATGCCTGTCAGTCACAATGTGGGACAGACAGGGTCTCAATGTGAACACTGATGCCTGTCAGTCACAATGTGGGACAGACAGGGTCTCAATGTGAACGCTGATGTCTGTCAGTCACAATGTGGGACAGACAGGGTCTCAATTTGAACACTGATGCCTGTCAGTCACAATGTGGGACAGACAGGGTCTCAATGTGAACACTGACGCCTGTCAGTCACAATGTGGGACAGACAGGGTCTCAATGTGAACACTGACGCCTGTCAGTCACAATGTGGGACAGACAGGGTCTCAATGTGAACACTGACGCCTGTCAGTCACAATGTGGGACAGACAGGGTCTCAATGTGAACACTGACGCCTGTCAGTCACAATGTGGGACAGACAGGGTCTCAATGTGAACACTGACGGCTGTCAGTCACAATGTGGGACAGACAGGGTCTCAATGTGAACACTGATGCCTGTCAGTCACAATGTGGGACAGACAGGGTCTCAAATGTGAACACTGACGCCTGTCAGTCACAATGTGGGACAGACAGGGTCTCAATGTGAACACTGACGCCTGTCAGTCACAATGTAGATTGGAGTGAGTCTGTAGTTCTGACTGCAATGGGAAGTTCATTGCATAGTTTTTTGGAGCCAGAAGGGAGAAGAGTTTGGGAGCGTTTTTAGTGAAGGTACTTACAGCTTCCCTGCGTTGGCTGACCTGAGTGCGTGGAGGTTCCAGGACCTTCAGGGTGTGTTTATGCATCTTCTAGGACCTTCAGGATGTGTTTATGCATCTTCTAGGACCTTCAGGATGTGTTTTATCTTCTAGGACCTTCAGCATGGGGTCACGTGGAGGTCAACGGGGTGAAGGATTCACAATGTCTCCTTGTGGTTGTTACCTGACATGAGCAGGGAGGGCGCCCCCTGGTGGACACAGAGCGCTACAGCAGACAGACAGTAGGGAGATTATCCTTCATCATTTTATCAGATTTACATTTAGTATTTTATCAGATTTACATTTAGTATTTTATCAGATTTACATTTAGTATTTTATCAGATTTACATTTACAGTGGATTAGAGTGGATTATGTATTAACGTGTTGTTCTTGTTTACTGTAGTCTCTAACCTTAAGAGCGTCTGATAAAAAAACATTGTGAATTAAAGGTGAGGTCAGGTCACCATGGAAGCTGAGACAGTGTATTAATTAATGTCTACATTGTGAATTAAAGGTGAGGTCACCATGGAAGCAGAGACGTTGTATTAATTAATGTCTACATTGTGAATTAAAGGTGAGGTCACCATGGAAGCAGAGACGTTGTATTCAGACCTGATCGCCACTCACTACAACTACACAGGAAAGTTCCGCAAGGTGAGTGCCTATAGCCCCTCCCCCTAGCCCTTCCTATGACCAGCATTGAGTGTTTGTGTAAACACAGACATTGCATAAACACTTTTTTTATTTACTCAAGTAAAAGTAGTATTAATACTGCAATTGTAGAAATACAATTTAACTAAATGTACCTGGTTACGTCTCCCCGCTGCGTATTGAATGTGTTTTAACTTTTTACCCCTCAACGTCTTCTGACAGACATACTAGGGGTTGGAACATGCAGCAAGCCCAAAAGCCACGGGGGAACTATACTGTATGTCGGGCAGCTGCCCAGTGAGGGGAGGAGATGGGGAGGGAAGGCTTTCCTCCCCATCCCCTCCCATATTTCTCAGAGATATGGCTGAGGGGCAATTTCACCCAACATCGTCTTAAGGCGGACTCTGTGATGTGTGTGTTTTAAGGTGGAACCTCAGACTCGGGTGTTAAGGCGGACTCTGTGATGTGTGTGTTTTAAGGTGGAACCTCAGGACTCGCGTCTTAAGGCGGACTCTGTGATGTGTGTGTGTGTGTTTTAAGGTGGAACCTCAGGACTCGCGTCTTAAGGCGGACTATGTGATGTGTGTGTTTTAAGTTGGAACCTCAGGACTCGGGTCTTAAGGCGGACTCTGTGGTTTTCATCATGGTGTGCTGTCTGATCGTCATGGAGAACGTCCTGGTTCTGTCAACGATCTGGAGGACCAAGAAGTTCCACAAGCCCATGTATACTACTTTATAGGTACGTTGTTATTACTATCATTACCTATTCTACTTTGTTTATTACCATGTACTTATCATGTATGTACTAAATGTACTACGGTACTACCTCATAGGAAACCTGGCGCTGAGCGACCTTCTGGCGGAGGAGTTTATACCGCTAACATCCTGCTGTCTGGAGCTAATACCTACAGGTAGAGTTAACTACCACTTTAGATACCATAACTATTATTATTGATACCATTGATATCCTGCTAGTCTGGCTCGCTTCAGCAGCAGCGAGCCAGCTATAGATATCGAACACAGTGTGTTCGTTAACAGTAATTATAATGTAATTAACAGTAATTATATTGTAATTACCAGGTTAACTCCCACCCAGTGGTTCCTACGTGAAGGCAGTATGTTCGTAGCGCTCGCTGCCTCCGTCTTCAGTCTCCTTCGCCATCGCCATCGAACGCCACCTCACCATGCTGAAGATGAAACTACACAACAAGGTTTGATTGGTCAGAAAAACAACGACATCGTTAGGAAGATGGCCGCAGCACCAGGAAGGGGGGAGGGGGGGGGGGGGGTGAGGTCACAAATGCGTTTTATACATTTGAAAACATGAAACAGGACATGTTATTCTACAGTACATCAACCAGTCAAATAACCAGTCCTGTCAATCAATCACAATCTTTCCAGTCAGTCTCAACCAATCCGATTGTGTCTCTGTGGTCTCCACCAATCAGATTGTGTCTCTGTGGTCTCCACCAATCAGATTGTGTCTCTGTGGTCTCCACCAATCCGATTGTGTCTCTGTGGTCTCCACCAATCAGATTGTGTCTCTGTGGTCTCCACCAATCAGATTGTGTCTCTGTGGTCTCCACCAATCAGATTGTGTCTCTGTGGTCTCCACCAATCAGATTGTGTCTCTGTGGTCTCCACCAATCAGATTGTGTCTCTTTGGTCTCCACCAATCAGATTGTGTCTCTGTGGTCTCCACCAATCAGATTGTGTCTCTGTGGTCTCCACCAATCAGATTGTGTCTCTGTGGTCTCCACCAATCAGATTGTGTCTCTGTGGTCTCCACCAATCAGATTGTGTGTCTGTGGTCTCCACCAATCAGATCGTGTGTCTGTGTCTGTCTCCAGGGCAACACATGTCGCGTGTTCCTGCTGATCAGCGCTGTGTGGCTGGTGGCCGCCGTCGTGCTCGGAGGGCTGCCCGTGATTGGCTGGAACTGCATCGCCGTGATGTCACGCTGCAGCACGGTGCTTCCTCTCTACCACAAGACCTACATCCTGTTCTGCACCACCGTGTTCAGCGTCATCCTGGCCGCCATCGTGGTGCTCTACGCCCGGATCTACGCCCTGGTCCGCACACGCAGCCGCAAGCTGGTGCTGCGCAAGGTACGGTCTACCCGTCCTGGTGAAGACATAGGGCCGCAAGCTGGTGTTACACACAAGGTACGTAACGGTCTACCCGCCCTGGCGAGGACATAAGGCCACAAGCTGGTGTTACACACAAGGTACAGTCTGTCTGTCTCTGTGTGTGTGTGCGTGTGCGTGTGTGTGTTTCTCGGTCGTAAGCGGCAGCAGTAGTAACCCCAGCGGTAACCCCAGTAATAAAAGCTGTGTGTGTGTGTGTGTGTGCCTGCGTGCGTACCTGCGTGTGTCTCAGGTCGTTAACGGTCGTAGCGGTAGCAGCAGTAACCCCGGCGGTAACCCCAGCAATAAGAGCTCAGAGAAGTCCATGGCGTTGCTGAAGACGGTGATCATCGTGCTGAGCTGCTTCATCGCCTGCTGGGCTCCGCTCTTCGTCCTCCTCCTCCTCGACGTGGCCTGTGAGATACGCATGTGTCCCGTCCTCTACAAGGTAGGCCAGGGAGTCCTCCAGGCCACCAGGGGGTCCTCCAGCTCTGTTGGTCAACACTGCGTCCAATTCTAACCAAAGATCCTGTGTTAGAAGCGGTAGAATTAGTCATGCCTCCCGTTGCTGTCGATCGCCTCTAGAGTGTTTTGGCTACATTTAACTGCTACAGCCACATCCGGCATAACATCCGGTCCGTCTGTAAAAGTGCTCCACTGCTATAAATCGCTGGGCGTTCTGATTTGATGGATTAAATAACCCTGGGCGTTCTGGGTGTTAATGTATTGTTTGTTTATATGTGTATGTATGTGTTTATATATTTGTTTATGTGTGTTTTAAGGCCGAGTGGTTCCTGGCTCTGGCGGTGCTGAACTCGGCCATGAATCCTCTGATCTACACGCTGACGTCCAACGAGATGCGCCGCGCCTTCCTGCGCACGCTGCTCTGCTGCGTGGCCTGCCTGCGGCCCGCCATGGCCCGATGCACCGCCTCCTCCTCTAGCTCCTCCTCCTCCCGGCCACACGGGGGCGCCGGCGTGGAGTTCAGCCGTAGCAGCAGGTCGGGGGGACAACTCTTCCCCGTCGCGCCCCAACAAGAAGGACGAGTACAACTCGCCGTCCTCCCGCGACACGGTGGTTTCGGGCAGCGAGTACAACTCTCCGTCCTCCCGGGAGAACATCGTGGTGTCGTCTGCAAACGTCGCAACTTTGTCATCGTAGAAATACAAGAGACCTTCTGCCGTTTTGTCCGACGTGGCATTTCTTCTCCTATCCCTGAAATGACTGATACGTCAAACATGTTCTATAGCTACTGGAACTATACGTTGGAACTGTTATGTTCCTCAGATACAGGAACTCTAAGGTCTTCAGATACAGGAAGTATAATTTGGAACTATACAGTCTTCACATACAGGAACTATATGGTCTTCACATACAGGAACTATATGGTCTTCACATACAGGAACTATATGGTCTTCACATACAGGAACTATATGGTCTTCACATACAGGAACTATATGGTCTTCACATAAAGGAGCTATAAATTGGAAGTGTTCACAAACAGCAACTAAAAGGTCTTCACAAACAGGAACTATAAATTGGAACTAAATGGTCTTCACAAACAGGAACTATTAGGTCTTCACAAACAGGGACTATAAATTGGAACTAAATGGTCTTCACAAACAGGAACTATAAGTTTGAACTTTACGTGAAACTAGTTATTCTACAGTTACTGGAACTATTATGTTCCTCGGTACAGGACTTTTCACATACAGGAAGTATCTTGTAATTTTTATGCCACAATTTTGCAACCCATTTTTTCACCCAGTGTCAATTATCTAATGTAATCCTGGGCGCTAGTACACTTCCTCTGCCAACCTCGGGAGAGCAACGGACTGACCTCATGCTTCCTTCTATGCATGAGGAGTCCAAGCTGCTTCTTTTCACCTGAGAGGGGGGGGGGAGTTTCCCCAGCCGGACGTAGCGCGTGGAAGGAACACGTTATTCCGACCAGTTCCTTTCCCCTCCATCAGGCGCCCCGGCTGGCCAGGGGGAGGCAGTATAGAGACCAGTTCCTTTCCCCTCCATCAGGCGCCCCGGCTTGCCAGGGGGAGGCAGTATAGAGACCAGTTCCTTTCCCCTCCATCAGGCGCCCCGGCTGGCCAGGGGGAGGCAGTATAGAGACCAGTTCCCCGGCTGGCCAGAGGGAGGCAGTATAGATACAGGAACTAGAAGTGAAACCGTGACGTCAAACAGATTTTTTTCGCATGTTTAGGAGTACTTTTTTACGTCCGCTGTACGGTGGGAGGAGAGTGCGTGTGTGCGTCCGTGCGCAGTAAATGGTTGTAAGGGAACTTCTCTCACCTGACAACGTATGAACCAATAGGAGCTCTGCGTAGGAGGGACACAAAGCAACCAATGTCAACAGAGCACTGGACCACAGAGGACCAATCAGAGCACTGGACGACAGAGGACCAATCAGATTGGACCATCAATCTCCCACCTGGTCATTAAGACTTAAAGATGAGGTCACTTCCTGTATTGCGATGTCACTGCATCGTGGCGTATTTCTGAGCGGAACAAGGATGAGAAGGCGGGACTTGAACGTGGGGAGCAATTTGATTGGAGCGTTGAAAAACAGGAAGGACAGAATGACAGTGGAATGATTGGCCGGTGGTTTCTGTGATATTATTGGTTAGTTTGATCAGTTCGGTCTTAGCCAATCACACGCTGTTGTAGGAACAAGAACGTGGTAATAATATTTTTTCTTTCTTTTGTTTGTGTTTTTGTAATATATTGTTACTGTAGTTACTGTAGTCACAATATGAGATCTAAGGGGTTAATATATTGTTACTGTAGGAACAATATGAGATCTAAAGGGTTAAAACATGTGTTAAGGTTTTAAGTGTCATCACTTTGTTAGATAGATGGTTTACTGACCTGCTAAACCCGACCCGATTGGCCGAGACGACTAGAGGCGTGGCGCTTATGTGAAACCTGATTGGCCGATACGACTAGAGGCGTGGCGCCCTTAGAGAGCTTAAGTCAGGCCCGGCTCCGTCCATGAAATGACTGAGATTGTTTTATTCCAAACAATATGTACTTTGATAAATAAACTGCGGGTGCATGCCACGCCCCCTCCCCCCCCCTATGTGCCACGCCCCCTCCCCCCCTATGTGCCACGCCCCCCCCCCTGTGGTGCCACGCCCCCTCTGCCCCCCCCTGTGGTGCCACGCCCCCTCTGCCCCCCCTGTGGTTCCACGCCCCCCTGCCCCCCCTGTGGTTCCACGCCCCCTCTCCTCCCCTGTGGTTCCACGCCCCCTCTCCTCCCCTGTGGTGCCACGCCCCCTCTCCTCCCCTGTGGTTCCACGCCCCCTCTCCTCCCCTGTGGTGCCACGCCCCCTCTCCTCCCCTGTGGTTCCACGCCCCCTCTCCTCCCCTGTGGTTCCACGCCCCCTCTCCTCCCCTGTGGTTCCACGCCCCCTCTCCTCCCCTGTGGTTCCACGCCCCCTCTCCTCCCCCTGTGTGCCACGCCCCCTCTGCCCCCCCCCTGTGGTGCCAATTAATTAAAGTTTGTGTGTTCTGTAAATAATTATCCTACTGATGACATCACTAACATGTACATAATCCCAGTGATGACATCACATTATGTACATAATCCCAGTGATGACATCACTAATATGTACAAAATCCCAGTGATGACATCACTAATTATGTAACGTGATTATGTAGCGTCAACGTTTACTTATACTTATGTTCTTAATGTTCCTCCACCAATCACGATCAAGCCACGCCCCACGAGTAGGGATGGAGCCCGATAACAGAAAGTACACGGTATCGATAAGCTCTGGGCTCATCCAGTACCCGGTATCGATAAGCTTTGATAAGCTCTGGGCGTATCCAGTACCTGGTATCGATAAGCTTTGATAAGCTCTGGGCTTATCCAGTACCCGGTATCGATAAGCTTTGATAAGCTCTGGGCGTATCCAGTACCTGGTATCGATAAGCTCTGGGCTCATCCAGTACCCGGTATCGATAAGCTTTGATAAGCTCTGGGCTTATCCAGTACCCGGTATCGATAAGCTTTGGGCGTATCCAGTACCCGGTATCAATAAGCTCTGGGCTCATCCAGTACCCGGTATCGATAAGCTTTGGGCGTATCCAGTACCCGGTATCGATAAGCTTTGATAAGCTCTGGGCGTATCCAGTACCCGGTATCGATAAGCTCTGGGCGTATCCAGTACCCGGTATCGATAAGCTCTGGGCGTATCCAGTACCTGGTATCGATAAGCTCTGGGCTCATCCAGTACCCGGTATCGATAAGCTTTGATAAGCTCTGGGCTTATCCAGTACCCGGTATCGATAAGCTTTGGGCGTATCCAGTACCCGGTATCAATAAGCTCTGGGCTCATCCAGTACCCGGTATCGATAAGCTTTGGGCGTATCCAGTACCCGGTATCGATAAGCTTTGATAAGCTCTGGGCGTATCCAGTACCCGGTATCGATAAGCTCTGGGCGTATCCAGTACCCGGTATCGATAAGCTCTGGGCGTATCCAGTACCTGGTATCGATAAGCTCTGGGCTCATCCAGTACCCGGTATCGATATCTGCTATTTTTTTTTATCATGAAAATCTGGAGCAAATCTTTGAATATATATTCTTTCAGAGCGAACGTTTTTAACACAAATCTTTGCTTCTGGGAGGGGGCGGGGGGGTCCCTGGAAATATATATTTTCAGGTTGAAGGTCCGCGGCCAATTACAGATATTTTTGGGCTCAGAACACATGCAGCGTCCAGGGTTCATGTACGGTTCATATAGCAGATCTATAGAACATGTTGTCCAGGCCTCCAGGGTTCATATAGTAGATCTGTTATCATCTACAGAACACAGAGTCCAGGCCTCCAGGGTTCATAATGTAGATCTACAGAACACAGAGTCCAGGCCTCCAGGGTTCATAATGTAGATCTATAGAACACAGAGTCCAGGCCTCCAGGGTTCATAATGTAGATCTACAGAACACAGAGTCCAGGCCTCCAGGGTTCATAATGTAGATCTACAGAACACAGAGTCCAGGCCTCCAGGGTTCATAATGTAGATCTACAGAACACAGAGTCCAGGCCTCCAGGGTTCATAATGTAGATCTACAGAACACAGAGTCCAGGCCTCCAGGGTTCATAATGTAGATCTATAGAACACAGAGTCCAGGCCTCCAGGGTTCATAATGTAGATCTATAGAACACAGAGTCCAGGCCTCCAGGGTTCATAATGTAGATCTACAGAACACAGAGTCCAGGCCTCCAGGGTTCATAATGTAGATCTACAGAACACAGAGTCCAGGCCTCCAGGGTTCATGTGGTTCATGGACGAATCAGTGGATCAAATCTTTCTCTCTTGACTCGTTCAACCATGAGATGGAAACTATTTAAATTCATATCATGATGTTCTTTCTGTGGTCTGACCGCTGTGGGGGGGGGGGGGGGGGGGGGGGGGGGCTGACCACTAACTGCAGGTTTCTCTGCCTTCCATCCCTCACAGCGCATTGTAACGCCATGCGTTGTGATCTACAAGCTCACAGCGCATTGTAACGTCATGCGTTGTGATCTACAAGCTCACAGCGCATTGTAACGTCATGCGTTGTGATCTACAAGCTCACTGTAACGCATTGTAACGCCATGCGTTGTGATCTACAAGCTCACAGCGCATTGTAACGTCATGCGTTGTGATCTACAAGCTCACTGTAACGCATTGTAACGCCATGCGTTGTGATCTACAAGCTCACAGCGCATTGTAACGTCATGCGTTGTGATCTACAAGCTCACAGCGCATTGTAACGTCATGCGTTGTGATCTACAAGCTCACAGCGCATTGTAACGTCATGCGTTGTGATCTACAAGCTCACTGTAACGCATTGTAACGCCATGCGTTGTGATCTACAAGCTCACTGTAACGCATTGTAACGCCATGCGTTGTGATCTACAAGCTCACAGCGCATTGTAACGTCATGCGTTGTGAGCTTGTAGATCAGCTATCTTGGCTCCCCAGGGACCTCTGGGGGTCCATGGACCACCTGGAACCTCCCCAGGGACCTCTGGGGGTAAGGAAAGGAAAGGTACTATGTTTACCCAGGGTAACTGGACTAAGGAAAGGAAAGGTTTACCCAGGGTAACTGGACTAAGCTCAAGAACTTGTTTACAGCCAGGCCCTGCTCATAGAACATTTCATGGTAGTGGTTCACTTCAGCGGTGGTCATTTTAACGTGCCGGTCCGGGGATACGAACTATAGCGACCTTCCGATATCAAGACCGCTCCGCAAACCGTTCGGCCACCGGACCTCTCCTGGAGAACTACCGACTTTGACGAAAAAAAAAAACAGATTCATGTAACTTTACCAAAATGTCACCCCCTTCAGTCCTGGAGTCGTGTGTGCACCGTAACCTCTGTGAATATGATTTTACAGTGTTTGTTTCTGCTAGAATCTTTAATAAATGTTGCAATAGTCAAATTTAAATAAATATGTGTTTGTCACTTTATTTAATTAAATCTGTTAATCACAGATAGTCAAATGAATAAAGATGAGTTATTTCTACTCTGCACATAATTATAATAACACTTTATTTAATTAACCTACCGTAGTCTATATGGTAAATATTAACAGTATTTAATTAACATTCTATATGGTAAATATATTATAACACTTTATTTAATTAACCTAGTCTATACGGTAAATAATAACACTATTTAATTAACATATTCTATATGGTAAACATGGAATAATAATAACACTAATGAATTAACATATTCTATATGGTAAACATGGAATAATAATAACACTATTTAATTAATATATTCTATATGGTAAACATGAACACTTATTTAATTAACATATTCTATAATGGTAAACATGAATAATAATAACACTATTTAATTAACATATTCTATATGGTAAACATGAATAAATAAGTGTTACTTTGATTCACTCTTTATATTTAATTACATCTATTAATCACAAACACTAAAGTCAGTGAAATGTTAATTATCCCTGAATAATAAACATCTGTATTTATGACTATATAAACATTATATAAGGACATACTTATATGTTTATTAGGACTATAAAGGTTTATAATGAATCATAATGATTAAGGTGCTCTATCTATTTCAATATAATTGTTAGGTTTATCACACACACACACACACACACACACACACACACACACACACACACACACACACACACACACACACACACACACACACACACACACACAGCAGTGCTGCCACCCCCTGGTGGATGGAAGTGGAGCCACAGGCCCGGGAAAGCTTGAATTATCCTCTTTCAATCTGCAAAGTGTTTGTTTCATAAACATTCACCGTAGACATGTTATAACATGTTATAACATATAATAAGCTAAGTGTAGACCAGGGGTGAGCAACTTTGACGATGGAGAGCGCCACTATAGTTCCACACTCACTCCAGAGGGCCACTATAGTTCCACACTCACTCCAGAGGGCCACTATAGTTCCACACTCACTCCAGAGGACCACTATAGTTCCACACTCACTCCAGAGGGCCACTATAGTTCCACCCACTCCAGAGGGCCACTATAGTTCTACACTCACTCCAGAGGACCACTATAGTACCACACTCACTCCAGAGGACCACTATAGTTCCACACTCACTCCAGAGGGCCACTATAGTTCCACACTCACTCCAGAGGGCCACTATAGTTCCACACTCACTCCAGAGGGCCACTATAGTTCCACACTCACTCCAGAGGACCACTATAGTTCCACACTCACTCCAGAGGGCCACTATAGTTCCACACTCACTCCAGAGGACCATATAGTTCCACACTCACTCCAGAGGGCCACTATAGTTCCACACTCACTCCAGAGGGCCACTATAGTTCCACACTCACTCCAGAGGGCCACTATAGTTCCATACTCACTCCAGAGGGGCCACTATAGTTCCACACTCACTCCAGAGGGCCACTATAGTTCCACACTCACTCCAGAGGGCCACTATAGTTCCACACTCACTCCAGAGGGCCACTATAGTTCTACACTCACTCCAGAGGGCCACTATAGTTCCACACTCACTCCAGAGGACGACTATAGTTCCACACTCACTCCAGAGGAACGCTATAGTTCCACACTCACTCCAGAGGGCCGCTATAGTTCCACACTCACTCCAGAGGACCACTATAGTTCCACACTCACTCCAGAGGGCCACTATAGTTCCACACTCACTCCAGAGGGCCACTATAGTTCCACACTCACTCCAGAGGGCCACTATAGTTCCACACTCACTCCAGAGGGCCACTATAGTTCCACACGTCTAAGCCGACTACTGATCAGTGGGTAGATTTTATTTGCGTTAACAAAGCAAAACATGAAAATGAAACTTCACAGAAAAACAAAAACAAAAACAAACAAATATGATTCGTCTCTAGAGGATAGCTGTACCGTTTCCCTTAACAAAATGTACGGTATTAAAAATGTATTCACTAATTCCGTGTGTTGCTCTTCATATTCTTAAGGATACTATTCTGTAATTAATTATCTACATGATTTAATTTAACAAGTACAGGCATCTTATGGTAAATGATATTCATCTTCATGTTATGATAAAGATTATTTTTCACACGATAGTAAAATAAAAAACAGACGCGTAGTAAGTGAACGCGGCTGGAAGGGGGCGATCTATTCACTGTGAAGTGAATAGACCCCCAGTGGTCCTTGAGGGAGTTCCAGGGGGTCCCCAGCTAAATGATAGTAAGGAACCAAATGGACCCTGATGGGTCTGTAACTCAGAGAGAGTTAAATTAACATTGATTTTACAATAATAAATTGGGGGGTCCCAGAGATAGAAATGCCATTAAATGGGGGTCCGTAGAACTAATGCAATGTCAAACTGGGGGTCCTTGTAATTAAACGGATTGAGAATCATTGCTAGAGCCGTAAGAATCTTCTCTTATGGGGGTCCCTGGCATGTCTCTTCAAATGGGGGTCCCTGGCATGTCTCTTCAAATGGGGGTCCCTGGCATGTCTCTTCAAATGGGGGTCCGTGGGGCTAATTAGTGTCCATTTGGGGGTCCTAGTTTGGGAACCACTGGTTTAGCCTATTAGATATTATTTGTCTCGTTTTACAGCAAAGTCACGGAAAAAAAACAAAAAAAACAATAAGACGTTTGGCATTAGGCCTACATAAAAAAAGTACCTGCATCAGTGTGAAGGGGCGGGGTTTAAAGTGAAGGGGCGGGGTTTATAGTGAAGGGGTGGGGTTTAGACCAATAGGGCGGGGCTTAGTGTTAGGGGTGGGGTTTGTAGTTTTCACTGTGTTTCAATTTGCGGTTCAGATAAATGTCACTTTATAGATTCATTGAAAAACTAAAATAGATGATTATATTCTGTATATGTTTTCTGTACATCTATAGTTTCCCCCGCGATCCGACTACGGATAAGCGGTTGAATATGGATGGATATTCTGTGTTTTCAAACACGGCAGCGACTGGCGCGCGCCTGGTAATTAAGTAGAAAGAAAATGTCAGTTAATTACTGACATTGTAAGTTGCCCTGAAAAATGAAAAGTCCTTGAGAAACTGCAGTGTGTGTGTGTGCACGCGCGCACGTGCCTAGCTTGCTTCTATTTACACCGTTAAGAGTTACATGAGGGTTTAAAGCAGCACTTATCAAAGGTTAGCTAGCAGAACGTTTCCTCTTTAGCCGATATATACGATTATTATTATCTTATTTAAATCTCTGCTACGTAGAAAGAGATGATTATAACTTGATTTAAATCTCTGCTAGAAAGAGTCCCGACATAAAAAACGAAAACAGTAAACAAAGCGTTCATTGAGAGAGTTGAGAATTTGAGATACCTGAAATTTCCTGTTGATTTTCTCAGCCTTGTTTTTTCTCCATGGAGGTGTAAAGTGGATCAACTCTGTGTTCACGTCAGAGGAAACCTATTAAAATAGCAGATCTACAAGTTCATAATGCAGCTTGTAGAAAATACGGTGCAAATCTTTGAATATATATTCTTTCTGAGCGAACGTTTTTAACTCAAATCTTTGCTTCTGAGGGGGGGCTGCCAATTACATAATACAGTAGTACTTTTTGGGCGTTCTTGATCAAATATAGTTTGAGAACCACTGATTTAATATTAGCTAAAAGCTAACTGGAGCGCAAGTTTTTCCGAAGACGATTCCCGTTTGACGCGAACGCAGAGTTGAATCTCTAAAGCCCAGCCCACTGAAAAGCCTGTCGGCCAATCAGTAAACTAGCTAGCTGGCTTAAATTTGCATATAGGACCGTTTGTTCATACACTGTAAAAAAAAAAAAAAAAATACAAATAAGGTAGAAGTACAATTCACAGCACTGTAAAAAATGAAACAATGTAACAGATAAAACCATCAGTTCAACATTTTAGCTTTTACGTTCTTATACACTTTGTTTAAATATGTAGTTCTATTTACAGACGGAGACGCAGTCATGGAAACCACTTCCTGTGGAGCACGGTAACCACTTCCTGTGAAGCACAGTAACCACTTCCTGTGAAGCACAGTAACCACGTCCTGTGAAGCACAGTAACCAGGGACGGAACTCCAAAACCAAGACCCCAAAAGATCTGATAACAGCTCATCCAGTACCCGGTATCGATAAGCTTTGGGCTTATCCAGTACCCGGTATCGATAAGCTTTGGGCTTATCCAGTACCCGGTATCGATAAGCTCTGGGCATGTGGAACAAACATGTGGGTCTAAAAGTGTATTGATACCTGTAGTGACTCCAGAGGGCCACTATAGTTCCACACTCACTCCAGAGGGCCACTATAGTTCCACACTCACTCCAGAGGGCCACTATAGTTCTACACTCACTCCAGAGGGCCACTATAGTTCCACACTCACTCCAGAGGACGACTATAGTTCCACACTCACTCCAGAGGAACGCTATAGTTCCACACTCACTCCAGAGGGCCGCTATAGTTCCACACTCACTCCAGAGGACCACTATAGTTCCACACTCACTCCAGAGGGCCACTATAGTTCCACACTCACTCCAGAGGGCCACTATAGTTCCACACTCACTCCAGAGGGCCACTATAGTTCCACACTCACTCCAGAGGGCCACTATAGTTCCACACGTCTAAGCCGACTACTGATCAGTGGGTAGATTTTATTTGCGTTAACAAAGCAAAACATGAAAATGAAACTTCACAGAAAAACAAAAACAAAAACAAACAAATATGATTCGTCTCTAGAGGATAGCTGTACCGTTTCCCTTAACAAAATGTACGGTATTAAAAATGTATTCACTAATTCCGTGTGTTGCTCTTCATATTCTTAAGGATACTATTCTGTAATTAATTATCTACATGATTTAATTTAACAAGTACAGGCATCTTATGGTAAATGATATTCATCTTCATGTTATGATAAAGATTATTTTTCACACGATAGTAAAATAAAAAACAGACGCGTAGTAAGTGAACGCGGCTGGAAGGGGGCGATCTATTCACTGTGAAGTGAATAGACCCCCAGTGGTCCTTGAGGGAGTTCCAGGGGGTCCCCAGCTAAATGATAGTAAGGAACCAAATGGACCCTGATGGGTCTGTAACTCAGAGAGAGTTAAATTAACATTGATTTTACAATAATAAATTGGGGGGTCCCAGAGATAGAAATGCCATTAAATGGGGGTCCGTAGAACTAATGCAATGTCAAACTGGGGGTCCTTGTAATTAAACGGATTGAGAATCATTGCTAGAGCCGTAAGAATCTTCTCTTATGGGGGTCCCTGGCATGTCTCTTCAAATGGGGGTCCCTGGCATGTCTCTTCAAATGGGGGTCCCTGGCATGTCTCTTCAAATGGGGGTCCGTGGGGCTAATTAGTGTCCATTTGGGGGTCCTAGTTTGGGAACCACTGGTTTAGCCCATTAGATATTATTTGTCTCGTTTTACAGCAAAGTCACAGAAAAAAAACAAAAACAACAATAAGACGTTTGGCATTAGGCCTACATAAAAAAAAGTACCTGCATCAGTGTGAATGGGGCGGGGTTTAAAGTGAAGGGGCGGGGTTTATAGTGAAGGGGTGGGGTTTAGACCAATAGGGCGGGGCTTAGTGTTAGGGGTGGGGTTTGTAGTTTTCACTGTGTTTCAATTTGCGGTTCAGATAAATGTCACTTTATAGATTAGTTGAAAAACTAAAATAGATGATTATATTCTGTATATGTTTTCTGTATATCTATAGTTTCCCCCGCGATCCGACTACGGATAAGCGGTTGAATATGGATGGATATTCTGTGTTTTCAAACACGGCAGCAACTGGTGCGCTACTGGTAATTAAGTAGAAAGAAAATGTCAGTTAATTACTGACATTGTAAGTTGCCCTGAAAAATGAAAAGTCCTTGAGAAACTGCAGTGTGTGTGTGTGTGTGTGCACGCGCGTGCACGTGCCTAGCTTGCTTCTATTTACACCGTTAAGAGTTACATGAGGGTTTAAAGCAGCACTTATCAAAGGTTAGCTAGCAGAACGTTTCCTCTTTAGCCGATATATACGATTATTATTATCTTATTTAAATCTCTGCTACGTAGAAAGAGATTATTATAATTTTATTTAAATCTCTGCTACGTAGAAAGAGATGATTATAACTTTATTTAAATCTCTGCTACGTAGAAAGAGATGATTATAACTTGATTTAAATCTCTGCTAGAAAGAGTCCCGACATAAAAAACGAAAACAGTAAACAAAGCGTTCATTGAGAGAGTTGAGAATTTGAAGATACCTGAAATTTCCTCAGCCTTGTTTTTTCTCCATGGAGGTGTAAAGTGGATCAACTCTGTGTTCACGTCAGAGGAAACCTATTAAAATAGCAGATCTACAAGTTCATAATGCAGCACTACGTGCTAGTAGAAAATACGGTGCAAATCTTTGAATATATATTCTTTCTGAGCGAACGTTTTTAACTCAAATCTTTGCTTCTGAGGGGGGGCTGCCAATTACATAATACAGTAGTACTTTTTGGGCGTTCTTGATCAAATATAGTTTGAGAACCACTGATTTAATATTAGCTAAAAGCTAACTGGAGCGCAAG
This sequence comes from Protomyctophum bolini, assembly GCF_963924005.1. NCBI lineage: Eukaryota > Metazoa > Chordata > Actinopteri > Myctophiformes > Myctophidae > Protomyctophum > Protomyctophum bolini. The sequence goes on from NC_137869.1 coordinate 402,019, forward strand.
TTTTTCCGAAGACGATTCCCGTTTGACGCGAACGCAGAGTTGAATCTCTAAAGCCCAGCCCACTGAAAAGCCTGTCGGCCAATCAGTAAACTAGCTAGCTGGCTTAAATTTGCATATAGGACCGTTTGTTCATACACTGTAAAAAAAAAAAAAAAAATACAAATAAGGTAGAAGTACAATTCACAGCACTGTAAAAAATGAAACAATGTAACAGATAAAACCATCAGTTCAACATTTTAGCTTTTACGTTCTTATACACTTTGTTTAAATATGTAGTTCTATTTACAGACGGAGACGCAGTCATGGAAACCACTTCCTGTGGAGCACGGTAACCACTTCCTGTGAAGCACAGTAACCACTTCCTGTGAAGCACAGTAACCACGTCCTGTGAAGCACAGTAACCAGGGACGGAACTCCAAAACCAAGACCCCAAAAGATCTGATAACAGCTCATCCAGTACCCGGTATCGATAAGCTTTGGGCTTATCCAGTACCCGGTATCGATAAGCTTTGGGCTTATCCAGTACCCGGTATCGATAAGCTCTGGGCATGTGGAACAAACATGTGGGTCTAAAAGTGTATTGATACCTGTAGTGATAGATAGTGTATTGATTCCTGCCAACCAGCGCTGTCCCGGGAAACGACATTACGCTTTTAAAGTGACGGTACACACATTAACCAGTTACGGCCAAGCTACACCAGGCATGTGTGCGTTTGACGTAAGCGCACTGCGCGCACAAAGTATGCGTGCGAAATGGCCCGGCTACACCAGATCTGTGGCGCGCGGCAGATTTGTGCGGGACCTTCCGGGAGGATATATAGATACGCATGCATGGGGGCATACGCACGTAAAAAAATTAGAACCGATCCTATTTTTAGAGCACGTGTAGGATGGCCCGCGGTATCCGTGCGTCTGCTGTAGCTGGTATCATTGACATATATTGGTCCTATCCAAACGCACTGTACGCGCGCAGTAAACTTATACGCATGCGCGCAAGATTGCCTGGTGTAGCTTGGCCGTTAACAGTTTCTTTAATATTATTTTATCGGTAAACTTCGGTCAATCGCCTTCTGAAAGACGGGAGTCTTTCCACAAAATAATGCTCGATAGTGGTCTGGATAAGAACCCGGCTCGATAAGCCTGATCAATAAGGTGCTCATTATCAATAAACATTAACCCATTCTGAACGGGAACCCATTTTGGTGTTAAAAAAATAGCAGATCTACAAGCTCGTAGCTGTAGGTCTGCTATTTTTGAAAAATCGAAGAACGACTGACAAAGAACCACCATTCTTCTGTGCGTTAGAAATTCTTAGAATCTGATCTCAGGTCAGAATGGGTTAAGGAGCTCCTGGCCTGGGCCGTGGCTCAGCGGTCCAGGCAGCGTGCCGCGGGTTCGACTCCCGATCCCGACGGTCACTCCCCCAAACCCATCTCTCTCCCGTTTCCTGTTTCCTGTCAGCCTCCATAAAAATATAAAATAAAGGCGAAAGCCACAAAAAAAACATAAAAAAATTAAAATTAAAAAACATTAAGGAGCTCCATCCCTAACAGTAACTAAGTACATTTACTCCAAGTACATGTACTTGGATACTGTGTTTAAGTGCATGTTTTGGAGTATCCGTACTTTATACTCGAGTATTCCCTCCTTATTTTGGAAGCTTATGACTTTCTCTCTAGGAAGAGAACTCCTTTTTTTGATTATCGATTTTAAGTACATTTAAAAGCATGTACTTTTTGGAGTATTTGGTAGTTTTTACTCCGCTAAAAATATCAGTACTTTTACTCTGAAGTACTGTGCTGCACCACCACTACTAAGACACTTTGTTGTTGTTTGTTTCCTGTCATTCGTCACCCGTCCATATATGGAGATATGGAGCTTTTTCATAGTTTAGTTTAACAATAATAAAACAAACAGATCGTTTTTAAACCGTCTCTTTAAGTGCTTGAAGTTGTTTTGGCTGCTAAAGGTCATTTAAAAGGTCACGACCTTTCGACCTCTTGGCCACGCCCCCCCCCTCCCCCTCTGTTCCCGTCGCTTTCCAGGAAGTGACGCCACGCGTCCAAATATGGTCTGTGACAGCTTCCTGTGTTTGTCCAATCACATCGTGTCTCTCATGTCTGTCGTCCAATAATATTCCGTCTCTCGTGCGTCCGTCACAAAACGCAGCGCCCAATGAGAACGCCGGGACGCGGCGCGGCGTCCAATGAGAAGTGTCCAGAAAACACGATGAAGTTCACCTGGCTATAAAAAATATCCAGATACGATAAACGCAAAGACGTTCATGTGTAACAGTAATGCTCCGAGTGTCGCATTCGACCAATCGGAGTGGAGATTATCTGAGTGTTGCTGTATTGCGTAGTGATATACGAGGTATAAACTGTGTGTGTGTGTGCGTGTGCATGCGTGTGTGTGTGTGTGCGTAGTGATATGTGCGTAGAGGTATAACTGCGTTGTGTGTGTAGCTTATATCTGACGGTTCATTTTAACAGCGGGCGACACCGTTGTTCGCCCGCTGTTAAAAACGTATAGGGTGAGGTTACATTGTGTCAAGTGATTGTAGTTTGTTCCTGTGTGTGTGAGTGTGTGTGTGTGTGTCGGCATCGATCTCGTTAATATAAAACAAATCATTTATTTACACGCTAAGAGTTCCGTCCAGATTCAAGCCGTCTGTCTGCTCTGGAGTTTCTGTGCCAACTAAAGAGTTTTCCTCTTTTTTTTTGTCAAACCCCTTAAACGAGTGGTTTTAAACCCTTTTCACATCAAGGTCCGTTATGTATTCTGCCACGGGCCGACATCATACCGACACCGATACCGGACCGATACCGGACCGATACCGGACCGATACCGATACCGGACCGATACCGGACCGATACCGACACCGATACCGGACCGATACCGGACCGATACCGGACCGATACCGATACCGTTGTCGTTGGATAAGATTTTGTCGTTGATCAAAATAACAATTCTTCTACATTCTCTAATTGTGTCGACTTCTGGTACATTAACCCATTCTGGGCGGGAACCCCTTTTGGTGTTTTACCCCCTCAGGCCGGGAACCCATATTTGGGTTCTGTACAGTATGTACAGTATTAAAAAAATACAAAAAAAAATTGATGCTGCTATATAAATATTTTAAGTTTTTCAGAAAACTTAGGTCAGGCTTTGGAAGGCGTTTTTAGAATCGGCCTTAGGCCTACATGGGTAAAGTCATGCAGATGTTTAACAATAATTAAAAAGCTGGAGGAAAGCTTCCGCTGGAAATAGCAGAAAAGAAAAAATAAAAGGAAAAAGACACGAGCACAGATAAGAGCCCTGAGGAACTCCTCGTTCAGCGCTTAAAGGGTTAAAGAGGTGGGCGTGGCACTCTTAACGAGCAGACAGACGGGAGCTGGCTGATGATTGGCTGTCTGATTGATCACAGATTGTCTCGAGGCAAAGATAACAATAAGATAGATTTATATTATATATTAATAATAATAATAACAATAAGGATACTGCATTGTTTGGTTTGTGAGGTTGTTGTCGGAGTGCGTGTGGTTCGTTCGTTCGTTCTTTCAGTAAAACATTCTCAGTTTCCGACGTGTCGCGTTGTTCCAAAGCTCGCTCGGCATTGTCGCCGTTTAGCGTAATTTTACGCCTTCAACCCACCTGCTGCCCCCTGCTGGACACAGAGCCAACCGCAGACTGCCGAGCCGGGTGGCGATCTTAGATGCTAAATAAATAGCGTCAATGCTAGCGAGCTAAAATGTAGCCATCCTTGCTCTAGAAAGCGCCCAATAACCATCTAAACCACCGGATAATCAGCAAAGACCTCCGAACATCGCGCTTTTTATCCAAACCATGGAGAGCTCCGTAGATTAGGAGTTATTCAGCTTTATAGTCAGCCTGTATAATGGGAGGTGGACGGCAGCTCCAACCCCCCCCCCCCCCCCCCCCCTCCAAAAAAATTAATAGAAATCAGCGATCCGGTTTGATATCAATAATAAAGCTTATCAGACGGAGCATTACGCCACAAGCAGTTGCCGGTTGTATTCCAACCGGCGGAACCTTCCGTCAGAAGCAGTACATTTGTTAAGAGGAGTCTGTATCGTGTGAAACATGCCGCGGACCGCGTAGACTCCAGGTTGAAGAAGACGAGACGAACGGCGTCAGAAGTGGACTCGACTCGAGCAAGTCGAGCGACGTCCGTCAGGGGCGATTTGGCCGTGGGAGTCGGACGTCCACAACATACGACACGTCGGGAGTGAGAATGCAGACGTAGTTTTTTAGTTACCTGTAGAACATTAAGAGCTTATCAGTTTTAAGAGTTGTTGTCATCAGTTTATCAGTTTTAAAAACATGTGTTTTTCGTGTGGTTTTGAAGGTAGGTGTGGTTTCTGAAATCACTGTTTGTTTGTTTGTTTGCATTGATTGTGTAGCTTTGATGTGAGGAGAAGGACTCACGTCCTCCTGTCCCCCTAAGGAGACCCTAAGGGCCATAAGGAGACCCCTAAGGGCCCTAAGGAGACCCCTAAGGGCCACAAGGAGACCGCTAAGGGCCCTAAGAGACCCCTAAGGGCGAGTCTGAAGTAACGCGTACATGTCTTTGAAGGTCCCTGACGTGAATCACGTGGTGGGGAACGGACGGAGGTATCTTGTGTTTCTGAACCTGTTGTTGTTTATTTGTGTAGTCGAGGTTTGTAGTACAGTTTGTATAGTTAGTATTTGGAAGTCGGCTTGTTGTGTCTCCTCCAAACTCCCGCCGGCTTCGCGGCCGAAACTGGGATGAATGAATGTCGAGGAAATACCGCTGGAGTGCCGAAGTGATTTCGGGCACCGAAGCGCCGACTCTAGGACGGTTAAATGGACCAATCGGTGTGGTCCGTTAGAAGGAGGAGACCTCTGCTCTCCTCCAGCAGCTACGCAGTGTTGATTTTGTCGACTAAAACTGTAACGAAGACTAAAATGTTAAGGAAGTAGTGACTAGTGGACGAGCGTTCCATAATGAGTCACGGATTTACCATGAAGCTTGTAGATCGGCTACTTTCAGCGTAAAGTGTCTAACATCAGCCGTTTACGACAGCATCAAGGCAACGAAGCCCGACTAAATGATATTTAGTCGACTTAAAACTACAACACCAAAACGTGACTAAAACTAAATGAAAGCTACTCAGGAGGAGAGATTATGTAAAAATAAAAAAATTGTGCAAAATCAACACTGGAAGGAGGTCAGCCGCGGGAGGGGGGGGGGTCACGGGGAGGTCACGGGGAGGTCGCGGGGTCAGTCGGGTCCGGTTGTGGAGACGCCCGAGGCTTGGGGCGTGTCACCCCCTCCTCCTCCTCCTCTAGACTCCGCCTCTTCCTCCTCCCGGCTGGGGGGTGACCCCGCCTCCTCCTGGCTCTGATTGGCTCCCCCTCCACCCCCGGCCCCTCCCCCTCCCCCCCCCCCAGCGGAGGAGGACAGGGAGGAGGTGGTGGTGGTGGTCTCCGGGGAGGCGGTGCCGGTGGCGCTGTGAGGCGTCTGCTGCTCACAGCGCTCCTGCTGGTGGGGAGGTGCGCTGCAGCCCGGGTGGTTCTTCCTGAAGTGCTGGTTGAGGATGGCCTGCAGAGAGAGGGGGGGGGGGGGGGGGGGTGAGCCAAACAGTCCTGTTAAATCATTGGTCAATAGGTTGAGGGGGAGGAGCCAAACTGTTCTGTTACGTCATTGGTCAATAGGTTGAGGGGGCGGGGCCAAACAGTTCTGTTTCTATGTTACATTACATCATCTGTAATAACGGAGGTCCATATATGGAGCTGGCCTGTTACGACATCATTCTGATGTCTGCATAGACTCCATATTTGGGCATAGACTCCATATTTGGGCATGCCTGACACTGTAGTTACCTGGAAGGGGAAGCTCTTTCCACACATGTGGCAGTGGAAGGGTTTGTTCCCGGTGTGTTTGCGGATGTGGTATTCCAGCTGGTCTTTGCGGGTGTATTTCTTGCCACACATCCTGCAGACAGAGATGGAACGTTAGGCTGAAGGGGTTAGGGTTAGGGGTTAGGGTTTAGGGTTACCTGCAGACAGACAGAGATTATGATATTTATCACAATGATTTTTTTGGGGGGAAAACGAAATGATTTCTACCCACTGTTGGATTTCTACTCAATGACTGTTGGACTAAAATAACACATTTTCATTTCTATTCACTATTCAGGACTGACAGACGAAGGGCGTGATGCCCATGTGCAGCCTCATGTGTCTGTTAGGGTTAGGGGTTAGGGTCAGGGTTAGGGTTTAGGGTTACCTGCAGACGAAGGGCGTGATCCCCATGTGGAGCCTCATGTGTCGGTCCAGGCTGCCCTTCTGGTTGAAGGACTTGCAGCAGTAGATGCAGGTCAGACGAGGGTTGTACCTGAACCACCGGCTGTCCCCGCCCACCTGCTCCCTCAGGTACTCCTCGTACCCGCCCACTTCCAGAGGCATAGGCTCCTCCCCCTGGCCGAAAAAAAAAAAAAACAGGAAGCAAGACGGAAAGAGGGCCGTTTAGTTTAAACACACAGACTGCCACCGGCGAGATATGTTGTCATTTTCGTATCGTTTTGTAGCACAACCTCAGTGTCGAGAACGTTCCAGAAGATTGTAGCACGACCTCGTTTCAGAACATACTGGTCAGCGTGAGTCATACATGTGATCGTTTCCATCAGAAATAGAAAAAAACTACAAACTTGAGGGTTCCCAGTGCTCCCTGCCTGTACAGCTCATCGTCAGAAAGCGTGTTTTAAGACATTATGTAAGCTGGCAGTTATTCAGTACGGTCTGGAGCAGTCTGGACTCCCACACAACATCAGGTGGGAACTTGCAGCCATGACTAGCAACAGCCAATAGGAACTGGCAGCCATGACTAGCAACAGCCAATAGGAACTGGCAGCCATGACTAGCAACAGCCAATAGGAACTGGCAGCCATGACTAGCAACAGCCAATAGGAACTGGCAGCCATGACTAGCAAAATCTGTATCTGAAAATATACTCTTCCTGGAGTTCACAACAAACATAACAATACATATAAAAGAACAAACAAACAAAACAAAAAAAAACATTCAAGACAATAAATAAAAGTTCAGAAAATCACACCTGTGTGAAGTGAGGGGCGCTAATATATTAAAGTCTACCTCATGTTGATTAGGTGATGTAAAACAAACATTAAACGCCATTAACAATAAAGAGACAATATGACGTAACGAGGGACATTATGACGTAAATGTTCCCTTCATTGTCAATGGCGTTTACTAAACAAACATTGAACTAAAGACAAACATTAAACCTGTTTATAGGAGGGGCTAGCACCCCTCAAAAACAAATAAAAGGCCTATTCATAGTCTGGATTTTCGGTGGTGAGCTGACCACCGCGACCACCGCGAAATAACGTTGAGCGGTGGTGAGTAAAGGCTCATACATAGTCTGCATTTTCGGTGGTGAGGTGACCACCGAACTACAACATAACGTCACTGAGGTGACCACCGAACTACAACATGACGTCACTGAGGTGACCACCGAAGTACAACATGACGTCACTGAGGTGACCACCGAACTACAACATGACGTCACTGAGGTGACCACCGAACTACAACATAACGTCACTGAGGTGACCACCGAACTACAACATGACGTCACTGAGGTGACCACCGAACTACAACATGACGTCACTGAGGTGACCACCGAACTACAACATGACGTCACTGAGGTGACCACCAAACTACAACATGACATCACTGAGGTGACCACCGAACTACAACATGACGTCACTGAGGTGACCACCGAACTACAACATGACGTCACTGAGGTGACCACCGAACTACAACATGACGTCACTGAGGTGACCACCGAACTACAACATGACGTCACCGCTCCATACCTTCTCTCTGTTTTTACTCACCACCGCTCAATGTTATTTCAGCCCAGGTGGTCACCTCACCACCGGAGCGGTGGTCACCTCATCACCGAAAATCCAGACTATGAATAGGCCTTAAGAACAGAGAGAAGGGCTGGAGCGGTGGCGGTGGTTTGCTCTTCACCGCGGCTCGTGACGTCATGTTGTAGTTCGGTGGTCACCTCAGTGACGTCATGTTGTAGTTCAGTGGTCACCTCAGTGACGTCATGTTGTAGTTCAGTGGTCACCTCAGTGATGTATGAGCCTTAAGCATGACAGTCCATTAAATGTGGTGCCGAGCGACAGCCTCCTCTTATAATAATACTAGTGTTTATACCTGTGAGCTGGGCTGGCGTGTTCATCCATTATAATAATAATAATAATCCAGTGTTTATACCTGTGAGCTGGGCTTGCGGTGTTCATCCATTCTGCCTGGAGACTCACTCTTAGCTCTGTGTCTGTCTGGGAGCACCACCACACTGCCTGTTGGACTACACACGCACGCGCGCGCGCGCGCACGCACGCGCGCACGCACACACACACACACACACACACACACACACACACACACACACACACACACACACACACACACACACACACACACACACACACACACACACACACACACACACACACACACACACACACACACACACACACACACACACACACACACACACACACACACACACACACACACACACACACACACACACACACACACACACACACACACACACACACACACACACACACACACACACACACACACACACACACACACACACACACACACACACACACACACACACACACACACACACACACACACACACACACACACACAAAAATCATTAAACCTACAGTGGTTTTTAAACTATTTCATGTCAAGGACCCCCAGAGTTATGTGTAATTGGTCGCCGACCCCCATCTGAAAAAATTTAGATATGTAAATATGTTTGTAGAATTACAGTACATTTCAAGTACAACTCAATACAACAACTGTTAACTGTGAGTGGACGACACCATAAAGCATTACACTTGTTTACAAGAGGGCCCACCATTTTCAATTCATCAAAACATTTAGACGTATGAATGTACACAGTCTATTCAGTCTATTCAATCATGAGCTGTCGATTATTTTATTTGGCTGATGGTCACTTTCTGGCATCCCTAACATACATACATACATCCATACATACATTAGGGCTGACCTTCGATCACGCTTTTGATGATCGATGCTTTCAAATCTCACATTAACCATGTGTTAAAAAAGGTTAACTTCGGAATAAATGCTTTATATAGATCCAGAAACTGCTTTTCACTCAGTGTACGTAAGAAACTGGCTTTGCAATTAGTACTTCCACTATTTGACTATTGTGATGTGGTTTACCAAAATGCCTCAAAATCAGATCTTGTGCCGCTTAACACTGCATACAATAGACTCTGTCGATTTGTCCTTGGCTGTCCTTTTCTCACACACCATTGCATAATGTATGAAAGACTTCAATGGACACCTTTACATATAAGAAGACACATGCACTGGCTTCAACTGGTTTTTAAATGTATCTATCTCAATTATCCTATTTACCTCAAACGTTATTTAACTTCTATCCCTTCAACACAACGTACCAGACACTCCACTTTATACCAGACACTCCGTTTATTTTAATGTTCCTTTGGTCAGTATTGAATTTGGTAAATATGCCTTTTCCTTTAAAGCCCCGTCAGACTGGAATACTTAACCAAATAACATTAGATCCATCTCATCATTCCCAGTTTTCAAAAGTGCACCGTCTTCCTACTTCAAAGTCTTGTGTTCTTGCTTTCAGTAAATATGCCATTATATCACCATGTTTATTCCTTTATTTAATTATTCCTTTATTTAATTATTTTATTTTATTTTGTATTACTACTATCATTATTTAATTATATTTAATTTTTGCACTCACTGTATATGACATAGAATCTTCATATTGTGCTACATTATATTATGGGATTCAAAGCCGTAATGAGGTTGTAGGTTTTCAAGGTTTCAAGGTTTAATGTTTTGTGTTTTGTGTCCATGTTAGGTGTATGTAATTTGTTTTGTTTTACTGTTTACATGTACAAAAAAGTTGTGACATGTATCTGTGTTGGGAGCCCCTCGAAAACGAGATGGTAAATCTCAAGGGGTCTTTTTCCTAATAAAGAAACTTTAATCATCATCATCGACGCTTCTAAATAAATTTGTTTCGATCGTCGACGCTTCGAAACCCAACGGGGGGGGGTTGTGGTGCGATGCGAGGCGAGCAGTGGCAGTGGCTTAAACAACGATATAGCAGAGAGAAACGCATGCTTGGATTGGTCTCATTTATTTTAAATGATAAGCAACAATTGTTGCTTTCGCCCAATTGTAGCAGCCTTCAGGAAAGCAGTGACGCACAAATAATTAGGCTTACAATAAAACATCCGACCGTAACGATGTACCGTACCTCTCAAATAAAAAAATATATAATCCAGAAATTGTAAACGAAAGGCATTTTGCTTCTCTTCAGATTGAAACTCAGATGTGAAAACACGGGAAAAAAAGCACCACCCGACCGTAACATGAACTCTTTATTTTTTCTTCTCCTCTTGCCGTAAATAAAGCGTCATTTAATCGAGGCCTTATTACTTTTGATGAATTGAACATGCAGGGGACCCTCTTGTAAACAAGTGTAATGCTTAAGTGGGTCGTCCAGTTAACAGTCTTTGTATTTAGTTTGTGCTTGAAATGTACTGTAATTCTGCAAACTGTTAATACATATTTCAATCAATCAAACTCACAGCAGCAATTGCGAGGCGCACGCATGCGGCTCACAGAGCAAACATAGACTGTAAAAAATATGGACAAAGCGTTCCGCGGGTCTAACATGAATGTAAAATGAAGCCTGTCTCTATGTGTCAGTCCTTGCCATGGAGGCAGCCATCTTTCTATATCCGGGCCCAGGCCCAGCTGGCCCATTGGCGGGACTTCCCCCCTTCTTCTTCGTTGGTTTTTATTTTGACTCGAGTGGGTGGGGGATCCCGTTCATAGACTGTAACGGTAGCCACGCCCCTCAGAACATGCGCAACTTTATGGTCATTTTTTTTATACATGGGACCATAATTTTCCAAAAAGAATATTATGACATTAGAAATGAGACTTTAAACTAGTGACTGGAAGCAAAAAGTATTCATGGCCATGTTTATTAAGGTAATACAGTCTAGGTGAAGTTAGGCCCAAATACATGGACTTCTATGGGGCTATGGGTTTTTATGGGTCCAGTGTAGGCATGTGAATCTCGTCTCATCTCACGATTCGATACGCATCTCGATGCACTGCCAGCGATACGATACATTAGAGATACATGGAATCCCCTGGCGATACGATGCGATACGATTCTCCCTCTTCCCGATGCGATGCGATGCGATAACCATTTAGTTCAAATCAATGCGATACGATGCGATTCACCCCTCTACCGATACGATTTGATGGCGATTCATCACAATAGAAAGGATTTATATTAAAGCTCTATTAATTTCCCAAAACATGTAAAAATGCATTACATTTAAATTCAAAGCAATTTATTGTTTTACTGTAGGTTAGTATTATAGCTCTGCATCTCAAACAACCCAACTTATAGAATTCTGTAAGTAAACAAAGGGTCTGCTCTCTGCTGGTTATTGTGGAATTGTTAGATTACTAATAATCATAGGCTATAGTATAATTATTATATCTCAAAGGTCAATTTGAGGTTTTGAGTATAGAGGTTTCAAGAGATTAAAATGTAATAGCCTATCGTTCATCAATTAATGTTACCAACATATAAATAGAAAAGAAACAAATAAACAAAACAAAAATTACAGGTCACACTTGTAGTGCTGTCAAACAAGTCTATGTCTAGTTTAATCTGCAACAGTTTTATAATATAATTGCCTATATGGGGGTCCCTACTTGATCTCTCACTCTCAGCTAAGTGGTCCTTGGCTTGACCTGAAAAACATTGAAGACCCTGTCCTGCATGTATTATTAACGTTATAAATACATAGCAGATGTACAAGCTCACAACACGTCTCATCCACGCCCCGCTGTGAGCTTGTGGATCTGCAATTTTAGGCGTGCGACACCGTCTTGCTGCAGAATATAAATAAGGCTTCTATCCCAGAGAACAGCAGGGGAAAGCTGGACAGTGGAAAGTTGCTGTGGCGTTGTTGTTGTTGTACACGTGTGTGCAGACTGCAGAAGCTTTCTTTAATTACAAATTGATAATGATCGCGACGCAGATTTGCGTCGGATAATCAGCAAGCACAGCTGTGGAGTGTGGATCATTCATTACCAGCAGTCCAGCACGCAGCGCTACAGTGAAAAGTCAACTGATCGACGGACAAAGCTACTCGGACAGCTATTTTATAAAGCTAAAGAGTGAAGGTGGTGCTTCTTGTTTAATGCGTGGGGCTCACTTCTGTTAGTCGCGGGTGCTATTATAGTCTGAGTCTGTCTGTTCTCAACGTGTCTCCTCTGCGGGAAGCACCCTCTGCACCGTCGTACGGTAGCTTCTGTTCACTGACTGTGGGCGCGTTCGGAAATACCACACCGGAGCACACTCTCCTATTAGTTTGCATTGCACAGTGGGCTCAGTGCGCTATTTCCGAACGCGCCCTGTGTCTGCGCTGCGACTCGCGAGAGACCTTTTTTTTTCTTCCTTTCTGATGGTACGTTGAATGCACCTCGGAAACACAGGATAGGGTGAAATTTACCATGAAAAAACGGTGCAACCACGGATTTTACCGATACAAGCACTCCGCGAACGATCCATCGAGATTTCACCCGTCAATTTTACCGACACACAGTGAATGAACCGATTCACTCGCATCGCGCACGTCATAATCGATGTATCGATACGTATCGATTATTTTCCACATGCCTAGTCCAGTGATAGCACCACAACAGGCCATTATATGAACTTTCATTTCCTTAGTGGCTTCACAAAATATCTGTCTGACTGCCCCCCTGGGAGCAAAGGAGGACTTGTCCAATCATCTGTTCGGTCTATATATGGTCCTACCTGTCTGTGTCATGGAAGCTGCTGGTTGGCTGAGGTGCTTTATTGGCTCCCACAGAGCTCCGCCCCCCCGACGTGTCAATCATCACGGCTGGCCCCTCCTCCTCATCCTCCTCCTCCTCCTCGGCCACGCCCCCTCTGCCTTCGTCCTGAGTGTCCGATCTTCCTCCTGATGACGATGACGACGATTATTAATTATGATTTTAACACATTTAAGACTGACAAGATTCTCATGTTTCTGTCAGTGACCGCCGCCCGAGAAGCAACGATTTGAGTAAAAAAAAAACGTTCGTTCTGAAAGAATATATATTCAAAGATTTGCGCCAAATTTCGACGATTATTTCTCAAAAATAGCAGATCTACAAGCTCATATAGTGCCGCACTCGGTGCCGTGCTATGATCTTGTATATCTGCCATTTTTCAATAGCTAAAGTATAACATAATGCTTGCAACACCAAAAGGGGTTCCCGCCCTGAATGGGTTTTAATTGTCTCCACCAGGCCGAAGGCAAGGGGGGAGAGTATGTTTTGCACTCCGTCCGTCCTTCTGTCCGTGTGTGTGTGTCCGTCCGTTATCAGCTAATCTCCGGCACCGTTAACCCGGTCCATGCCAAACTTTGCACACACACTCCCTGGATGCCAACGACGAACCTCTGCCCCAAATATTCCTCAACATCATTTACTTCCTCAAACCCTGTTCAAACCACTCCCTTCCAAAGAACGGTCAGGCTGCTGAACAGCTGACCTTGAACTGTATTGCACTGTTTTGTCACTTCACTTGCACTTTTCCTTTCCTGTTTTTTTTTTTGCACTATAGATGTTGTTCTGTGTGGAGTTTGCATGTTCTCCCCGTGTCCCCTAGGGTAGGCACCCTCACAAAAAACATGCAGTAATCCTGGTCACTAAACTGCCTCCCCCTGGCCAGCCGGGCGCCTGATGGAGGGGAAAGGAACTGGTTGGAATAACGTGTTCCTTCCACGCGCTATACGTCCAACCAGGGAAACTCCCCCCTGTCAGGTGTAAAGGAGCAACTTGGACACTCAGGCATGAAGGAAGCATGAGTTCAAGTCCGTTGCTCTCCCCTTGTCCCCCATATATGGGGACTAGGTTGGTCTCCCCTTGTCCCCCATATATGGGGACTAGGTTGCTCTCCCCTTGTCCCCCATATATGGGGACTAGGTTGCTCTCCCCTTGTCCCCCATATATGGGGACTAGGTTGCTCTCCCCTTGTCCCCCATATATGGGGACTAGGTTACTCTCCCCTTGTCCCCCATATATGGGGACTAGGTTGGTCTCCCCTTGTCCCCCATATATGGGGACTAGGTTGGTGGAGGGTGTGTATAGCCCAGGATCACATTAGATGATTGACACAGGAGTGAAAAATGGGTTACAAAATCTTGGGATAAAAATATATATATCTAAAAAAAAATAGATGTTGTTTATGTCCTGTGTATGTAAGACTGAGAGTGCTCTGAGCAAAATAATTTTCATTGTATTCATACTCTGTATCTACAGTATACACGTGACACCTGAACCTGAACCTGAAAAATAATAGAAAATGCTCGATAAGCCTGATCGATAAGCTGCTCGTTATCAATAACCAATAATCAGCGATCCCTCACCCATCCACTCGTCCTCGGTCTTGATGTGAACGGTGGTGTCCAACATGGCCGCCGTCTCGGTGCTATCCGACATGGTCTCCACGTACCACTGCCCCGCCCGGTTGATCCGGAGGACGGGAGCCACGCCCCCCTGGGGGGCCGCGCCCCCATAGGACCCGCCTCCTCCTCCTCCTCCCCCTCCTCCTCCTCCTCCTCCCGCCGAGCCCACGACCTCCTCCTCCTCGTCCTCTGGACTACGACTCCCAGCATCCTCCCTGGTAGCCTCGCCTCCTCTGGGACGCTGAAAACCGTTAGGTTTGAGTTAGTTACAGTACATTTATTCTTCTTCATCGTCGTCTTTATCCCATTCTGACCTGAGATCAGATTCATACCAGGTTTCCACTGGACACACACTGGTCTGATGAACCCATTCTGACCTGAGATCAGATTCTAAAAATGTCAGTCGTTCTTCGAATTTTTCAAAAATAGCAGACCTACAAGCTCATATCGCGCCACTCGGTGGCGCGATATGAGCTTGTAGATCTGCTATTTTTCAATAGCTAAAGCATAACATGATGCTAACACCAAAATGGGTGCCCGTTCAGAATGGGTTAACCTTAGAGTATATATGAACAGAGAAGAGATCCGAGTTCTCTTGCATTAAGTTGCTCAAAAAGCGCATGAGGCGATTTCACTCCTCCTTCCGGGTAGGAACAGATTGCATTCTGGGATGGATTGGCCCCAAACACATGAACGCGCTGCCGTTGACTGTCATTGCACGCGTTCACGTGCGTTCCAGGTGCGTTGGTAGTCAACGGACCGGCGCATTCATGTGTTTGGGGCCAACTGCAATACCTTAATTCGGCCACTATGTCCATTTCGCCTCAGGGTTTCCTCTGGGTGCCTTCTCTATTCATATATACTCTAAGCCTTTAACCCAAAGTCTGCCAGCATTTATTGATAAATTGTGAAATAATTCACGCCAGCATTTTTCCTTGTTCAGCTCTTATTTTGAAAAGCCACATTTCCAGACTTCCAGTCTTGATCGTATTAGAGTTTAGGGCTAAAATGTGTTTATGTCTCTGATGTCATCTATGATGTCATGGACACTTCCTTCCTGGACTACATGTTGTCTCAGTAAACAGCCCCTCCCCCCCTATCCACAAGGAGGAGCAGTGCACCAAAGCATTATGGGGATTGTAGTCCAGGAAGGAAGTGATGTCCATGACATCACGGAAACTTTTAAATACTAAAATAATCTACAAACACATTTTATTACCAACATAAAAACCCCAGGAAAGGGTTTCTTGTCTCCCAAACCTCATTAACACAAAAGTGGCATCACTCCCATAAGAACTACAATACCCACCTCTGAGCGCTGTGGACTGATGACACGTCTGGCCACGCCTCCTCTGACCCCGGAGCCCCGCCTCCCCGCCGTCGTAGCCGTGGCAACCACGCTGTCATCAGTGATGTCATCGTCCACGTCTGATAGGCTGATCTTCAGGTGGATTCCTGAACGCACACGCACACGCATGTGTGTATAGGCACGCACGCACGCACACACACACACACACACACACACACACACACACACACACACACACACACACACACACACACACACACACACACACACACACACACACACACACACACACACACACACACACACACACACACACACACACACACACACACACACACACACACACACACACACACACACACACACACACACACACACACACATACATAATGGAAACAAGTCTTAGTGCCTTTTCTAGTTGTATCCTCATATCAGTTATTTAATTGACCTGTGAATCACCTGTGAATCACCCGTGAATCACCTGTGAATTGACCTGTGAATTGACCTGTGAATCACCTGTGAATTGACCTGTGAATTGACCTGTGAATTGACCTGTGAATCACCTGTGAATTGACCTGTGAATTGCGTTCGTTCTACAAAATGGGAGATAAAAAAAACGTTAACATTTTCAAATACATACCTTCCAGGATCTGCATGCAGCAGTCTATATATTATAATAGTAATAGTAGTATTGTATTAGTTTATAATAGTTGTATTGTTGTTATCTACCTTCCAGGATCTGCATGCAGCGGTCTATATATTATAATTGCGAACGCAGTGAGCACTTACTATGAGACCTAGCAGATCATGTCTGTCTGTCTGTGTGTCTGTGTGTGTGTGTGTGTCTGTCCCACTATACGTCCAAATATGTGTTGCATCAGCAATCACTCAGCTCCATATATGGGCACAAAAGGGGCCAGGTCCACATATACAGTAACAGCAGGACAGACACACAGACAGACAGACATGATCTGCAGGGTCTCAGCTGCGTTCGCTTCCCGCGTTTGCGCGTCTTCCTGGTGCCTAATGACAGCAGCAGAACAGGTATAGCACAGGTAGAAAGCCAGGCCTACGGCTGCTATTGAGGTTCATGTGACACATTTGAGACTTATTGCTCTGCTTTGAAATGTCATTGTCATCATTACAGTGAACAGTCTAGCAATATTTACTGGTCTAGACAAAAATGTCTTTGACACAGTTTTAGCGAGTAGATTTTATCTCGCTAGGCAGAATTTCCTAGAAGGATGATTGCGAACGCAAAGTGAGCTGTTTCTGAACACATTCCGGAAGCATTATGTTATACTTAAGCACAGAGTGCCGCGCTGCGAGCTTGTAGATCTGCTATTTTAGAAACATCGTGAAAATGTGGCGCAAATCTTTGAATATATAATTATATATTCTTTCACAGCGAACGTTTTTAACTCAAATCTTTGCTTCTGGGGGGTCCCTGGAACAACATATTTTCTGATGGGGGCCGGTGGCCAATTACATATATTTTTGGGGGTCCTTGACATGAAAATGTTTGAGAACGGCTGACGTGGTTCATTTGTACATACTGACAGTACAGATGCTTCTATTCTTCTATTCTCGGTTCTGTTGTTCTATGAACCTCATTGTAGCCTACTCCTACTGTAACAAATCCCCCCATCCCGGATCAACACAGTTATAATCTAATAATAATACTGAGTCAGACCATCATAATAATAAAAATAAACAGACTGATGAAACAGTCATGAATACATGAGTCACTTTCCCAGTTCCCGCCTTTGGCCAGTGAAGGCTTGCGCCACTTCGAACCCACCACCTGAATACTGGATAGTGTCACATTTTAACGACTTGAAACACTTGTAGACACACCAATGTTTGCATTGGACGGAAGTGAGGAACTCAGAGAGCTTTAAGGTTTATGTGAAGAAAAAAGAGACACCGAAAGTGAGAAAGGGCCAGGCCATATACCACAACAGCTTGCTGTGTGGTGACTAAGACTTGAAATTACACATGGGAGCCTTGCAAAACCCCAGTGGCCTAGTAACACAATGGCCTTGCCCTAGAAATACACCAAATGTGACATAAAATGTAATAATCAAAGTTTGCCGCTCCATTTGCAACCCCTGAGAAACAAACAATAGAGCTACACTTGTGCTGGTGCCATTCTATTGTGAAGCCACATTATAAACAAAACAAGAAATCACACCCGTGTGAAGTGAGGGGCGCTCTTATCATCATCATCTCATTCCGGCCAATCACAATTTGTGTCCTCACTTTTGTCTTCAATGTTTGTGTTTACGCAATGTTTGTGTTTACACAAACTCAAAACTGGCCATTCATTGTCAAAGGCATTCAATGTTTGTGTTAGGACAATATTTGTACTTATACACAAACCCTCAAAGCTGGACATAGGAGGGGCTAGCGCCCAACTAATATCACAAATGTCATTCCGGCCAATCTCTTTTGGCCATGATGTAAATAGGTTTTCAACTATGAGCTTGTAGATCTGCTATTTTTCAATAGCTAAAGCATAACATGATGCTAACACCAAAACGGGTTCCCGTTCAGAATGGGTTAAGTCTTCTATTAAGGCATTTAGCACATGACAATCTCAACACTGAAACAGACGTTACACAATTCTTTCCATTTCTTTCAATACTATTATAATTTAGACAAAAAGAATAGCTGCTCTGGACTGGCATGGCACGATGTTTGATCCCCTCCTCCTTTTACAATCATTTTGCCTGCAAAAGCCCAGTTAAGGTGCATAACAGGAATTGTAAAATCTACTGGTAATTGGATTTTTTTTTAAGGTACCGTTCTACTTGTTTTTTCCACATATCAAATATGATCAGTAATAACATTGTATGTTATACCTGAAGTATGGGCAAACAGGGCAAAAAATAACTTTTTCAAATCTACAGTAGCAAAATGTACAGATTGGGACCTGCTGGTTGGATTCTCTAGTCCTTCCTAATTACAGAATAGCAAAACAGTCGTGAAGCAGATCCGACACATATCAGAACGCTGCATCAGGGCGTAGGAGTGGAAAATCTTTTGATTAGTGGACTTTGAAGTAGACAGAAGATATAAACAACTGCCAGCCAATCGATGCTTGCCACCCTTGCAGCACAAGCAGATGATGGCACTAATTGCGAATGCAGTGAGCACTTACTATGAGACCTAGCAGATCATGTCTGTCTGTCTGTCTGTGTGTGTGTCTGCCTGTCCCGCTATCCAAATATGGAGTGTGTTGCATCAGCAATCACTCAGCTCCATATATGGGCACAAAAGGGGCCAGGTCCACTCAGCTCCATATATGGGCACAAAAGGGGCCAGTGATTTGTTTGTTGTGGACCTGGCCCCTTTTGTGCCCATATATGGAGCTATACGTCCAAAACCCAAATATGTACGAGCTGCGTTCGCTTCCCGCGTTTGCGCGTCTTACTCGTTATTACTGTGTTGCAAGGTTTGAGGTTGCAAGGTCCTTCCAGAGCCTTCCGCCTCCATGCGTTGTACATTCAAGGGGCTGGTCCGGCCACATCCTTCCATCTTGGTTTAGAACGTCAAAGGATGTTATAATGGTCCCGATGTCAGTAGAAATACGACACTTTGAGCCATAGTGCTAGAACGCCCCCTCTGCATCTTTTATGGCCACATTTCCTGAGTAGCCACTAGGAGAGCGTTTCTTGTCCGTGTAGTACTTATAGGCAACCCCTCCGGTGATGATGATGATGACGACAAAACTAACCCCTAAAACAATCCACACGACTGCTCTTGGTGGGGGGGGCGGCGGGCTGGGTATCGGTGGATCTGGCACTAGGGCTGTAGTGGAATGAGGGGTGGTAGTAGTGGTGGTGATCGTCGTGGTGTAACGCTCTGTCGTCGTTGTAGTTCTAGGAGGGGTGGGGGGAGTCGGAAGCGCTCTGCATGTTGGAAGTGGAGGTGTCCACCCGCTGATTTCACACGTCGCACTGTCTGAGCCGCTCAAATCAAATCCAGGATCGCACCCGAATGTCACATGATACTTGTGTTTATAAGGTGGTGGAGAACCCTCAACCCGCCTCAGATGTGGGACATTAGGCGTTTCACATTCGACCATTATACATTTTGGAGGTGCCGGACGGAACTGCTCATCTTCGCAGTGTATCTGACTCGATCCATCGAGTGTGTAACCCTTATTGCATTTGTATGTGACAACGTCTCGAAAAACATAATCCTCAGTCACTGGACTGTATTTGCCGTTTAAAATGTCCTCTGGCTTTTCACATGTCTCCACATCACATCTTCCAAATCTGCCGTCCCAGTTCCCATAAGCTCCACAACTTATTATTTTTTGACCACCTACAAAATGGTGTCCAGGATTGCAGATTAACTCAGCCTTGTCACCAAACTGATTATATCCATCATCAAGATATACTATTCTTCCATTGTCCTGGTGCTCAATTGAGCTACAGGATCTCCTCTCGCATTTCATCGCCACAATAGCAGGACTCCAGGTTCCAGCGTTGCACGTCTGCTTCCGCACGCCCCCTCTCCATTGATAGCCAATCTCACACTCCCAGGTAGCATACGCCTTATCTGGAAATGTCTTTTTCCGGATATCGGCGCTAGTCAAAACTGTGTCTGGAGCTCCATCTTGGGGTCGGGAACAGTTTTGACCACCCTGTACAGCAAAGAGGACAACGCTGAGCGTTACCAGCAAGTACAAGAAGCCGCTCACGGCGACCATGACGTCTGTAGATCTTCTCTGCAGGAGGATTGGGACAGTTGTTGATTTCAGCAGTACTGCATATAGTACTGTATGTCCAGTGGGTTGTGGCTGATTTCAGCAGTACTGTATAAGTGTATGTCCAGTGGGTTGTACAGTACTGTATATCCAGTGGGTCGTGGCTGCCGCTTGCTGTCGCTGCCTGAATGAGGAAGGTTGGGTATAAGGTTGTCTTCTGCCCTCACTTTTATCCTCAATATGTATACTTTGCTCAGCCAATCAAATTATCGCTATGGGGTGATCAGCCAATCATCAGCCAATGTTTGTGTTCACATCACGTGACATCGTCAGGGATGGAGCTCGCTGATGTCATCAATATCAAGCCCATATATGGAGATCCCTGATGTCATCAATATCAAGCCCATATATGGAGATCCCTGATGTCATCAATATCAAGCCCATATATGGAGATCCCTGATGTCATCAATATCAAGCCCATATATGGAGATCCCTGATGTCATCAATATCAAGCCCATATATGGAGATCCCTGATGTCATCAATATTGGCAACTCTACATCTGACCTCAAACCCTTAGATCTCCATATATGGAGCTGACCTGTTCTGACATTCCATATGTTGATCCTTCCCCATCCATCCTTCCTCTTCATCTCTTGTCTCCCTTTTCACGGATACCTGTCCATTTAAACTCTAAACGGGCCAAGTTATTAGGCGAAAACTAGAGATCTCAACAGGCCCGAAAATGAAGATCTTACCCCCCCATGCCAAAGCACCAGCGCTCGCCCAGCAGTCTGCTGTCACCCAGGCGAATGCACACGAGCCGCGACTTTAGAGCGAGGTCGCTTCTCGCCCTCAGGCTTCTTACTGGTAGTAGTTGTTGTTGCGAATGCCGTGAGCACTTACTATGAGACCTAGCAGATCATGTCTGTCCGTGCGTGCGTGTGTCCCCCCTTTGTGCCCATATATGGAGCTACGTCCAAATATGGAGTGTGTTGCATCATGTCTGTCTGTCTGTGTGTCGCGCTTTTGTGCCCATATATGGAGCTGCTTTGGGGACTCCTTATATGGTTATGGCTGAGTCATGGTGACAACTTAAATATGTACGAGCTGTGTTCGCTTCCCGCGTTTGCGCGTCTTACTGGTAGTTGCGAACGCAGTGAGCACTTACTATGAGACCTAGCAGATCATGTCTGTCTGTGTGTGTGTGTCTGTCTGTCTGTGTGTCTGTCCCGCTATCCAAATATGGAGTGTGTTGCATCAGCAATCACTCAGCTCCATATATGGGCACAAAAGGGGCCAGGTCCACTCAGCTCCATATATGGGCACAAAAGGGGCCAGGTCCACATATACAGTAACAGCGGGACAGACACACAGACAGACAGACAGACAGACAGACAGACATGATCTGCAGGGTCTCAGCTGCGTTCGCTTCCCGCGTTTGCGCGTCTTACTGGTAGTAGTATTGTATTGTATTAGTTTATAATAGTTGTATTGTTGTTATGTACCTTCCAGGATCTGCATACAGCGGTCGATGTTGTTATTATGATAATAAATAATGTTTTCATTGTTATGTACCTTCCAGGATCTGCATGCAGCGGTCTATATATTATAATTGCGAACGCAGTGAGCACTTACTATGAGACCTAGCAGATCATGTCTGTCTGTGTGTCTGTGTGTGTGTCTGTCCCGCTATACATCCAAATATGGAGTGTGTTGCATCAGCAATCACTCAGCTCCATATATGGGCACAAAAGGGGCCAGGTCCACTCAGCTCCATATATGGGCACAAAAGGGGCCAGGTCCACATATACAGTAACAGCGGGACAGACAGACAGACAGACATGATCTGCAGGGTCTCAGCTGCGTTCGCTTCCCGCAAAGTGAGCTGTTTCTGAACACATTCCGGAAGCATTATGTTATACTTAAGCACAGAGTGCCGCGCTGCGAGCTTGTAGATCTGCTATTTTAGAAACATCGCAAATCTTTGAATATATAATTATATATTCTTTCACAGCGAACGTTTTTAACTCAAATCTTTGCTTCTGGGGGGTCCCTGGAACAACATATTTTCTGATGGGGGCCGGTGGCCAATTACATATATTTTTGGGGGTCCTTGACATGGAAATGTTTGAGAACGGCTGACGTGGTTCATTTGTACATACTGACAGTACAGATGCTTCTATTCTTCTATTCTCGGTTCTGTTGTTCTATGAACCTCATTGAAAACAAACAAAGATGTCTTATCATGAATACATTCTTCTATTTTCCTTCATTAAATTTGATTCTTATTTTTATCTGCATGGTGTATAGGCAACATTGTTTTGCAATATCAAAATGAAAGAATAACTTTATGCCTACTCAATAATAAACCAGTAAGACGCGCAAACGCGGGAAGCGAACGCAGCTGAGACCCTGCAGATCGATGTCTGTCTGTCTGTGTGTCTGTCCCGCTGTTACTGTATATGTGGACCTGGCCCCTTTTGTGCCCATATATGGAGCTGAGTGATTTGTTTGTTGATGCAACACTTTTGTGCCCATATATGGAGCTGAGTGATTGTGTTGATGCAACACACTCCATATTTGGACGTATAGCGGGACAGACAGACAGACAGACAGACAGACACACACACACAGACAGACACACAGACATGATCTGCAAGGTCTAGTAAGTGCTCACTGCGTTCGCAATCACTGCGTTCGCAATCACTGCGTTCGCAATTATGATTACATGTAAAAAAAAAAAAGAAAAGAAAAGGAAAACCGCTTATTCCTTTTCATACTTCTTTGCCATAGCAACTGGGAGCCACGGGAGAGGGCCTATAAGAGCCACATGTGGCTCTAGAGCCGCAGGTTGCCTACCCCTGGCCTAGAAATACACCAAATGTGACATAAAATGTAATAATCAAAGTTTGCCACTCCATTTGCAACCCCTGAGAAACAAACAATAGAGCTACACTTGTGCTGGTGCCATTCTATTGTGAAGCCACATTATAAACAAAACAAGAAATCACACCCGTGTGAAGTGAGGGGCGCTCTTATCATCATCATCTCATTCCGGCCAATCACAATTTGTGTCCTCACTTTTGTCTTCAATGTTTGTGTTTACGCAATGTTTGTGTTTACACAAACTCAAAACTGGCCATTCATTGTCAAAGGCATTCAATGTTTGTGTTAGGACAATATTTGTACTTATACACAAACCCTCAAAGCTGGACATAGGAGGGGCTAGCGCCCAACTAATATCACAAATGTCATTCCGGCCAATCTCTTTTGGCCATGATGTAAATAGGTTTTCAATGTAATGAGTCCTGGGATGCAGGGATGGTCTTTTAGATGAGTCCCAGGGACATTTTATGAGTCATATTTTGCCATTTTTACAAATTGCAGCCTTTAACTCCCATTTAGTTTTATATGGTTATATTCATGTAGAAAACGATTTTTATTATTGCGAAGACAGACATGCACACACACGAGCTGCGTTCGCTTCACGCGTCTTACTTGTTATTATATGTACTACTTACTGTACAGTAGTACAGTAGTGCATCCCATGCATGCAGAGGTCGTTGTTGTATTGCGTCCCTTGCGTTTTGGGATGCAAAATGCACCCTATTTTAATATCTTTAATGGCGTCTTCACTTTTCTGCCCTCACTTTTTTTTTTGTGTGTGAATGATTTACTTTATTCGAATAACACGTTAACAAAATCGAGATCTGAAAAATAAAGCTGCATTATATGCCGAAAAACACAATATGTATTGTAAATCATACAGTATATACTGACTCATGTAAGTTGCTAAAAATATAAAAAAGAAATAAAAGCCTTAGAGGCGAGTGCACACTTTTTAAGAGACCTTAAGATATCTACCAGGTATCTCAAAATATATAATAAATACAATCAAAATGAGTGATCTAAGTGGTCATTTAATAGAATGGCAGTGTGGAATATACGATTGCACTTTAGTCAAATAAATAGTCATCATTCATATCATCTATGAATTCACTTGGTGAGCAAGGTATTAATTAAATGACGGTGCAGCTAGGCCAAAATATAAGGGCCGATTCATACTTTAGATATATTTTAGAGCCGAATAAAAGTCGGTTCGGCGCTGTAGAGCCTACAATTTGACGTCATTTGAGGTTCGGGGGGGGGGGGGGGGGGGGCGGGTACCGTCCTAAAGTCGGCTCTTTGGTGCTACAGAAAATTTCGGACGAGCCGAAATCATTTCGGCACTACAGCGCTGAAACAGCGGTAAAATAGGAGTATGAATCGGCCCTAAGCCTGCTCACAGAACTATCCTCAATATGTACAAAGTTAAGTGCACATTCTCCCAATCCCACACATAGGCTTACACCTCAGATCATTCCAGTCTCCATGGAATAGTAGCCTCGATACCCAGGCTTTCATTTCGTCTGCGCGAAATGGAATAGTAACAAAATGGTATTTGACAAAAAAAGAAAAAAGGTCAGTGTTCACAGAAAGACGGCAAACTTAAGTCTTCTATTAAGGCATTTAGCACATGACAATCTCAACACTGAAACAGACGTTACAGAATTCTTTCCATTTCTTTCAATACTATTATAATTTAGACAAAAAGAATAGCTGCTCTGGACTGGCATGGCACGACGTTTGATCCCCTCCCTCCTTTTACAATCATTTTGCCTGCAAAAAGCCCAGTTAAGGTGCATAACAGGAACTGTAAAATCTACTGGTAATTGGATTTTTTTTAAGGTACCGTTCTACTTGTTTTTTCCACATATCAAACATGATCAGTAATAACATTGTATGTTATACCTGAAGTATGGGCAAACAGGGCAAAAAATAACTTTTTCAAATCTACAGTAGCAAAATGTACAGATTGGGACCTGCTGGTTGGATTCTCTAGTCCTTCCTAATTACAGAATAGCAAAACAGTCGTGAAGCAGATCCGACACATATCAGAACGCTGCAT
The DNA here is from genome assembly GCF_963924005.1 of Protomyctophum bolini. Taxonomy (NCBI): domain Eukaryota; kingdom Metazoa; phylum Chordata; class Actinopteri; order Myctophiformes; family Myctophidae; genus Protomyctophum; species Protomyctophum bolini. The sequence continues at coordinate 427,621 of NC_137869.1, forward strand.
CAGGGCATAGGAGTGGAAAATCTTTTGATTAGTGGACTTTGAAGTAGACAGAAGATATAAACAACTGCCAGCCAATCGATGCTTGCCACCCTTGCAGCACAAGCAGATGATGGCACTAATTGCGAATGCAGTGAGCACTTACTATGAGACCTAGCAGATCATGTCTGTCTGTCTGTCTGTGTGTGTGTCTGCCTGTCCCGCTATCCAAATATGGAGTGTGTTGCATCAGCAATCACTCAGCTCCATATATGGGCACAAAAGGGGCCAGGTCCACTCAGCTCCATATATGGGCACAAAAGGGGCCAGTGATTTGTTTGTTGTGGACCTGGCCCCTTTTGTGCCCATATATGGAGCTATACGTCCAAAACCCAAATATGTACGAGCTGCGTTCGCTTCCCGCGTTTGCGCGTCTTACTCGTTATTACTGTGTTGCAAGGTTTGAGGTTGCAAGGTCCTTCCAGAGCCTTCCGCCTCCATGCGTTGTACATTCAAGGGGCTGGTCCGGCCACATCCTTCCATCTTGGTTTAGAACGTCAAAGGATGTTATAATGGTCCCGATGTCAGTAGAAATACGACACTTTGAGCCATAGTGCTAGAACGCCCCCTCTGCATCTTTTATGGCCACATTTCCTGAGTAGCCACTAGGAGAGCGTTTCTTGTCCGTGTAGTACTTATAGGCAACCCCTCCGGTGATGATGATGATGACGACAAAACTAACCCCTAAAACAATCCACACGACTGCTCTTGGTGGGGGGGGCGGCGGGCTGGGTATCGGTGGATCTGGCACTAGGGCTGTAGTGGAATGAGGGGTGGTAGTAGTGGTGGTGATCGTCGTAGTCGGAAGCGCTCTGCATGTTGGAAGTGGAGGTGTCCACCCGCTGATTTCACACGTCGCACTGTCTGAGCCGCTCAAATCAAATCCAGGATCGCACCCGAATGTCACATGATACTTGTGTTTATAAGGTGGTGGAGAACCCTCAACCCGCCTCAGATGTGGGACATTAGGCGTTTCACATTCGACCATTATACATTTTGGAGGTGCCGGACGGAACTGCTCATCTTCGCAGTGTATCTGACTCGATCCATCGAGTGTGTAACCCTTATTGCATTTGTATGTGACAACGTCTCGAAAAACATAATCCTCAGTCACTGGACTGTATTTGCCGTTTAAAATGTCCTCTGGCTTTTCACATGTCTCCACTTCACATCTTCCAAATCTGCCGTCCCAGTTCCCATAAGCTCCACAACTTATTATTTTTTGACCACCTACAAAATGGTGTCCAGGATTGCAGATTAACTCAGCCTTGTCACCAAACTGATTATATCCATCATCAAGATATACTATTCTTCCATTGTCCTGGTGCTCAATTGAGCTACAGGATCTCCTCTCGCATTTCATCGCCACAATAGCAGGACTCCAGGTTCCAGCGTTGCACGTCTGCTTCCGCACGCCCCCTCTCCATTGATAGCCAATCTCACACTCCCAGGTAGCATACGCCTTATCTGGAAATGTCTTTTTCCGGATATCGGCGCTAGTCAAAACTGTGTCTGGAGCTCCATCTTGGGGTCGGGAACAGTTTTGACCACCCTGTACAGCAAAGAGGACAACGCTGAGCGTTACGAGCAAGTACAAGAAGCCGCTCACGGCGACCATGACGTCTGTAGATCTTCTCTGCAGGAGGATTGGGACAGTTGTTGATTTCAGCAGTACTGCATATAGTACTGTATGTCCAGTGGGTTGTGGCTGATTTCAGCAGTACTGTATAAGTGTATGTCCAGTGGGTTGTACAGTACTGTATATCCAGTGGGTCGTGGCTGCCGCTTGCTGTCGCTGCCTGAATGAGGAAGGTTGGGTATAAGGTTGTCTTCTGCCCTCACTTTTATCCTCAATATGTATACTTTGCTCAGCCAATCAAATTATCGCTATGGGGTGATCAGCCAATCATCAGCCAATGTTTGTGTTCACATCACGTGACATCGTCAGGGATGGAGCTCGCTGATGTCATCAATATTAAGCCCATATATGGAGATCCCTGATGTCATCAATATTAAGCCCATATATGGAGATCCCTGATGTCATCAATATCAAGCCCATATATGGAGATCCCTGATGTCATCAATATTGGCAACTCTACATCTGACCTCAAACCCTTAGATCTCCATATATGGAGCTGACCTGTTCTGACATTCCATATGTTGATCCTTCCCCATCCATCCTTCCCCTTCGTCTCCCTTCCTCTTGTCTCCCTTTTCACGGATACCTGTCCATTTAAACTCTAAACGGGCCAAGTTATTAGGCGAAAACTAGAGATCTCAACAGGCCCGAAAATGAAGATCTTACCCCCCCATGCCAAAGCACCAGCGCTCGCCCAGCAGTCTGCTGTCACCCAGGCGAATGCATACGAGCCGCGACTTTAGAGCGAGGTCGCTTCTCGCCCTCAGGCTTCTTACTGGTAGTAGTTGTTGTTGCGAATGCCGTGAGCACTTACTATGAGACCTAGCAGATCATGTCTGTCCGTGCGTGCGTGTGTCCCCCCTTTGTGCCCATATATGGAGCTACGTCCAAATATGGAGTGTGTTGCATCATGTCTGTCTGTCTGTGTGTCGCGCTTTTGTGCCCATATATGGAGCTGCTTTGGGGACTCCTTATATGGTTATGGCTGAGTCATGGTGACAACTTAAATATGTACGAGCTGTGTTCGCTTCCCGCGTTTGCGCGTCTTACTGGTAGTTGCGAACGCAGTGAGCACTTACTATGAGACCTAGCAGATCATGTCTGTCTTTGTGTGTGTCTGTCTGTCTGTGTGTCTGTCCCGCTATCCAAATATGGAGTGTGTTGCATCAGCAATCACTCAGCTCCATATATGGGCACAAAAGGGGCCAGGTCCACTCAGCTCCATATATGGGCACAAAAGGGGCCAGGTCCACATATACAGTAACAGCGGGACAGACACACAGACAGACAGACAGACAGACATGATCTGCAGGGTCTCAGCTGCGTTCGCTTCCCGCGTTTGCGTGTCTTACTGGTAGTAGTAGTAGTATTGTATTGTATTAGTTTATAATAGTTGTATTGTTGTTATGTACCTTCCAGGATCTGCATACAGCGGTCGATGTTGTTATTATGATAATAAATAATGTTTTCATTGTTATGTACCTTCCAGGATCTGCGTGCAGCGGTCTATATATCATAATAGTAGTAGTATTGTATTAGTTTAGTTTATAATAGTTGTATTGTTGTTATGTACCTTCCAGGATCTGCGTGCAGCGGTCTATGATGTGCTGCATCTGCAGGAAGCTGGCCGCCGTCAGATAGCTGATGATGTCACACAGCTGGAGGCGGAGCCTAGAGAGGGAGGGGCTTATCGTTATGATGTCATCAATTTCGCGTTTAACGTTCCATTATGTAAACAAACACAATGTGAAGAAACATTAAGCCCCGCCCCCGCTGTGTTTCTATTGGCTGGGCTTTAAACAGCCCTGTCCCTGTTCATTTTCCTCATAGACTTTTCAGAAAGTATTTATTTAAAGACGTTTATACGCCGCGGACAAAGACAAGACAAGACTGTCGTGACAAATCATGACAACCAACACAATTTTCGGGCTGAACAATTTTTGTTTTTCTCCTTTGTAATAATTTGTTTGGTCCAAAATATTGTGTTTGTTGTCTGATTTGTAAAAATAGCATTAAGGTTACAGGTGTAACCATGGTAATATTAACTTACCTCCCGGTGTAGCAGAAAGGTTATGTATGTGACCACAGTAATATTAACCTACCTCCCGGTGTAGCAGAAGGGTTATGTATGTGACCACGGTGATATTAACCTACCTCCCGGTGTAGCAGAAGGGTTATGTATGTGACCACGGTGATATTAACCTACCTCCCGGTGTAGCAGAAAGGTTATGTATGTGACCACGGTAATATTAACCCACCGCCCGGTGTAGCAGAAAGGTTATGTATGTGACCACGGTAATATTAACCTACCTCCCGGTGTAGCAGAAAGGTTATGTATGTGACCACGGTAATATGAACCTACCTCCCAGTGTAGCAGAAGGACAGCAGCTGCTCGAAGACGCCGGGGTTTCGGATGACGGACAGAGACACCGTGGACATCTGAGACAACGACATGTGGTCCCTGAAGTACGGAGAGGACGCCGCTAGCACCACCTGGTGGAGGGAGGTATTATTATTATTATTATACGTAGAGGACATAGCACTTACCCTACCCCCTTAGATAGCATTTCTGTAGACTTAGATAGCATTTGATACAGACTTATAGCATGTTATGTAGACAGTACTATAATTGCATTGTATGTAGTCATCGCACGTCATAGTACATATATATAGCATAGTATAGTACTATATATATATTGTTTATATGTAGTTTTATTATATAGATATTCCACTGTTACTTTCTTAGCTTACGCATGTTTCATGATAAATGCTTTTTATGTGATGTATTCCCATGCTTTTTTGTTCTTGCTTAATGTAGGTCGCTCTGGATTAAGAGCGTCTGCTAAATGCCTAAATTGTAAATTGTAGGACACAGCTAGGGCTGTCACCATTACAAATTTAAGTTGGCGAATAATTGTCACAAAGATAACTGCGATTAACGATGTAATTGTGTTTTTGGGGCGTTGAACATTGGACAACGTATTAATAGAAGTCATGTTTGTGATGTCCTTCAGGGCTTCATAATCATGCTAATAACAGATGTCCTTCAGGGCTTCATAATCATGCTAATAACAGATGTCCTTCAGGGCTTCATAATCATGCTAATAACAGATGTCCTTCAGGGCTTCATAATCATGCTAATAACAGATGTCCTTCAGGGCTTCATAATCATGCTAATAACAGATGTCCTTCAGGGCTTCATAATCATGCTAATAACAGATGTCCTTCAGGGCTTCATAATCATGTCCTTCAGGGCTTCATAATCATGTCCTTCAGGGCTTCATAATCATGTCCTTCAGGGCTTCATAATCATGTCCTTCAGGGCTTCATTATCATGTCCTTCAGGGCTTCATAATCATGCTAATAACAGCTAACGAACGGTTCAACGGTTCATCGCTGATGGCGCTCATCAATAAGGGCCTTTCTCGGCCCCACCCCTTCTCACATTGTTTATATTGGGTTTAGTTTCCAAGATGGCCGGCAGCACCAGGAGGGGGTGGGGCGGAGGTGAGCGGGTGGGCGGGGTCGACATATGCCCCTTACTGGGCTGCGTTCAAGACACCTGACCTGTGTCTGAACACAGCCCCCCCCCCTCCCCCCATCTAACAAAATGTTTGGTCAAACCATATGGGCTACCATTGGAAATGCATTGGAGAGGCCATTAAACACAGACACAAGACAGACACAAGACAGGTGTCTTGAATGTGTGAACGCAGCCCAGTAAGGGCATAGGGTCGACCCGGCCCGCTCACCTCCACGCCACCCCCTCCTGGTGCTGTCGGCCATCTTGGAAACTAAACACAATATAAACAATGGGAGAGGGGGTCGAGAAACGCCCTTATTGTTTCATTCCTTTGATCTATTCTGACCCCACCCCTGTGCACCCCTGATTGTTATTCACTCACCAGTAAGACGCGCAAACGCGGGAAGCGAACGCAGCTGAGACCCTGCAGATCATGTCTGTCTGTCTGTCTGTCTGTCTGTGTGTCTGTCCCGCTGTTACTGTATATGTGGACCTGGCCCCTTTTGTGCCCATATATGGAGCTGAGTGGACCTGGCCACTTTTGTGCCCATATATGGAGCTGAGTGATTGCTGATGCAACACACTCCATATTTGGATAGCGGGACAGACACACGGACACACAGACAGACAGACAGACATGATCTGCTAGGTCTCATAGTAAGTGCTCACTGCGTTCGCAATCACTGCGTTCGCAATTATACAATGATGAGTCATTAATATTCATTCTCATTAGCATATTATAGTTACCTTGTGAGCCCTGAAGCTGTGACCTTCGACCTGCACGATGATGTCACAGAGCCGACCCTGAACCCTCAGAGAGTTGAGATGAGTCAGCACCGAGTTCCTGAAGTCTGGAACGTCCAACTGGATGGAGCTGACCCCATCCATCGTATATAGAGATCTGTGAAATGTATGCAACACAATGTGACATGAGTCAGCACCATACATCCAATAAGGAACGTCCTATCTGATTGACAGCCCATACATCCAATCAGAAGAGTCCTATCCGAAGGGTATATGCACAATAAGCTTAGGCTTCAGCCTACACACTGTATTATACTGAAAAATAGCAACCGAGTGGCGCGCTACAAGCTTGTAGGTCTGCTATTTTTTGAAGAATCGTAAAAATGCGGCACAAATCTTTGAATATATTAAATTCTTTCAGAAGACAGGCCTGTACTTTAAATACACTGTATTAATCAGTTTTCCCTTTTTTAAATGAGCAAAATAAATAAACTTAATTGAACAGTATGGTGGTGGTAAAAGTGGTGAAGTGGTCCTTTAATAGTTCATAAAGTTAAAGTAATTTAATAAACAAAGAAAAGTTAAAGAGTCGTTTTATAACTGTCTGCCTGGTCCAGCCATGCAGTTCATATTTAATCAAGTTAAAGTTAAGTGTATATAATTGAATAAACATAAAGTTAAAGTTGTGTTTTACAATTTAATAAACATAATGAAGTTAGTTAAGTTTATATGATTTAATAAACATAATAAACTAACTACCTGTCTGGTCCAGCCCTGCAGTTCATACAGTTACACTAATGTTTATATGTATATGTATTTTAATAAATATAATGACTGTACCTGTCTGCTCCAGGTCTGCAGTTAGGCTACAGTTAGTTAATAAAGTTACAGTAATGTTTATAAATGTATATATATTTCAATAAATATAATGACTGTATCTGTCTGCTCCAGGTCTGCAGTTAGGCTACAGTTAATAGTTAATAAAGTTACAGTAATGTTTATAAATGTATATATATTTCAATATAATGACTGTACCTGTCTGCTCCAGGTCTGCAGTTCCAACAGGAGGTCAGATGAGTTCACATTCAGAGGCGTCGGATTCCCACAGATCTATAAATCATCTGCATGCTGCTAGCATGATGTCTGCTGCTTCCATCAGATCTATGAATCAGATCTATAAATCATCAGCCTGCTAGCATGATGCTAGCATGCTGTCTGCTGCTTCCATCAGTCTGCTGTCATGATGCTAGGCTAGCTGTGCTGCATGCTGTTTATCAATCTAATAACTCATATATAAAACACTGTACCACTGCAGGCAGGCAGGCAGACAGACAGACAGACGGACGGACAGACAGACAGACAGACAGGCAGGCAGGCAGACAGACAGACAGACAGACAGACAGACAGACAGACAGACAGACTAGAGGGGGCTGTCAGTCAGTCAGTCTTTAAAACATCTTAACATTAATATAATGTTATCTAAAGATCAAAGCAGCAATAAGACATCAAACATCAAAGCAGCGCGGCTCCCTTTGATGTTGCAGACAGTGCCGGCACCGGCTGCAGGTCCGAGAGACGCCTCGCGCTGTGTGTGTGTGTGTGTGTGTGTGTGTGTGTGTGTGACTGCGTGTGTGTGTGTGTGTGTGCGTGTGTGTGTTAAGTCTCACTGTAAACACATTCTGCATACAGGAAGGAAGCGGGACTGACGCTGCACCCAGGGTGGCCAGGTTGGCTCTCTGACCGAGAGGGAAACAAGCAACAAGGGCTGTGAAAAACGGTACGGTATTCACAGTTTGGTGGCACAGGAGCGAAAATTATGTAGTCCCTTGTTGACATCCAGACAGTGTATTAATCGTTTTAAACTTAATCTGAAAACATCATAGGGTAGAAATAAGACACTGCTCGTAAACACTAGGCATACCATATTCTGAATTACCAAAAAGAGGACAAATGCGCGCGTGCATGTGTGCATGCATGTGCGCGTGCACATGCATGTCGTGGATGTGCATGTGTCGTGCGCGTTTGAATTAAATTAATTTGTCAAAAAAGTTTGGCTCCTAAATTTGATCAAATATGCTCTATATTAGTTATGTATTTATTTAAAGCAGTGGCTCTCAAAGGTGTGATCCAGGGACCCTCATGGTTCCTTGAGGGGGCTGATAAACTGATCAAAAACACACAGCGGTCCGTTTCAGAGTGAAACCTCAAAATAAAATCCCCCTAAAAAGCCATTGCACCTCGTCTTTCAACTTAAAAGTGGTTTCAACAACTGATCTATTACAGGAAGAAAAAAAAGACCAAAGTCGCTTATAAGAAGCAGACATGGCAACACTGATAGGAAGGGCCGGTGGATCTGGGAGGAAGGAGGCGCAGGGCATTGTGGGACATGTAGTTATTTGGATTGTACCCATCCATCAGTTTACAATGCTATTGTGTAGTGCAGTGGTTCCCAAACTTTTTCATGTCAATTAAGGACCCCCAAATTTACACTAATTAGCCTGTGGACCCCCATTTGACTAAAATGTATTTTGGCAGTCCTTAATGGTCGTAATGACTGATTTTACACTTGCTGAAAATAGCAGATCTACAAGCTCACAACGTGTTGCAGCTATACGGCTATTTTCAGCATGCAAACAAGTGTAAAGTGACTTATTTATCTTGTCCACTAGTCCCTTCCTAACGTTTTTGTCTAGTTTGTATTTGTTGACGAAATTGTCAATATATTTAGTCTTAGTTTTAGTCACCATAGCTACGTTTTCATTTAGTTTTCATTGGTGAAAAAAAGGCATGCAGTCGACGACCATTTTTCGTCATAGTTTCAGTCAACCAAATCAACAGTTCAACACCGCTATCGTGAAGCTAAGCCTGAAGAAAGTATCAAACATCCCAAATTCACATGAAGAACACAGGAATAAAATAACAAATAAAACTAAATCCTGGACTGTCCAACGTTGGCAGCAATACCTGGAGCTAGAACAGGCACAGGGTAGCAGGTGGATTCCAGCTCAGATACACAGGGTAGCAAAGGAAAGGTAGGCTAATATGTTTACCCAGGGTAACTGGACTAAGCTCAAGAACTTGTTTACAGCCAGGCCCTGCTCATAGAACATTTCATGGTAGGGGTTCAATGCCTTGTCCAAGAGGGCACTTCAGCGGTGGTAATTTTAACGTGCCGGTCCGGGGATACGAACTATAGCGACCTTCCGATATCAAGACCGCTCCGCTGCCTCAATCCAGCAGACAGTTGGATTCCAGCTCAGATACACAGGGTAGCAGACAGTAGACTAGCAGTTACATTAATGAAGTATTGCACATTTTGTATATTGAATATAAACTAACAAGCGCTTATCCGTGGCCGGGTCACGGGGGCAACAGCTCCACCAGAGAGCTCCAGACTATCGACACGGCACAAAAGGAAATCTGTCTGAGACAAGAAGGTCCTCAGTTCAACTCCCCCCCCCACACCCCCCGCTGAAGTGTCCCTGAGCAAGGCACTCAACCCTCACACTGCCTGTCCATCCTCCCTGCGAAGGGGTCGACTAATCAAGATGCTGGATGGAGCAGGAACTGAATTACCCCCCGTCGGGCACACACACACACACACACACACACACACACACACACACACACACGCATGCATGCACACACGCACATGTGCACGTGCACACACACCCAGCTGATCTAGATGTTCGGCGATTCATTATAAAAATAATTGTCCACTAACAATTCATATCTTTCACCTCAATCAGACACTTTTATTAATATTCATTGGTTCAAACACTTTCAAAGGGCCACTTTACCTTTACTCAAAGTATTTCAATTATCTTGAAACTTTGTACTTCAGTTAATAGTTAAAAAATCATCTAAATTGTTGTAACATTGTATTAATTATACTTCCATAACAACTTTTACACCTAATACTGTTGTTACTTTATAATACTGATGCTAATACTGTTAGCATCCTGCAGGGATTTGTACTCGTAACGAAGTACAGAGTACCTCTACGGTTAGCGGCGATGCTGCAAAAAGCGGTTAGCACTACAGGCTAGCGTCCAGGAAACAGCAGGCTGTTGACGGCAGCCATAGACATATAAAGGCTAGATGGCTCAGGGCTCAATGTTATGCTGCCCTGAGGTAAGATGGCCGCCACGTAGCGACGTCGCTCTCCATTGGCCAGCAGCTCGGGTGAGCCATCTAGCTTTCTTATACATCTATGGTTGATGGCAGGGTTAGGGTTAGGGGTCAGGTTAGCGGTTAGTGGTGGTGCTAGGCTACAGGGCTAACAGGTTAGCGGTGGTGCTAGGCTACAGGGCTAACAGGTTAGCGGTGGTGCTAGGCTACAGGCTAACAGGTTAGCGGTGGTGCTAGGCTACAGGGCTAACCGGTTAGCGGTGGTGCTAGGCTACAGGCTAACAGGTTAGCGGTGGTGCTAGGCTACAGGGCTAACAGGTTAGCGGTGGTGCTAGGCTACAGGCTAACAGGTTAGCGGTGGTGCTAGGCTACAGGCTAACAGGGGTCGGCCACCCGTCCAGTGAACAGCAGGCTGTTGATGGTAGCCTCTCTGATGAGGAGGAGGAACGGCCGGTTGGCCACAAACAGTTCTCTGTTCAGGTTGATGGACCGACCGACCGCTACCACCGCCGTGGCCGCTGCCGCTTCGCTGCCTTCCTCGTTCACCTGCACACACACACACACACACACACACACACACACACACACACACACACACGCACACGCACACGCACACGCGCACGCACACGCACACGCACACGCACACGCACACACAGACACAGGCACACACACATGTACACACACACACACACACACACACACACACACACACAGGCACGCACAGTGTAGTACTTTTAGTGTAGTTTTTTTTAAATATAATTTTTATCCCACAATTTTGTAACCCCTTATTCACCCCTGTGTCAATTTTCTAATGTGATCCTGGACTCTACACACCCTCCACCAACCTAGTCCCCATGTATATTAATAGTATACTTAAACACACCTCCAGGAAAGCCTTGTGGAAAGCGTCTGAGATGTGAAGTTCATTCCCATCGTCCTCCAGCATCCCTGAAACACACAGGTCAGAGGTCAAACATGGGTGTGATTTATTTTTATAATTCTCTGTCCGTGTGAAGTTAGTCTAGAGGTCAGGGGTCAAACAGGTCAGGTAGTTACCTGTTAGCCTAGCGGCCTGGGGGTCAAACAGGTCAGTTACCTGGTAGCCTAGCGGCCTGGGGGTCAAACAGGTCAGTTACCTGGTAGCTTAGAGGTCAGGGGTCAAACAGGTCAGTTACCTGGTAACCTAGCGGCCTGGGGGTCAAACAGGTCAGTTACCTGGTAGCTTAGAGGTCAGGGGTCAAACAGGTCAGTTACCTGGTAGCCTAGCGGCCTGGGGGTCAAACAGGTCAGTCAGACCCATGCTCTGCAGTTTGTCCTTCAGGCTGAAACTGTCTTCGATGCGGAAGCGAGGAATCTGCACCGACACCGTGACCTCTGACCTCATGCCGTCCAGCCATCTGGTCAGCCTGGTGAGGTCCAGAACTTTCTCTACCTTAAGATAAGATAAGATAAATATAAAACCATCCGGTCAGCATGGTGAGGTCCAGACCGTTCTCTACCTTAAGATAAGATAAGTTAAATATAAAACCATCCGGTCAGCATGGGGAGGTCCAGACCTTTCTCTACCTTAAGATAAGATAAGTTAAATATAAAACCATCCGGTCAGCATGGGGAGGTCCAGACCTTTCTCTACCTTAAGATAAGATAAGTTAAATATAAAACCATCCGGTCAGCATGGGGAGGTCCAGACCTTTCTCTACCTTAAGATAAGTTAAATATAAAACCATCTGGTCAGCATGGGGAGGTCCAGACCTTTCTCTACCTTAAGATAAGATAAGTTAAATATAAAACCATCTGGTCAGCATGGGGAGGTCCAGACCTTTCTCTACCTTAAGATAAGATAAGTTACATACAAAATTAAACATTAAATATTGTCCAGCCAACCTGACAGTTTGTGGAGGCCCAGACCCCACTCTATCTGTGGGCGTGTCTTTACCTGTGAAAGGGGCGTGCCTGTAGAAGGTGGGTGTGGTTCCCTGTGAAAGGGGCGTGTCTGTGGAAGGTGGGTGTGGTTACCTGTGAAAGGGGCGTGTCAGTATAATGTGGGTGTGGCTACCTGTGAAAGGGGCGTGTCTGTATAATGTAGGTGTGGCTACCTGTGAAAGGGGCGTGTCTGTATAATGTAGTTGTGGCTACCTGTGAAAGGGTCGTGTCTGCATACGGTGGGTGTGGTTACCTCTGAAAGGGGCGTGTCTGTATAATGTGGGTGTGGCTACCTGTGAAAGGGGCGTGTCTGCATACGGTGGGCGTGGTTACCTCTGAAAGGGGCGTGTCCTCTCCAGGCAGGATGATCACCATGGTAATGTCCTCTCCGCGGTACGGCAGCTCCAGCAGCTGGACTCCGTCGTCCAGGTAACGAGCGTAGCGGAACTTCCCTTCCTGGTACATCATGTGGACGGGACAGTCCCCGCCCCTTCCTCCTGAAGCTCCTCCCCCTCCTAGGTAGAACTCTGACTTGAAGACGTTGTCCTTGTCGAACTTACTCTTCCACTGGCCCTGGAGAGAGACAGACAGACAGACAGACAGACAGACAGACAGACAGGCAGACAGACAGACAGACAGACAGACAGACAGACAGACAGACAGACAGACAGACAGACAGACAGACAGACAGACAGACAGACAGACACTTAGCCATAGTTTCTACTAGAAATCCCAGTATCACATGATAATTAAAAACTGTCTGGGGTGTTCACATGAGAATTATAAACTGTCCTGCTAACACAGCTTTCTCCTCCCCTGGATAAGGATCTGTTGACCAGGACAACATGCTAACAACATGCTAACATGCTAATACCTTGAAGTATATGGTGTTGACGAGGACCAGCACAGTGTTGGGGTCTAGCGCCCCCTCTGGCAGAGTGTTCTGGATGCGTGCCTCCGTCTGGTTGGAGATCCACTCGTTGATGGTGAGCCGCGCCTGCTCTGGGTCCCCCTGGTGGGCACAGTGGGAATTACACCATGTTTAACCTTCCTGCTCTGGGTCCCCCTGGTGGGCACAGTGGGAATTACACCATGATTAAACGTCCTGCTCTCTGGGTCCCCCTGGTGGGCACAGTGGGAATTACACCATGTTTAAACGTCATGCTCTCTGGGTCCCCCTGGTGGGCACAGTGGGAATTACACCATGTTTAAACGTCATGCTCTCTGGGTCCCCCTGGTGGGCACAGTGGGAATTACACCATGTTTAAAGGTTCAAAATAAAGATTATCAAATCAAAATCAAAAGGTTTGAGAACCACTGCCACAGACGCTCTGGGTAATCATTACGTCTGATGCCCAGGGCGGAGACTGATCCAAAAGACCTTTCTCTGCCCCACCCCTCTCCCATTGTTTATATTGTGTTTAGTTTCCAAGATGGCCGACAGCACCAGGAGGGGGTGGGGCGGAGGCGAGCGGGCGGGGTCGATGCTCTTACTGAGCTGCGTTCAACCTGACTTGTGTCTGAACAGCTTGGATGGATGTGTTCTGCGTTAATATAATGAATAAATAAATACATAAAACCAATGGTTCAAGCCCATTAATTAGGATTCGAGTGCCAACCCTAACGAGCGAACGTTCGAACCCTGAATGTTCTGGGACAGCCTTAGTTCTGCCCCCCTCCCCCACATCAAACAAAATATTCGCCTACTGGTGCTGTCGGCCATCTTGGAAACTAAACACAATATAAACAATGGGAGAGGGGCTGGGGCAGAGAGGAGAAGGGTGGGGCCGAGTTTGATATCAGCGCACCACTACAGTCTAGTACAGTATGTATAGTTGACATAGATACTCCACTGTTACGTTCTTAGTTTATACATGATTCATGATAACTACTTTTTATATATGTGATGTGATGTATGACATGCTTTAGTTTTTGCTTAAATGTAAGTCGCTCTGGATCAAGAGCGTCTGCTAAATGTCTAAATTGTAATTGTAGGAGTGTCAGACACTCTACAGTCTAGGAGCGTTTGATATCAGAGACTCTAGTCTACAGTCTAGGAGTGTTTGATATCAGCGCACCACTACAGTCTCTAGACTGTATAGAGTGTCTCCTATAGGAGCGTTTGATATCAGACACTCTACAGTCTCATCACGGTCCTGTCGAAGTGTTAAAGGGACCTTTCTACTTTGTTTTTCTCCTTTTGTTTTGCAGGAGTGTCTTGTTATTTCTGCGTTTTCTTCGAGGTGTGTTCCTAGTCATGGCTGCCAGTTCCCACCTGAGGTTGTGTGCGAGTTCAGACTTCTTCAGACTGTACTGAATAACTGCTAGCTTACATAATGTCTTGAGGCTAGGACAGGAGTCTAAGACATACAGGTCAGATGGTCTGCTGTCTGCTCCAAAGAGGATTATACGATCTCCCATCCTGCAACAGCACATCCTAGACGTCAGGGACGGGCCTTTCCTCTTGGGCTCAACCTTCTTCCAGGAGAAGGTCTCTGGACTGAAGTTCCACAGATCATTGAAGGTCTGGTCATAGTAACCACCGAAAATGTACAGCTCTCCATTGTAGGTAAAGGCTGAATGACCGCAGCGACTTTCTGGTAGAAGCTGTGTAGAAGGTGTGTCCAGCCAGCGGTTGGTCTCTGAGTCAAACACTCTGATGGTGTTGTAGAAGTGGTTTTTCCCACAGCCCCCAAAAACAAACATCTTTGTCCCGATGATGGTAGAAGAGTGACATTGTGTAGCAGGAGGTGGAGTTCCTCTGGTGTTGATTAAAGACCAGACCATTGTGGTGGTGTCCAACTTGTAGATCTCATTAGTGTATCTAGTCAGGATGGGTCCAGCCAGGGTGGGTCCAGTCTTGGTCCATCCCCCATGAATAAACATGACCTTCCCCAAGACACAGGCTGAGTGGTAGCTCCTCCCCTTTGGAACGGTCCCAGAAACCTGCGGTTTGAACCATCTGTGGGCGTCGACATCAAATCCATAAAGCACATTGCAGTAAGAATAACCTCCCCAGAGGTAGACAGTATGTTCTATCAGAACAGCTGTGTGGCCGTAGCGCCTGGAGGGAACCTCAAGGTTAGGTTCTCCTCTTCCAGAGGTCACTGGGGTCAACTCCCTCCAGAGTAAAGTCAGTGTGTTGAAGACCTGCACATCAATCTGATCCTTGTGATTCTCGTCAGTTTTCCGTCCAAAGTAGTACAGCTCGTGTCTCACTGCTACAGCAACACCATCTTCCTTTGGTGATCCTTTCTGATGCAACGTCCAGGAAAACATCTTTAACACCACAGTTAATGGTGGATTGAAGTAAACCTGTCGGTTTCCTGCTCTGTAGAAGAATGAAGAGCTCAAGAGCCAAAGAAAAGGAGAGCCAAATAAGTATTCTAGATTCTAGAGCTCTTTGAGTCTTGGTGGAAAGAGTCTTGAAGATATCAGTCTTGAAGATAACAGTCTTGAAGATAACAGTCTTGAAGATAACAGTCTTGAAGATAACAGCCTGGTAGAGATCTGTGGTGAAGAGTTGAGTCTTAGAGAAGTTGATTGAATCTAAACTCTCTCTGAGGCTGCAGTGCTTTTCGATCATACAGTTGAGGTCACAATGACGACATGACATCAGGGTCCCCATATTTGGGTATGGCTGACCTGCTGGGAGTCCATATATGGATATAGCAGAATGTATGTATGTGTGTGTGTGCCTTTATTTGACCGGGAAAACTGGACTGGCAGCAGCGTGTTCTCTCCTCCACAGTGAGAACATGCTGAACAGACCTTAAAGTCCATAGATCAGTTACCTTAAAGTCCAGAGGCAGCAGCCTGGCTCCGTAGACTGTCTGGCTGATGTTCTGGTAGGTCTGGTTGAACATACCTTAAAGTCCATAGATCAGTTACCTTAAAGTCCATAGATCAGTTACCTTAAAGTCCAGAGATCAGTTACCTTAAAGTCCAGAGATCAGTTACCTTAAAGTCCAGAGGCAGCAGCCTGGCTCCGTAGACAGTCTGGCTGATGTTCTGGTACGTCTGGTTGAACATACCTTAAAGTCCATTGATCAGTAACCTTAAAGTCCATAGATCAGTTACCTTAAAGTCCAGAGGCAGCAGCCTGGCTCCGTAGACTGTCTGGCTGATGTTCTGGTACGTCTGGTTGAACATACCTTAAAGTCCAGAGATCAGTAACCTTAAAGTCCATAGATCAGTTACCTTAAAGTCCAGAGATCAGTTACCTTAAAGTCCATAGATCAGTTACCTTAAAGTCCAGAGGCAGCAGCCTGGCTCCGTAGACAGTCTGGCTGATGTTCTGGTACGTCTGGTTGAACATACCTTAAAGTCCATTGATCAGTAACCTTAAAGTCCATAGATCAGTTACCTTAAAGTCCAGAGGCAGCAGCCTGGCTCCGTAGACTGTCTGGCTGATGTTCTGGTACGTCTGGTTGAACATACCTTAAAGTCCAGAGATCAGTAACCTTAAAGTCCATAGATCAGTTACCTTAAAGTCCAGAGATCAGTTACCTTAAAGTCCATAGATCAGTTACCTTAAAGTCCAGAGGCAGCAGCCTGGCTCCGTAGACGGTCTGGCTGATGTTCTGGTAGGTCTGGTTGAACATACCTTAAAGTCCATTGATCAGTAACCTTAAAGTCCATAGATCAGTTACCTTAAAGTCCAGAGATCAGTTACCTTAAAGTCCAAAGGCAGCAGCCTGGCTCCGTATCCGTAGACAGTCTGGCTGATGTTTTGGTAGGTCTGGTTGAACATACCTTAAAGTCCATAGATCAGTTACCTTAAAGTCCATAGATCAGTTACCTTAAAGTCCAGAGATCAGTTACCTTAAAGTCCAGAAGCAGCAGCCTGGCTCCGTAGACAGTCTGGCTGATGTTCTGGTAGGTCTGGTTGAACATACCTTAAAGTCCATTGATCAGTAACCTTAAAGTCCATAGATCAGTTACCTTAAAGTCCAGAGATCAGTTACCTTAAAGTCCAGAGGCAGCAGCCTGGCTCCGTAGACGGTCTGGCTGATGTTCTGGTAGGTCTGGTTGAAGGCCAGACTCTTCTCTCCAAACAGCCGGTTGGCCGAGACCAGCTCCGTGCTCTGGTCCTTCTTCCGGTAAAGACGACAGTTGAGCTTAGCGAAGAAGAAGTGGACCTGGTCCGAGGTCTTCTCCTTGATGGTGTCGAACTCAAACACCTGTCAGAACAGAACACAATGTTTTAGTGGACCTGGTCCAGAACAGAACACAATGTATTAGTGGACCTGGTCCGAGGTCTTCTCCTTGATGGTGTCGAACTCAAACACCTGTCAGAACAGAACACAATGTTTTAGTGGACCTGGTCCAGAACAGAACACAATGTATTAGTGGACCTGGTCCGAGGTCTTCTCCTTGATGGTGTCGAACTCAAACACCTGTCAGAACAGAACACAATGTTTTAGTGGACCTGGTCCAGAACAGAACACAATGTATTAGTGGACCTGGTCCGAGGTCTTCTCCTTGATGGTGTCGAACTCAAACACCTGTCAGAACAGAACACAATGTTTTAGTGGACCTGGTCCAGAACAGAACACAATGTATTAGTGGACCTGGTCCGAGGTCTTCTCCTTGATGGTGTCGAACTCAAACACCTGTCAGAACAGAACACAATGTTTTAGTGGACCTGGTCCAGAACAGAACACAATGTATTAGTGGACCTGGTCCGAGGTCTTCTCCTTGATGGTGTCGAACTCAAACACCTGTCAGAACAGAACACAATGTTTTAGTGGACCTGGTCCAGAAGAGAACACAATGTTTTAGTGGACCTGGTCAGACGTCTTCTCCTTGATGGAGTCCGTAAGCCACTTCAGTGATGCTTACGGAACTCGACTACGTCTCGTTCCTGACCGCATAATTAGTAATATATTACTTTCATGATCTGCTCCAGGGTGTTGTGACAGGTCTTAATGTAAAGTAATATAATTACCATGATGTAATAAAGTAATATAATTAGTAATACATTACTTTCATGATCTGCTCCAGCGTGTTGTCGCAGGCTCCCAGCTTGGTCATGGCGAAGGCGGTGGAGACGCTGAGCGGAGACATGAAGATGTTGCTGTGGCTCCCCCTGGTGGTCGCCAGCTGGCGGTACAGAGCCAGCGCGAAGCGGCTGTTGGCTTTGGAGAGCTCCCAGACGCGCGGGTTGGTGGAGGCCGGGATCTGCTCTGCCGCCCCCTAGTGGAGAATACATGACATTACACTCAATACACTGTGTTCTGATGCCCTCTGGTGGACCTCAGTGTCTCGGTAAGCCCCTCCCCCTCACCTGGGTAGGCCCCTCCCCCTCACCTTGGTAGGCCCCTCCCTCTTACCTCGGTAGGCCCTTCCCCCTCCCCTCGGTAGGGCCCCTCCCCCTCAACTCGGTAGGGCCCCTCCCCCTCACCTCGGTAGGCTCCTCCCCCTCACCTCGGTAGGCCCCTCCCCCTCACCTCGGTAGGTCCCTCCCCCTCACCTCGGTAGGTCCCTCCCCCTCACCTCGGTAGGTCCCTCCCCCTCCCCTCGGTAGGCCCCTCCCCCTCACCTCGGTAGGCTCCTCCCCCTCGTCCTCAGGGCTGCGGTAGATGCATCGCGGCTCCAGCGACAGGTCTTTGGGCTTCGCCACACAGATGTCTGTCTGGACGCCACGGGAGGACGGACAGACGGACAGCACAGCCAGCAGCAACACACAGAGCAGCATCCTGACTGACAGAAAGACAGACAGACAGACAGACAGACAGACAGACAGACAGACAGACAGACAGACAGACAGACAGACAGACAGACAGACAGACAGACATTGAGGGGGGGGGGTAACATTAAAATAAACATGGTCATGCACGCACACGCACATATGTGGACCCAACAAATTATCTGTAATTGGCCCCATCTGAAACTATGTTATTCCAAGAGGGAAACCTAACCCCAACCCTCTCCCGACCCCCAGCACACCTCGGACCAATGCTCCGTCGGATCATAGTATGCCTCCCATTCCAGGAACCCTAAAACTAACCCTCAGATGCAAAGATTTGAATTAAAAATGTTCGCTCTAAAATAATATATATCTAAGGTTTGCGCCCCACATTTTCCCGATTTTTCAAAAATAGCAGACCTACAAGCTCATAGCGCGGCACTCGGTGACGCGCTATGAGCTTGTAGGTCTGCTATTTTTCAACAGCTAAAGCATAACACCATGCATGCTTTTAAACACCAAAAGGGGTTAAAAAATATATCTGGTGAAACAACTCTATGTATCTGTCACATGACAAACACAACCAGATCTGCAAGACTAACAACCACGTGCGAACGTGTTGTTAGCTTGTAGATCTATTATTTTCGTCACATGACGTAGAGTACGTATACATTAGTAGGACTGGATGTCGATGACAGATGCCTGAATGAACGATAACGTGTTCATGGAGTTCCCGTTATCAATACGCTTATCAAGCCTGTTATGGAGCACAGCGGCCGATGACGTCATGTTTAAACAATCAATACAAGAGGCGATCAATGCGGCCTGGCGGTGGATCAGCGGTAGAGTGGCCGGAAGGAAACCGCAAGGTTGCCGGTTCGAACCCTGTGGGCTCCCCCAGAGTCAGTGTGGAAGTGTCCTTGAGCAAGACTCTGAACCCCTGATTAGTACTGATGTGCAGGTTGGTGCCTCGCATGGTTTCCTCCGCCATCGGTGTGTGACTGTGTGTGAGAATGTGTGAATGTAATGCACAATATATGTAAAGGTGTGTGTGTGTGTGTGTGTGTGTGTGTGTGTGTGTGTGTGTGTGTGTGTGAATGTGTGTGTGAATGTGTGTGTGAATGGGTGAATGTAATGCACAGTCTATGTAAAGGTGTGTGAATGTGTGTGTGAATGGGTGAATGTAATGCACAATCTATGTAAAGGTGTGTGAATGTGTGTGTGAATGGGTGAATGTAATGCACGGTCTATGTAAAGGTGTGTGAATGGGTGAATGTAATGCACGGTCTATGTAAAGGTGTGTGAATGGGTGAATGTAATGCACAGTCTATGTAAAGGTGTGTGAATGGGTGAATGTAAGCGTGTTGGATTAAGACACTAATAATATAAATGTTCCATTTACCAATAAATAAATAAATGTATCCATTCTGGCACAAACATGTGGGTCTAAAAGTGTATTGATTCCTGCCAACCAGCTGTCCGGGTAAACAGCATGACGCTTTTAAAGTGACGGTACACACATTAACCATTAACAGTTTCTTTAATATTATTTTAACTTCTTCGTGAAAATTGAGATTCGACGTTTGAGCAACAGTCGTGCAGCGTTATACCCTGGAGGGATAGGCTGATCAGCGAGTCCAATCACATTAAATCATATAATAGTTATTAAGTAAATATAACAGCATTACAGACCTGTCGGTGTAGCCTGATCAGCACATGTAGTGAATTCACAGTGAAATATATAATTATTATAATTAATAATACAGTCTAAAGTCTATTATGTTATACTTTAGCTATTGAAAAATAGCAGATCTACAAGCTCGTAGTGTAGATCTGCTATTTTTTGAATAATCGGGGAAAATGTGCTGCAAATCTTTGACTATGTATATTCTTTCACAGCGAATGTTTTTAACTAAATTATTTGCTTCTGGGGGCGGGGGGGGGGGGTCCCTGGAACAACATATTTTCAGATGGGGGTCCCTGGAACAACATATTTTCAGATGGGGGTCCCTGGAACAACATATTATCAGATGGGGGTCCCTGGAACAACATATTCTCAGATGGGGGTCCCTGGAACAACATATTATCAGATGGGGGTCCCTGGAACAACATATGTTCAGATGGGGGTCCCTGGAACAACATATGTTCAGATGGGGGTCCCTGGAACAACATATGTTCAGATGGGGGTCCCTGGAACAACATATGTTCAGATGGGGGTCCCTGGAACAACATATGTTCAGATGGGGGTCCCTGGAACAACATATGTTCAGATGGGGGTCCCTGGAACAACATATGTTCAGATGGGGGTCGGTGGCTACATATACAGATAATTCTGGGGGTCCTTGACATGAACATGTTTGACAACCTCTGACACACATAAACGTGGTGTTGTTCAGAAAACTGTCAGGATTCAGAAGACAATATTAGTAGAATCGCCCTCGGGTCTAAATGTGTTAATAATAAACAGATTATATAATTGATAATTAATACAGTATAAAAGTAGACAGACCTGTCGGTTGATCAGTAGATGGTTGAAGTAGTGAAGTCACTGTAACAGGAGAGAGAGACAGAGAGAGAGAGAGACACAGAGAGAGAGAGAGAGAGAGAGACGGTGAGACAAACAACAGGTCAGTGAGGTCAGAGTTCTGTAAACCTCACCACAACCTTTGAAACATTGATTTAACTAAACACACAAAACACTGTCCTCTCTCTCTGTGTGTGTGCGCACGCGTGTGTGTGTGCGCGTGGGTGCGCGTGCGTACGTGTGTGACGGTGAGCGGAGAAGGGGGGATAGGATAGCTATGTGAGACTTTTGGCTGGTTTTGAAGACCAAAGCGAGCTGCGGCATTTTGGATCAATAAGGGCCTTTCTCGGCCCCACCCCTCTCCCATTGTTTATTATTGTGTTTTAGTTTCCAAGATGGCCGACAGCACCAGGAGGGGGTGGCCTTACTGCGTCCCCGTTTTTACTACCCACTTTCGCACCAGGAGGGGGTGGGAGGGGCTAGCCCACTAAAGCCTACTAAATTGGTCAATATAAGTAAAATAATTTAGCCTTTCCATAGGAGTATCCTTCTGTATTTGTCCAAGAAGAATACGGCCAGTAGCATATTTGAAATACCTAAAACATTATAATATAATTTACCTCAGAGAATGTTTTGATTCTGGATAAAATCATAAAAATGGTCTGTATGGTCTAATAATCGAATGGAATAAATGGATGATCAGATGCAGGAGTTTTCACGACTCTAACTGTAACTAGAGTCGTCACATGGACATGGACATGAGGAATATAAACACACACACATAATGAATATAAACACACATACATAATGAATATAAACACATACACACAATGAATATAAACACACACACATAATGAATATAAACACACACACAATGAATATAAACACACACACATAATGAATATAAACACACATACATAATGAATATAAACACACACACATAATGAATATAAACACACATACATAATGAATATAAACACACACAATGAATATAAACACACACACATAATGAATATAAACACACATACATAATGAATATAAAAACACACACACACACACATAAGGCCTGGACAGGAATATAAACACAAGACTTCATAATTACCTGCTCTGTAACGTAAGAAACAAAAGTGTGTTCTTACATCCTCCATTTCAGCACTGGGCGCCAAATTCACAACGCCGTTTACTCTCATATTGTGAATTTACGGACATTTACGAGGGTTACGTTCCCCCACGCGTGGAATTCATAATTTGGACTTGGCCGGCCGTGACGTTGGCGGACGTTGGTCGCTCGTTTCTACGTCAGCTCGGAGGGTGGCGTTCCAGTGATCAAGCCAAGGCATGCGTATATTTAATCAGAATGCTTTAGTCTTCATGCTGAGTCAATTAATAGTCCCCAAACCTCATATAAAATATCGACTATGTGCCCAACATTAAGTCTACGGGCTATAGTTCCACACATTGGAACTATCCCTGAGAGTGGGAGCACCGCGTTCACGTTGAGCTTGGAGATCTGTGCATTTTGCAGGCTGTGATACGACGTTGTTCACCCGAGGAAAGATCGTTTCTGTTGCCTTACATTACAATTTAGGCATTTAGCGGACGCTCTTAATCCAGAGCGACTGAAGCCCAACACACACGGGCTCCGTCCGACGCGTTGCCGCCCCGGCGACGCCCCGGCGACGCCTGGAAAATAGAACTGGTTCTGTCGGCGCGTCAGGCGAGGCGTCAGCGCGCGTCGGACGTCGCCGGTGTGCCATAGGTTCATTGAAAATAACGGAGGCGGCTGTTTTGACGCGCGGCGGTCGCAGGCGGTGTGGGAGAGGCCCTTTACATTAAGCAAGAACAAAAAAGCGTGGGAATACATCACATAAAAAGCATTTATCATGAAACATGCGTAAGCTATAAGAACGTAACAGTGGAATATCTATATAATGAAACTATACATATAAACTATACATATATACTATACTATGCTATACACGACGTGCTATATGGTGTGAAATGGGCGTGTATCCCAGCCAGGCCGTCAACGCCAGGCCATCCACACAGATTAAGTCGTTTCGCCACTTTGGGCGAACGACACCAATCGGACGGATTCATTACGCACTTCATTTACACCTGGTCGTACATTTCCTTCGTGAATCTGGTCCAGACAAAGGATCTGTGTGCGTGTGTGTGTGTGTGTGTGTGTGCGTGCGCGTGCGTGCGTGCACACATGTGCGTACAGAAAGGTGAAAGTCCCTCAACAGCAAAAAGTTACATCAAAAATGTTTTTCTCTCTTTTATTTTTATTTATTAACACAATTGTATTAATTATTGTAACTTTGGCACAATGTAAACACAACAGCATTGGTTACATCTTGTTTAAAATATGAATAAATAAATATATATATATATATACATGGAGTAAATGTTCATTTTGTCCATCATTTTCGATGATCCATGGGTCGGCGGTTCTAATCCCGGCGCCTCCTCCTGTCTACATGTGGAAGTGTCCTTGGGCAAAGACACTGAACCCCACATTGCTCCTGATGTGCTGGTTGGTGCCTTGCATGGTTTCCTCCGCCATCAATGTGTGAATGTGTGTGTGTGTGTGTGTGTGTGTGTGTGTGTGTGTGTGTGTGTGTGTGTGTGTGTGTGGCGTTGTGGAACAAACTGCAGGTTGAAAAGGCCCTCAGCTCTGAACTCGGTAGAATCTGCACCTGGCTCGCTGATAACAAACACCTGAATCCATTCTCTGTGGATCAAATATTAATCTCAGCACCAACGTAATCAATACAGTCGACCAAAGAACAAGATTCCTGTACAGGATCTCCTCATTGGTCGACAAAAACACCTTGAAGACCCATAACAGGAGCCCTCGTACAAGGTTTCTACACCTTGAAGACCCTAACAGGAGCCCTCGTACAAGGTTTCTACACCTTGAAGACCCTAACAGGAGCCCTCGTACAAGGTTTCTACACCTTGAAGACCCTAACAGGAGCCCTCGTACAAGGTTTCTACACCTTGAAGACCCTAACAGGAGCCCTCGTACAAGGTTTCTACACCTTGAAGACCCTAACAGGAGCCCTCGTACAAGGTTTCTACACCTTGAAGACCCTAACAGGAGCCCTCGTACAAGGTTTCTACACCTTGAAGACCCTAACAGGAGCCCTCGTACAAGGTTGTCTAAAGTGCCTCTCTCGAAGAGAGTCATATGGGTCCGAGACACTTGGTGGCGCTGGAGCACAGAACAAAACATAAACTCACGAGCTAATTTATTGGTTCGTGGAGCTGTCACTCAAGGCGGCGCCTCCGGTCCTGACCCGCAGGTATAAAACCGGTGGGCGTACACGCCGAGTCATTCCTACATTTTTCTGCGCTTGGATGCACACAGCACAACGTACCAAAGATTCACACCGGCTGTTGAAATTGTATTTTCCCGAAAGACGGACGCGTCTAAAACCGACCTGTACCGCGGGGATTCGCAGCCAAGAAGGTGTTTCTACGAGCTACTGCAGATAAGTAAAATAAGACTATATAACACAAGTGAGCCTGCCCGGCGGCTTGTTGTTTCTGTCTTCCCTCGCTACCCTCTAGCTAGCGTCGTTAGCTGTTAGCTAGCTCCGTCAGCCTGTCTTGGTTAGCTTCAGTGTTGCTGCCGCTCTTTTCTACCATCGCTAGCCTCTCGTTAGCCGCTGGCTAGCCTCCTCCTAGCCGTAGCCCGCAGCACTCGGTGACGACAACACTCGGTGACGACACCGACATCACAATCTACCGCAGGCGAGACGGGCCGCGGTCTCAACCCTTCCCCGCCCTCTCTCTCAACCCTTCCCCGCATTGGGCACAAGAAGCAGGCTTCTCTGGCTCCACATTACAAGGTAAGCCAGCAATAACACGTGCGTTAGCTCTCAGCCGTTGACTGAAAGCTGACCACCGTGTGCGTGCCGCTTCACGTCACCTTCCTTAGTAGGGGAGTTAAGTCAAAAAAATATTTTTATTTAGTTGAAGAGCTAAATAATAATAACAATATTTTTTATATATTAAAATACTAAAATATATATAAAATAAAGGGTTTTTGAGAATAAGCCATCTCACCATGGCTGCTAGGGATGACCACGAGGATGGACCCAGTCCAAGACTCTGTTTTAACAGGGTCTGCAACAATCTTTTGATCCCAGATGATCGCCACTCCATGTGCATGTACTGCCTAGGGTTAACACATGCCAGGAACGCCTTTGAGGTCGTGGGCCTCTGCCCGTGCTGCCTTGAGCTTACAGACAGAGAGAAGGGGCGCAGGCTGTCCAGGGTCAGGGCCCGCCTGGAGGGGGTTTCTGCAACCTCACGGGCCCTCCCCCCCCCCGCCCAGTCTGGAAGACAGCTCCCTGGTCCCTCCGATGCATCTACAGGCGCCAGGCCTCGTGCATCAACAGCTACACAGCGGCACGTAGACGGTCCCGGATACCCATCCCCTGTCAGAAAGGCCCCCAGGACCAACGCAAGCTACACCTCCTACGAGGCAGCAGCACTAGACGGCCCACGCCGCCAACCTGCTGCTTCTTTCTCTTTCTCTTCCTTCAGGACAGAGCGTAGCTTCGGCCTTCACTCAAGTGACGACCTGGATCGATGCCGTGACGACTACTGTGACGACACTCAAACCTACAGTCTCCCCAGGCCAGACTACGAACCCCTCCCTCACCCTTACCAGCTGCCAGCTGGTGACAGGTGGGGAGACTTCATGGATCGACAGTGTCCCATGGACGAACCGTACTCCGCCCAGGAACCTCCTGGAGAGTACAGGGTCCTAGACCAGGTGGGCTATGAGGACGACAGAGACCTGGATGCCGACGCACCAGCTCTCGACGATGACGAGGACGATGACGACAACTCATCTCACCGTGACCATGTCCTGGAAGAGGAGGCTCCTCCCCAGGACAATGGACCCCCTGAGGCCCCCGACGGGGCCTCGGCGGCTCCGCGCCCACCCGTCGAAGAATGGGACCTCACCGAGCTCCTACGCCAGGCCGCCATCAGATGTGACCGTGCTTGGCCGGAGGTGGCACCTCCCCCAAACCCAGAGGACCACTGGCCTGGAACGGAGAACAAGGCCCCCGCGCGGAGGACTATCCTCCCGCTGGCCCAAGGTTTCCACTCCACCTTCACGTCCAATTGGAGGGAACCCAGCCAGACCCCCCCCACTCTTCGCCATACCAAGGTGCCATTGGACACCATTGATATGCCGTCGGTAGGTCTTGGGGCGATGCCAACCGTCGGCTCGACAGTAGGAGCCTACCTACTGGATCCCACCGCCCCAAGCATCAGACCTTTGGCTAAGGAACCCACCCTGCCCACCAAGAGGGACAAGGACGCTAGCAGTGCTAGCAGTAAGCTCTTTTCCCTCATCGCCGCATCCGGCAAGCACCACAATACCATTGCGCTGCTGCAGGGCTCTCTCTCGGTCATACTCAACGGTATGGGTGAGTTCCCCACCCCCGACGAGCTTGCCGAGATCAAGAGACTCCATCAGGAGACGATAAAGTTTGTCTGCAGCTCCACAGCACTGGTCGGCAGGATGGGGACTGCAGTTATCATGTCTGAACGGATCAGATGGCTCGACGTCAGCCCCAAGCTCGACGCCACGGCCAGGAAGGAGCTACTGGAGGGCCCCATCGAACCAGGTGGCCTCTTCAAGGGGGCCCTAGAAAGAATGGCGCTTGCAGTAGAGCAACAGAGACCTGGCTGCGAGGCACTCGCTGCTCTCGCTCCTCGCCCAGTCCTCCTGCAACAGCGTGGGCAGCCCCCACGCACGGACCAGCGCCAACGACAGTGGTCCCAGCGACGACCAGACTATCGCGATGCGGGCCGCCAAGCCCCACAGCGCTCTCGCCAACCCAGGGCAGACCCGCCGGCGCTTCCACCGGGCGACCAGCCAACTGAAGGTAGGGGCAGACGACAGCAGGCCAACCGTGACCAACGCCGCCGACCCCCCTCCGCCTCGACCAGGCCCAAGAGAGGAGTCCCCAAGGCCGGCGGATCCCAGCAGCGGAAGTGACCCTCCGACCCCGTCTCCAAGGGAAGCGAGCTTGGACGCCTCCCAACCCCCCCACAGCCTTGGGCCTCGGCCTGAGTGTAGCAGCCCCGGGCTGCACACCGGGACCGCACCCAAAAAGGCTGAAGCTCGTGGCACAGATCCCCACCACGGGTGGGTCTGTCGCCGAGCCGCACAATGTTTGCACGAATGCACAGTGTCATGTTTTTTCTGTATTAAAGGCTTTGCCCAAAACAACAAAAAAACAACAAAAAGCACATTGTCGGGGGACCATGAACCCTCTGTTAGGGACAGCCGAAGCGCTGCCCCAAGCAGAGTGGTGGCATATGAGGCCTGTGGCGGGCTTAAACGCCACCAGGGAGACGGGTCATGGCGAAATTTTCTCTGGTCATCCGGTGGACACCACCTCCAGACGGGGTCTGGAGGGGATAAGTCCCTTGACCAAGCACGTAGCCCAATGGGAACGCTTCAATGCGTCCCCCTGGGTCCTACGCACATTAGCAAAGGGCTACAGGCTCCAATTTGCAATGAGACCCCCCGCGTTCAGTGGAATTCTCTTCACCGACTCGCGGGGCCAAGCGGGTCAAGTTCTCCAACAGGAGATAGCTTCTCTGCTGGAGAAAGGAGCCGTCAGAGAGGTGCCCCAGAGCCAATGTCACAGCGGGTTCTACTCCCGCTACTTCTTGGTCAAGAAAAAGGGGGGGGGGCTACGCCCCATTCTGGACCTACGGGCACTCAACGGTCACCTCAAGAAGTTTGCGTTCAAAATGCTGACGGCCAAGTCTCTAGTACGTACCATACGCCCAGGCGACTGGTTCACGTCCATAGACTTAAAAGATGCATACTTCCACATCCCCATCTACCCACCTCACAGGAAGTTCCTGCGGTTCGGGTTCCAGGGGAAAGTGTACGAGTACACGGTCCTCCCCTTCGGGATGTCCCTGAGCCCCAGGGTGTTTGTGCGCTGCACAGAAACCGCCCTCGCTCCCCTGCGTCAACAGGGCATTCGAGTGGCGAGCTATATCGACGACTGGCTCCTGATGGCCAGATCGAGGGAGGAGGTAACGAGGGCCACAACCAGAGTGTTGACCCACGTGGCCTCCCTAGGGTTCATTGTGAACTACACCAAGAGCATGCTGGTGCCTACGCAGTCGACAGACTTCATAGGCATCAAACTGGATTCAGTTGCGTATACGGCGAGGCTGTCGGCAGACAGACTCAACGACCTACTGAAGTGTGTGTCACTGTTCACACCGGGACGCACCCTCCAGTTACGCACATGCCTACGCATGGCAGGCATCATGGCGTCGGCCATTTCATTGGTACGACTGGGGAGACTGCACATGAGGCCCTTCCAACGATGGCTCGGGTCCCTGCACATTCCCACCAGGTGTGTGAACCGCCGTGTGACAGTATCTCCAGCCTGCACACTGGCGCTGAGGTGGTGGTCAGACAGACACAGACTGATGGAAGGGGTGCCCTTGGGCCTTCCCCTATCCAGGAAGATCGTCACCACGGACGCCAGCCTCTCGGGATGGGGTGCCACACACGAGGGCAGGTCAACCAGGGGTCTGTGGGACGCATACCTGAGAAGGACCGCCCACATCAATTACTTGGAATTGATGGCGGTCTTCCTCGCTCTGAAGGAGTTCGAACCATTTCTTCAGGGACACCACGTCCTGGTCCGAACGGACAACACGACGACGATGTCCTACATCAACAGACAGGGAGGTCTCACCTCGAGACGTCTGTGCACACTGGCACACAGGCTGCTGGTGTGGTGCGACAGTCGTCTCCTCTCCCTCACAGCATGTCACGTGCCGGGCCTGCTGAACTCAGCGGCGGACCTCCTCTCGAGGGGCCCCCTCCGCTACGGCAACTGGTCTCTCCACCCTCAGGTGGCGGACCAGATATGGCACAACTTCGGTTTTCCGGAGGCGGATCTGTTCGCCACAAGAGAAGACGCGAAACGTCCTCTCTTCTTCTCGCTGAGGGGCGAACCACCGCTAGGCCTGGACGCACTGGCGCACCAGTGGCCACAGGGTCTGCTCTATGCGTTCCCGCCACTGGAACTAATTCCGCATGTGCTGGCCAGAGTGAGATTGGAGGATGTCCAACTACTGCTGGTGGCTCCGGCATGGGGATCATGGAGGCAGGACGTTGTCCCCCTCCTTTACCGCGAACCGTGGCAACTTCCCCTGAGGCGGGACTTGCTCACGCAGGCCGGCGGAGAGATATTCCACCCACGCCCCCAGGACCTGGACCTATGGGTCTGGCCCATGAAGGGGCCGCTCTCGGAATAACCGGTTTGCCACAGAATGTCATCGAGACCATTCTGAGCGCTAGGGCAGCGTCTACCAGACGGCGTTACAACACAGCGTGGCAGCTGTTTGTGCGCTGGTGTTCGGAAAGGCCAGTAAGGATCCCCCCGTTCCAAGCCCCGGTGGCTCTCATTTTGTCCTATCTACAGGAATTCCTGGACAGAGGTCTAGGTTTGTCCTCGGTGAAGGTCAACCTGGCGGCTATTTCCGCCTACCACTTGGGCATAAACAACGGCCAGGTGAGCGAGCTCCCGCTGGTCCGACAGTTCATGAAGGGTGTCATGCATCTCAGGCCAGTTACTAGATCCCTGGTTCCAGCTTGGGATCTGACGGTTGTGCTGGATGCGCTCACAAGGGAGCCCTTTGAGCCGTTGGACGCGGTGGACCTGAAGTTCCTCTCTCTAAAGACCGTTTTGCTGGTCGCGTTGACGACAGCTAAGAGGTCGAGTGACATTCACGCGCTCTCAGTTAACGTGAGCTGCATGAGATTCAGTGGCGATGACACTAGAGTTACGGTCAGGCCGAACCTGTCGTTCCTGCCGAAGAATTTTCCCTCTGGCTGTGGGCCAGTGGAGTTGGTGGCTTTCCACCCACCGCCCTTTGCCTCGGAGGAGGATGGGCGGTTACATCGCCTGTGTCCAGTCAGGGCACTGAAACTGTACAAGGCCAGGACGGCCCCCTTCAGGAAGGGGGATCAGCTGTTCGTTGCGTGGGCCCCTCAAGCACAGCGGAAGGGGAAACCCGTCACGAAAGTACGGCTCTCACAGTGGATTGTGGAGGCCATACAACTAGCGTACGCTACCAGTGGAGTGGATCTCCCCGAGGGGCTACGTGCTCACTCCACAAGGGGAATG
Source organism: Protomyctophum bolini (assembly GCF_963924005.1). NCBI lineage: Eukaryota > Metazoa > Chordata > Actinopteri > Myctophiformes > Myctophidae > Protomyctophum > Protomyctophum bolini. The sequence goes on from NC_137869.1 coordinate 458,035, forward strand.
TCAGCATCCTGGGCCTTAGCGAAGGGCGTTCCTATACAGGATGTGTGTGCGGCGGCGAGTTGGTCGACTCCGTCGACTTTCGCCACATATTACAATCTCGACGTGGCTCCCGTGAACCTGGCCCATGCAGTTCTGGGAGCTGCCGCACGTTAGTCTGGTAAGACATGAGCCCTGCAGACTGCTGGGAGCACATAAGGCAGCATGGCTGTCGGCTCCTCTTGGGGGTCCCTTGACCGCCAGGCAGAGCCTGGTGGGGGTTCCTGGGATCCCGCCCTCTTAAAGGGGTTGCGTCTGTGGGCTGGGGAAACTTCCTGGGTAGCAGGGGACAGGTTTACTGTTGGCTTCCCAGGGTGTTTTCCCTCACCTCTCTATCAGTATTTTTTAGAATTTTTACCTGTTAGAGGGACTCTGGGCCGCCGGGTGTTGGCCCGACGGCCGAGAAGAGACCTTCTTTTGGTTAGCCAGGTCTGTGACCTGGCTAACCTTCTCAGTCTCCCTTGCGGGAGGGACGCACATTCACGTGATGGTGACGTCTCTCTGGAAAAGGGGGACCGTGGAGCGGTCCTGTCAGCCGGGGTGATCATACGGGAGTTTTATGATGACCCATATGACTCTCTTCGAGAGAGGCACTTTAGACAACTTCGGGTTACTTCAGTAACCTCAGTTGTATAAGTGACTCGAAGAAGAGAGTCATTGTACTGCCCGTCTGCTTTGGCAAGCGGCAGAAAAATGGTTGATAGGAATGACTCGGCGTGTACGCCCACCGGTTTTATACCTGCGGGTCAGGACCGGAGGCGCCGCCTTGAGTGACAGCTCCACGAACCAATAAATTAGCTCGTGAGTTTATGTTTTGTTCTGTGCTCCAGCGCCACCAAGTGTCTCGGACCCATATGACTCTCTTCTTCGAGTCACTTATACAACTGAGGTTACTGAAGTAACCCGAAGTTTCTACACCTTGAAGACCCTAACAGGAGCCCTCGTACAAGGTTTCTACACCTTGAAGACCCTAACAGGAGCCCTCGTACAAGGTTTCTACACCTTGAAGACCCTAACAGGAGCCCTCGTACAAGGTTTCTACACCTTGAAGACCCTAACAGGAGCCCTCGTACAAGGTTTCTACACCTTGAAGACCCTAACAGGAGCCCTCGTACAAGGTTTCTACACCTTGAAGACTCTAACAGGAGCCCTCGTACAAGGTTTCATCGACTATGCATGCACCTCTTGGTACCACAGCACCTCAAAGGCCCTTAACACTAGGCTCCAAACTTCCCAAAACAAACTGGTCAGGCTACTTGGCCTCACTCCCCGAACAAACAACTTAAGGCACAAAACCGCTCTCAAAGAGCACCTACGGACGGCTGCAGTTCAAAACTGGCCCCTATAAATTAGGTCAGATTTTCCACAATATTCTGTCACAAAGATGCAAAACGATATTAAACTATAATATATCCGATTGACTTTTATACCACTTAAATGGTATTAACCCATTCTGAACGGGAACCCGTTTTGGTGTTGGCATCATGTTATGCTTTAGCTATTGAAAAATAGCAGATCTACAAGCTCGTAGCGCGCCACCGAGTGGCTCGCTACGAGCTTGTAGATCTGCTATTTTTGAAAAATCGAAGAATGACTGACAATTTTAGAATCTGATCTCGGGTCAGAATGGGTTAATCAGACCAGTGTGTGTCCAGTGGAAACCTCGTATGAATCTGATCTCAGGTCAGAATAGGTTAAAGATCAGTTTCTCCAGATCGGGTAAATTGCCGATCAATCGATCGCTGACCGATCGACCAGAACACTTCTATTAAATAAAGAGCTAAAGATGATGTGTTTGATTGACAGGTGTCATAGAGACTAAAGATGATGTGTTTGATTGACATGTGTCATAGAGACAAAGATGCGTATGATTGACAGGTGTCAGAGACTAAATATGATTGACAGGTGTAATAAACACCTGTACGGTCCAGACAGGTTTTAAGTCGATCAATTCAGTATTTTAGAAAGATATTCATTTTATCAGCCCCGCCCCCACCACACCTGTTCCTGATTATTACATTATGATACAACACACTGTCTGTCTGTCTGTCTGTCTGACTGTCCTCGCATCCTATCTGGCTGTCCTCACTGCCTGTCTGTCTGTCCTCACAGCCTGTCTGTCTGTCCTCACAGCCTGTCTGTCTGTCCTCACAGCCTCTCTGTCCTCACACAGAGACACAGAGGAGTCAGGGTTCAACCCAAAGCCAGCGTAGAGCGGTTGAGGGAATGTGTCCTGGAAGGTGTACAGGTGAGTCAGAGTGTCCTCTAACACTCTGTAGAAGGACAGAGTCCCAGCGGGACGGTCCAGATACATTGCTACTCTGTTGGAGTCAGAGGAACGGATAGGTAGGACAGTCCTCTTACTATTGTGTCTGACAGAGTAATAGTTACCATGGTGACCATCTCTACAGAACAGACTCCAGGAATGTTCAGTCCATCCAAGCAGACGGTCCACTCTGTCTCCTTTCCTACTGATGTCTCCGTCAGTCACTCCTATCCTAACCTCTCCACTGAACTGTACCTCACTGTAGCAGCGTTCATCTAGACTCTCTGAACTCAGAACCTGAACCTTTCTATCAAACCTGTCGGGATGATCAGGATATGAATGATCCTGACAATCCTGACATGTCACTTTCCTGTTGTTCTCAGACAGAGAGAGGTCACAGTGTGCTGTGTTTGTGTCCAGAGTGAGATGCTGGGAATCTGATGAAAACACAATACAATACACATTAAATACATCATTCACTGAATGGGCAGCACGCACACACACACACACACACACACACACACACACACACACACACACACACTGAACATTTTTTATATTTTATATTGTGTCACTGACACAATATAAAGACAGACAGACAGACAGACAGACAGACAGACAGACAGACAGACAGACAGACAGACAGACAGACAGACAGACAGACAGACAGACTCACGTGTTGTAAGGAGTTGAGGTTTAGTCCAGTGTTCTCCTCCATAATTCACACTGTGGGAAGTAGAACAACAATGAATCAAGTCAAAACCTGCTGCTTAATGTCTCACATCGGCCTGTTTTAGTCCCACCAAATATTTACTAAACACATTTTGTCATCATTCTCCCACAGACTCTGTCCAAACATCACACACATTGTGTGGTCATGTGATTAAGACGCATCTCTCAGATTTGGATGAGATTGGCTTCCATAGTTTGCAGGAGTGTCAAAATGCTTCAAATCATTAACGCAGCGTCCGATTGGCTGTGAAACATTGCTGGCCCACAATAAGCTACCCGTCCTGGTGGAGACCTGTGTTCTGAGGAGCGTCTAGTTTAAACTGTCTTTCTATTTTCTATGTGTGTTAAATTATAGATGATGATGTCATTTATAAGAACACTGATACTTCTATCTGGACTTTATGGGTCCGCCTGGTCAGTTAAACATTCTACACTGTACTGACCAACATGGACACAGTCCTATAGTCTACTGACCAACATGGACACAGTCCTAAAGTCTACTGACCAACAGACACAGTCCTATAGTCTACTGACCAACATGGACACAGTCCTCTAGTAGACTCACTTGACAGTCTCCAGGGCAGCAGACAGCTTCTTCAGAGCAGAGTCTCCTAAGTGGCTGAAGTTCAAGTCCAGCTGTTTCAGCTGGGAGGAGGGGTTGGAGGTCACAGCTGAAGCCAGAGAAGAACAGCCTTCCTCTGTGACTCCACAGCCTGACAACCTGCAGAGAAATACACCTTTAACAAAGTGCTGTGTTGATGTTCAAGTAGAGATCCACACAGAGAGAACACACATTCTTTACCCCAGGATCTGCAGTCCACACTGTGGACTCTTCAGTAACGCAGAGAGCTGGAGCAGTTGTGATTCCGGCAGGCAGATGAAACTGAGGTCCAATTCTTTCAGATGGAGAAGATTAGAGCTGAGAGCTGAGAGCAGAACTTCAAATCCTGTCTGTGTGAAGGTACAGCCAGCAAGTCTGTAATTACACATGAAATATCTGGACTGAATATCACAGTTTTAGAGTAAAGACCCCAAGAGATGGAAAGAGAAGGCAGGAGTAATGTGAATACATTATCTTAAACTGAATATTCTGACAGGAAACAGAAAGCTAACTGACAGGAAATGATAATCCCCTAGCAGCCATGATGGATCACATATTGTAGTTACTGTACCGTAGCATTGATAATGATAATCGCCTAGCAGCCATGATGGATCACATATTGTAGTTACTGTACCGTAACATTGATAATGATAATCGCCTAGCAGCCATGATGGATCACATATTGTAGTTACTGTACCGTAGCATTGATAATGATAATTCCCTAGCAGCCATGATGGATCACATATTGTAGTTACTGTACCGTAGCATTGATAATGATAATTCCCTAGCAGCCATGATGGATCACATATTGTAGTTACTGTACCGTAGCATTGATAATGATAATTCCCTAGCAGCCATGATGGATCACATATTGTAGTTACTGTACCGTAGCATTGTGATGTGAGAGTGTGAACTAGACAACACAAACTCTGACCATATTATTATTGTAATCAGTGGGATACCATGATGTCAACTTTATTAACACTATTATTATTAAGAATCAAACTATAAATAATAAAACAGAACTAATGTAAATAATAATGTGACCTCAGTATCTCCAGATGACAGTTTGGACTCTTCAATGCAGCAGAGAGCAGGTCCATGGATGGATCCTCTATCTCATTATAACTGATGTCCAATTCTCTCAGATGTGAAGGATTAGAGCTGAGAGCTGAAGCCACAATCCCATACTCTGGTTCTTGGAGAGAACAGCCAACAAGTCTGTAAATGTAGATGATGTAAAATCAGTGATTATCAACACAGATTAGATCAAGTTCATGTTCAATGAAATTGACTATAAAGAGTAATGTAAATGTACTGTCTAGTTGGTCAGATATAGAGCGTCGCAGTCCCGCCCCCTTTCATGACGACATCAGGCCCAGGAAATTAATCCCGATGCATTTTTCCATTCATTTCAAAACGCATTTATTTAAAGACCTTTTAAGCGTCGTACGAAGCCAACTCTTGTCGTGACAAATCATGACAACACACACAATATTTTGGACCAAACAAATAATTACAAAGAAGAAAAACAACAAAAAAAGTGTTGTAACCTGCCGTTTTTTTTTCTTTGTTTGGCCCAAAACATTGTGTTTGTTGTCATGATTTGTCACGACAAGAGTTGGCTTTGTCCGCGGCGTAAACGTCTTTAAATAAATACTTTCTGAAAAGTGAACGGGGATTTATTTTCCGGGTCTCTCGAGGGGGCGGGGCTGCGACACTGTATAGACAGGTCATAAGAACAGTCTATTGACAGGTCATATAAGAACAGTCTAGTTGGTCAGATATTGACAGGTCATATAAGAACAGTCTATTCGGTCAGATATTGACAGGTCATATAAGAACAGTCTAGTTGGTCAGATATTGACAGGTCATATAAGAACAGTCCATTCGGTCAGATATTGACAGGTCATAAGAACAGTCTAGTTGGTCAGATATTGACAGGTCATATAAGAACAGTCTATTCGGTCAGATATTGACAGGTCATAATTATAAGAACAGTCTATTCGGTCAGATATTGACAGGTCATATAAGAACAGTCTATTCGGTCAGATATTGACAGGTCATATAAGAACAGTCTAGTTGGTCAGATATTGACAGGTCATATAAGAACAGTCTAGTTGGTCAGATATTGACAGGTCATATAAGAACAGAGAACCAGAAAACATAAAAGTGAAAGACAGATAATCTGCATTAATACTAGTGTGTAATTTACACGGATCTATGAATTTCAATTTATTTATTATTTTCACTTCTACAGATTGTGTCCAAATCTCAGAACGACAGGTACTCATGGTGTATGTCTGCAACAATGCAACTTAATGTTCCCCAGAGCATGGCTGCCCCCTAGTGGTGAGAAAATGAAACGTCCTCTAGTACCACACCATTACATTTACAATGTATTCATGTATCAGATGATCTGAATCCAGAGAGATTTACAGTAACAACACATGGTGATACATTATACATGTCATGAATCAATCATACATGTCATGAATCAATCATACATATCATGAATCAATCATACAAGTCATGAATCAATCATACATATCATGAATCAATCATACATATCATGAATCAATCATACATATCATGAATCAATCATACGTATCATGAATCAATCATACGTATCATGAATCAATCATACATGTCATGAATCAATCATACATATCATGAATCAATCATACATATCATGAATCAATCATACATATCATGAATCAATCATACATATCATGAATCAATCATACATATCATGAATCAATCATACATATCATGAATCAATCATATCATGAATCAATCATACATATCATGAATCAATCATACATATCATGAATCAACATAACAGTAGACTCATTAGATCACTTGTACAGTACAACTTTTTAATGTTTATCTCCACTAGTGAGACTAAATTAAAGAGTCTATGGTTTATCTCCACTAGTGAGACTAAATTAAAGAGTCTATGGTTTATCTCCACTAGTGAGACTAAATTAAAGTGTCTATGGTTTATCTCCACTAGTGAGACTAAATTGTGGACTAAATTAAAGTGTCTATAGTTCAGTTTTAGACTCAGCTTTAATAGAACTAGCCTTTATTTGCACTAGGCATGTAACACTAGACTGTACTATCACTATACTGTATTATTACAGTATACAGAGTATTGATAATGTAACACTAGACTGTATTACTGTATTATTACAGTATACAGAGTATTGATAATGTAACACTAGACTGTATTACTGTATTATCACGGTATAAACAGCAACATTATTGATAGTGAGATTTCAGAGCTCACGGTATCAATAATTAATCTTAATTTTAATATGCACATATTATGCACAGCTAAGCACAGCAGCACTCGCACCTGACCAAAACAACATTATCTGTAAAACATTACGTCTTTAACTTTAGCAGTAGTCAATACAACCATTCATCATAATCCCATCATGTTCAACCCGGCAAACAATAATTATTAGTTATTAGGTGTGATGGTAGATTTATTCTAAGTTTTCTACTAACCGAGCCTTTCTGCTGTTCCTCACAGCTGGGATTAGTCTGGATGTCGCCCATCCTGATGTTTTGGCGTATTGGTCCAGGTCCAACTCCTCCAGAACCTCCTCTGACGTCAGCAGCATGAAGGCCAGAGCTGAACACTGGCTCTCAGACAGTTCTGTCTTTGATCTGTCCGCTGACTTCAGGTACTGTTGGATCTCCTGATGTACTGAGAGGTCGTTCATCTCCATCAGACAGTGGAAGATGTTGATGAATCTGTCAGGAGAGAGACTCACATCCTCATTTTTCATCTCCTTCAGGTTGTTGATGACTCTCTGGATGCTCTCTGGACTGTTCTCTGTGTGACCCAGCAGGCCTCCTAACAGACTCTGGTTGGACTCCAGTGAGAGGCCATGAAGGAAGCGGACAAAGAGGTCCAGGTGGCCGTTCTTACTCTCCAGGGCTTTTTCGCTGGCTCTCAGCAGGAAGTCCTCCAAGGAACTGACATCATCTCCCAGGAATGTCTTCAGGACATTCATGTTCTTCTGTGTGAAACAGTGGAACAGGTAGACTGCAGCCAGGAACTCCTGGATGCTCAGATGAACAAAGCTGTAGATCTTTCTCTGAGATCGAACGGTCTCTTCTTTGAAGATCTCTGTGCACACTCCCGAGTACAGCGCGGCGTGGTTCACATCGAGACCACACTCTTCCAGGTCTTCTTGGTAGAACGTGACGCTGCCTTTCTTCAGATGTACAAACGCCAGCAGGCACAGCTGCAGAAGAACATCCCTGTCAGTCTCGCCATACTTTGTCTTCATCCTTTTTATCAGGAGCAAGATGAAGAGGCTGAACATCCCGGTCAGGTTCTTGGGCAGCTGTCCTCTCTTGCCTGTCTTCACCAGGTCCTCCACAACGGTAGCGGTCATCCAACAGAAGACTGGGATGTGACACATGATGTGGATGCTCTTTGATGTCTTCACGTGTGAGATGATGGTGCTGGCCAGCTCCTCATCATCACTGAACATCTTCCTGAAGAACTCCTCCTTCTGGGGGTCTGTGAACCCTCGTATTTCTGTCACCATGTCAACGCATTCAGGAGGGATCTGATTGGCTGCTGCAGGTCTGGTGGTTATCCAGAAGAGAGCCGAGGGGAGCAGATTCCCCTTGAAGAGGTTCGTCAGCAGCAGGCCCACCGATGATGTCACCGTGACATCAGAGATGACATCATTGTTGTCGAAGTCGTCAGAATCTACGTCAATGTTCTGGAATTTCAGTGGAAACCTGCTTTCATCGAGACCATCGAAGATGAAGCCAACTTTCCAGGCAGCGAGCTGCTCTGCTGTGACCTTCTCTAACGTTGGATGGAAAACATGGATCAGTGAGAGAAGACTGTGCTGCTCATCTCGGACCAAGTTCAGCTCCCGGAATGCGAAGAGAACCAGGAGATTGATGTCTTGGTTCTCCAAACCTCTCGCCCAGTCCAGAGCGAACTTACGCACAGAGAATGTCTTCCCGATGCCAGCGATGCCATTGGTCAGAACTCTGCTGCTGGGTGTGTCTCTGCCAGGGAGGAGGGTCTTAAAGATGGCACGGCACTTGATTAGGACGTCATAGAGGGTCTTCATGCTGGAGGCGGTCTCAAGCTGCCACACCTCATGTTGCTGATTAACCCCTTCACTCCCTCCCGCTGATAGGTGGAGGTCTGTGTAGATGTCGGAGAGGGAGGGATGTTCAGTGACGAATGTCACATGTTCAAGACCGTCCAAAGTGACCCTATAGACCTTTAAATACTCCGGCAGACGGACATCTGATATGAGGAGACAATTAATACATGTTAAACATTATGCTTAATTTACAACTTTACATTGAACAATCCATAGCATTAAAACTACGTATTAAATAAATAAATATTGGATCATTTGTTTTTGTCAGCATTTGGACATTGATAAGAGGAATACAACATGGATATGTAATCTGATGATGTCTGCTGCTATTTAAACATTGCATTAATTGATATAAAATGTTAATGAGTGTAAAATGTGTCCAGTCTTACTGTGTCCAGGTGTGGTTTGACTGAATGTCTTCTGTCCAGGTGTGTTTCTGAATGTCTCTCTGTGGAGATGAAGACAATAGAATATAGATAATGGATAGTTTAATATACAAACTTTATTCATAGAGTACTGTGAGTGTATACTAGAGTAATATATAGAGCACGTTTAAAACAACCAACATTCACCAAAGTGCTGAACAGAATCTACAGATCAGAAGAAAAACAAAACAAGCAAAGAAAAAACAATGTAGAAGAAATACAATATGAGAAATGTCAACATGATCACAGGAATAACGTAGAAGCACGAAAGAAACACAGAAAACTACAGTAAAATCAAACATTAGGTGGACTCAGATGGAATTAAAATCCAGAGAAAATAGATGAGTCTTGAGCTGGGATTTAAACATTAAAGCATGAATTGCGGTTTCTAACCGTTTTGAGGGAAGACATGGCTTGACCTTTGCAAGGAGGCGAAGTTGGGAAAAAGCTGGTCTTAACGACAGAACTGATTTGTTTATCGAATTGAAAAGAACTATCGAGGATAATGCCGAGGTTTTTTAGCAGATGTTGGAATTGAGGGTGTCCGATGTGTTGAGGGGTTGCGCCAGATTTACTATTTGTAATTGGTTATAAACTATTTTCTCCAAAACGTTTAATACAAATGGTAGTGAAATGGGCCTAAAATGTGATCAAATTGAAAGGGTATTCTTTTTGGTGTATAAAAGCACTAGGGACACATCCTGAGGTGTGCATGCATTCAACCATTCTGACCTGAGATCAGATTCTAAAAAATGTCTTCCACATCCTGACAGTTTTCTGAAAAAGCTATGTTTCTATGTCAGTCGTTCTTCGATTTTTCAAAAATAGAGTGGCGCGCTACGAGCTTGTAGATCTGCTATTTTTAAATTGCTAAAGCATAGCATAATACTAATACCAAAAAGGGGTTCCCGCCCAAAATGGGTTTTAATAATAGGTGGGTAGTGGGAGGTCATCAACCTTTTGAATTAAAAGTGATTTTATAATCGATGCAGACATGGATTAACCATGGAATAAAAAATATTAACCTGAGGTTTATGACAGTTTGTGTTAACTAAATTAGAGATGGATTGTGTTTTTACTGCTCTGTGATAATCAGCGAGACTGTCTGCGCAAAAAACATGGAATACGGATGTGTTTATATTACAGGAAACTCCCGTTAAACTTTACAACAAACTCCGGTAAACTCCCGAATTGTACCATCACAGCTGTATATTACCGTATATTAACTGTATGCATGTTACCGTATATTAACTGTATATTACCGTATATTAACTGTATATGCTGCTAAACTTGAGGTTTACGGGCAAATCTAGTGCCCATAATCTCCTCGTTACTCCTCTATTCACGCAGTGTTTTCCGTAGAATGTCCAGGGAAACATTACATAAAAGCGCTCTGTGAATGCACCATTTACCATGTCTTCACATACTGTTATATAGTGTATAGTGTATATATTTATGGAGGGTTGACATACTTAGTGTGTGGAGGTCCAGGTTCATTATTATGACTAAATTTGACTGAGGGACTGCAATTGGATTTTTTTAATTTTCGTTTTTTCATGTCATATGAAAGCAGGGAATCGTAGCTTCAAATTGACATATTGGTTGTTCAGTTTGGCCCACCAGTTTTGGAGATATGGCTTATAGAGTAATGTCTTGCAGAAAACAGCGAGTTGAGAAAACAGGCTTGAAAAGGTTCACTTCTGTGGTCTCTAACATTACACCTATAACTACATGTTTAAGCATTTATTTCATATTTCTAGTATGTGACGAGTCTGCCTGTGCTGCCTGTCACTTCCGTTACTTATATTGTATTGTATAGTGTTATAGTGTATAGTGTATAGTGCAGGGTCTGCTAAATGCCTAAATTGTAAATTGTATAGTGTATATTGTATATATTTATAGAGGATTGACATACTTAGCGTGTGGAGGTCCAGGTTCATTACTGAAGTTAGGAGGTTCTCCTTTAGACAGGTCAGTCTTCACAGACAGAAGGCTGGGAGTTGGAGACGCTCTTCCAGGTTCATTACTGAAGTTAGGAGGTTCTCCTTTAGACAGGTCAGTCTTCACAGACAGAAGGCTGGGAGTTGGAGACGCTCTTCCAGGTTCATTACTGAAGTTAGGAGGTTCTCCTTTAGACAGGTCAGTCTTCACAGACAGAAGGCTGGGAGTTGGAGACGCTCTTCCAGGTTCATTACTGAAGTTAGGAGGTTCTCCTTTAGACAGGTCAGTCTTCACAGACAGAAGGCTGGGAGTTGGAGACGCTCTTCCAGGTTCATTACTGAAGTTAGGAGGTTCTCCTTTAGACAGGTCAGTCTTCACAGACAGAAGGCTGGGAGTTGGAGACTCTGCTCTGTGGACAACACTTCTGGAATCATAAAACATATTCATAGGATTATCATGTGAATGAAAAAGTCGCTTCGTTTCAAGAGGATGTATTGATATGTCCCAACAAGTATAAGAGAGTCTAATCTGTGGGTTTCCTTTCACAATATTACAGTTCCATGAAAACAGGACAACAATGAATGAAATAATATCACCAGTAAAATGTACTATACACTGTAAATACAGTACAGATAGATTAGAGGTTATTATTTCTGGGCCGCAAGATTATTTTGAGAATAATGTGTCGGGGTGTTTTATAATAATTAATAATTGGTAAATCAGTTTAGGAATAATATTATGTTGTGGTTTCTACTAGGAATGTTAAAGACTGTAGTTACAGGGCTTGGCCAAGAGGGGGCACAAGAACACCAGACTAGGACTAGGCTGTCAGTAGGAGGAAACCAGCCTCTTGGAGGAATTAGAATATTACATTCATAATATATTGATTGATTGATTGATTGATTGATTGATTGATTGGTTTATTAGACATGAATGTAAAAACAGCAACAGAGTACAGTCAACACTTCCGTTACTTATATTGTATTGTATTGTACTAGTGTATATTGTATAGTATTATAGTGTATATTGTATAGTGTATAGTGTATATATTTAACAAGAAAAACAAGAAATAGTGCAAATGACATTGCTGCAAAAATAGGTAGATTTTCCATGCATATATTTCCATAGTTTGTTCCATAAATAGTAGTAACTATAGCTGTCAGCCTGTCACCATCACCCCACTAGACAGTAGACAGTAGTAACTATCACTATAGCTGTCAGCCTGTCACCATCACCCCACTAGACAGTAGACAGTAGTAACTATCACTATAGCTGTCAGCCTGTCACCATCACCCCACTAGACAGTAGACAGTAGTAACTATCACTATAGCTGTCAGCCTGTCACAGTGCCGGTTCTAGGAGTCAAGTGGCCCTATGCAGGCACGGATTGGACGGATTAAAAAGATTAATAGATAGATAAATAAAATCCCTCGCACTATTAGAGAATTGGGCCGGCCCGGTCCATAGGAGGGTTAAAGTGATTGTGACATTGGTTGAAGGGAAGCAGAGACCCCCCCCCCCCCCCGTAAGCCTTGAGGTCAGGAGGAGATCAAGTTCTACCAGTTGTACATTATCAAACCCAAACTATTTGGTTTGGTACGTGTAAGAGCCATTATGACCTAATGTTTTGCTGATTGACAGTGTCACTGCAGCTTGGTGAGTGTCTGGGCCAGCCCAGGTATTTAACCAGGCTCCTGATCAGGCACAGGTGTTGTCAGTGGCAGACGGCAGAGGCTAACAGTTTTCTAGTGTGTTCAGGAGGGCTGGTCGCCTGTGTTTGTTAGTGTTTCTTTCTGATTATTGTATCTGTATGTTGTGTATAGGACATGTTTTGGAGATCAGTTTCTACTGCCACACGTAAGAGCTTCCACCTGGCCGTCGGCAACCAGTAGTGACATTAACCCATTCTGACCTGAGATCAGATTCATACGAGGTTTCCACTGGACACACACTGGTCTGATTTAACGCATTCTGACCTGAGATCAGATTCTAAAAATGTCAGTCGTTCTTCGATTTTTCAAAAATAGCAGACCTACAAGCTCATAGCGCGCCACTCGGTGGCGCGCTACGAGCTTGTAGGTCTGCTATTTTTCAATAGCTAAAGCATAACATGATGCTAACACCAAAATGGGTTCCCGTTCAGAATGGGTTAAGTATAGGACTTTAGGCACTACAGCAAGGTTAGTACGGTAGCTTCGATGGTTTGTCACATCTTGACGAGACATCCTAGAGACAGTCTTAGACCTTGCATAGTTGTGATGTCATGCATGAGAATGAACAATGGAAACAGAACGATAAGAGTCAAAACCATCATGTGCATGTACGTACGTACATGATGGGTGATTAGATATCGATAAAAAAGAGCATGCCAGGATTTAAAGGAATGCACCGTCACACCTATAGTTCCATGCTACAGGGCTACTAACTTTGATCAGAGGTGAACAAGCTTCTAAGTGGAGATCGTGGACGCCCAGGCTGTGGATCACGGGTCTCCACAGATTAGGATTGTGGAGAGTTATTATAGTTATAAATTGGTACACCACCAAGATCAAGCTCAGTGAGCAGATGGAGGTTCTGGGTCTTTAAGCTCAGTAAACATGGAGGTTCTGGGTCTTTAAGCTCAGTAAACATATGGAGGTTCTGGGTCTTTGAGCTCAGTGAGCAGATGGAGGTTCTGGGTCTTTAAGCTCAGTAAACATATGGAGGTTCTGGGTCTTTAAGCTCAGTGAGCAGATGGAGGTTCTGGGTCTTTAAGCTCAGTAAACATATGGAGGTTCTGGGTCTTTAAGCTCAGTGAGCAGATGGAGGTTCTGGGGCTTTAAGCTCAGTGAGCAGATGGAGGTTCTGGGTCTTTAAGCTCAGTGAGCAGATGGAGGTTCTGGGTCTTTGCTGTTTTTCTCAAAGCCTGTATCTGCCTGAGCTTAAGAGAAATCACACCCGTGTGAACTGAGTGGTTTTTCAGCAAATGTATTTGCTCAGTACTGCCCTCCTTTGCTTTTGTAGCAAATAGATCCTTCTGAATAGAAGTGTTTTTGCTGCACCATTTGCCACTGTAAATAATACATAACAGACACATGTGGCCGCTAAACCCCTTATCCCTAAATTACTTTGCCTTTTTTTTTGAATAGTTCAACTAGCGTTGTGAGCTTGTAGACTGGCCATTTTAACTATTCAAAAATGTTATGCAAAATAGTAAAAAAAAGGCAAAAAAGTTTAGGGATAAGGGGTTTAGCGGTGACAAAATGGAGCCCTATATCCATAAAGAACTACACATACACATAACATTATAGATTATTATCATCTTTACTGTGCTGGCCTATTGCCAACAATTCAATCAACCAACTGCAATCAATGGCAAACCACTTCACCTGTGGGCAGTGTGCAATTTGCAACCTGCATTCAACTGCATGTGGCATATTATCAAATTATTCTGTTGTGTCTGTTGTGAGATCTTAATTTTATTGCATATTAAAATAATAACTATAGTTTTTGGATGAGGCAGGTTTGGGGCCACAATACAATAATACATATAGTAAAAAAATAGCTGATCTACAGCTCAAGCTGCGACGCGTTTTGAGCTCGTAGATCTGCAAATATTGCAATTTCTTTTATTGGAATCCTGAATATTTTTTTTGCTATTTCTGAATTGGAATCCTGAAAATTAACGTTATTATTTAATTTAAAATACATACATATGCTCTCATGTTAACTTTATGAACTTAAATGCAAATACATTGGACATAAAAAAGACTAGTATGTGGCCCCCTTTGTGGTTGTGGCCCCAAGCGACCGCTTATATTGCTTATGCCTAGGACCGGCCCTGGCCTGTCACCATCACCCCACTAGACAGTAGTAACTATCACTATAGCTGTCAGCCTGTCACCATCACCCCACTAGACAGTAGTAACTATCACTATAGCTGTCAGCCTGTCACCATCACCCCACTAGACAGTAGACAGTAGTAACCATCACTATAGCTGTCAGCCTGTCACCATCACCCCACTAGACAGTAGACACTAGTAACTATCACTATAGCTGTCAGCCTGTCACCATCACCCCACTAGACAGTAGACAGTAGTAACTATCACTACAGCTGTCAGCCTGTCACCATCACCCCTCTAGACCTCACTAGACAGCTGCGGAAAACTGATCAAATGGAAAGAAAAAAACCCACCTTTATATTGTTGTGTATAGATAGATAGATAGATTTCTTTATTTTTGTGTCATGCACCAAAGGCGCCCAGCCCACATGGACTTACAGGACACACCATAACATTGCTTCAATATTGCATTGTGTACAATAAACAGATTTGTTTTGTTGATATTCCATTTTGTCTTTATTTTTTTACACAAACAAAACATTCTGCCTTATTTCCCACGCCCTGCATAAAAAGTCTGCCAAAGCAAAAATACCTTTCCTAAAACAAAATTCCAGTTTTTCATAGTCCTCCAACCAGAAAAAGTCAGCACAGATGGTTGTCATTTTACAAAATAATATATGTCTTAATTCTTCATATAATGGGCAGTAAAACAAAAAATTAATTTCATTTTCAATTTCTTTTAAATCACACACTAGACAGACTCTGTCCTCCTCAGGAGTACCAATGAATCTACCCGTTTCTAAAGCTAACGGTATAAGGTCCCAGAATGCAGCTGTGCACAAAAAGATCTGACTTTTGGATATATTTTGTGTAACATAAGGATCAGGGCCATAATTATTTTTAATAAGACGATATGTTCTTAGTTTTGGTTTGTACCATAATTCAACGGCCCAACTCTCCTTATACCCAAGGAACATACAGTTCTGTATTTCATGAATATTACAGTGTAGTCTATTTAAATAAATAAATGATGAGTTATTCTTAAAGAATAAAGACTTTACTTCATTAGCCCAGGGGTAACCATTAGAAATGTCCCAGTTAAAAATATTTCATCGGACATATTAACAAGTCTATTCCAAAGTCTCAACATCTCACCTTTGTGTCTGATATTTGCGGGCATCCATCCCATATCGCCGCTAATAGCCAAGATAGGCGTGAGCTTATGAACTCCAAGAAATGACCGTATGGCTCAATTTGTATATTGTACAGGAGGATTGACTTACTGTGTATCTGGAGGTGCAGGTTCATTAGTGAACTGAAGAGGCGTTACCATAGAAGTGTCACTCTTCACAGACAGAAGGCTGGGTGTTGGAGACTGTGGTCTGACAGCTCCATCCTCCTCTCTCCCCCCACTCATCTTTGGTCTGTACGACACCTGTCAATCAAACACATCATCTTTAGTCTCTATGACACCTGTCAATCAAACACATCATCTTTGGTCTGTACGACACCTGTCAAACACATCATCTTTGGTCTGTACGACACCTGTCAATCAAACACATCATCTTTAGTCCATGACACCTGTCAAACACATCTTTAGCTCGTTTATTTAATAGAGGTGTTCTGATCGATCGGTCAACGATCGGTGATCGGTAATTTACCCGGATTATCTGGAGAAACAGATCTTTAATACCAATTAAGTGGTATAAAAGTCAATCAGATATATTATAGTTTAATATCGTTTTGCATCTTTGTGACAGGCCTAAACATAAACAATTGCGCGCACACTTGTAAATATCCTCCCTGTAGTGTCAGTGCACTGACACGGGCTGGTGACTGAAAGCCAGATCTAGAGTTTAGACGTGTTTGTATAATAATACAAACTAAAACTGATGTCCAAACGTTGACTTCGTTTTGAATTAAATGGTATTTATTTACCGTCACTTCAGCATGTTAAACAACGACATAATAAACAGCCTTTGTTCTCACGTTACAGATACAGTCAACAGACTGTTGCCTCTTTCATTTCAGTAGCACCAGGCTGTGCCTTGTTGCCCACTTCCTCATATAGAAAAGGCCAACGCCTCACACTATAGCAGATAATAATAATAATAATAATAATAATAATAATAATAATAATAATAAAACTTTATTTGTATAGCACCTTTCATTACATGAAATGCAGCTCAAAGTGCTTTACAGAAAAATGGAGAATAAAAGAAAAGCAAGGCAACAACATTAAGAACAAGCAGTAATGCAATACAGTGAGGACATGAATAACAAAAAAAAAAGAAAAAAGGATCAATTAAAAGCAATGTTGTAGAAGTGGGTCTTGAGCTGAGCTTTAAAAATGTCTACGGAGGCTGCCTGACGAAGGTACAGTGGGATCTAACGTGCTAACTTTTTTAAACAATGAAATAAGCAATTCCATGCCATGACATGCAAAAACGAATGTTACTGGATAACATTATGTAACCATGAGTGCATATTTGGCCACTTATATGAAGCTTAGATGTTTGTAATTAATTAGTTTGTGCCTGAGCAAACAGGAGACCATCTTACCTCAATGAGTTGAGTTCCTCTGTACTGAGGATTAACCACAATGCAACACAACATCTTCAAAATAAAAGAAAGAAAGAAAGAAAGAATGAAAGAAAGAATAAAAGGAGCTGTGCACGCCTTCACCAGCAGGTGTCAGTAAACTTTAACCTGACGCACAGCACATCACTGTTAACCCGGAAGTAAATCCGTTGCATGAGTCACAGAGAGCAGTGTTGCCATGTCTGCTTGTTATAAGCAACCTTTGATCGATTGATTGAAATGTTTATTAACAGTTTGCAGAATTACATGTCAACTGTGAGTGGACGACCCAATTAAGCATTACACTTGTTTACAAGAGGGTCCACCATGTTCAATTCATCAAAACATTTAGAGACGTACAAATAGACAAAGAACAGAACAGGAATTCATCATAAAGGAGGTAAAAAGGGAAAATAAACATAATTATACTGGGGAAAAGGGGGGGGGGATTCAGATTCTACGGGGGCCAGTTTCGAATTGCAGCCGTCCGTCGGTGCCCTTGAGAGCGGTTTTGAAGGAGTCAAGGGATTCACATGTCTTAATGACTGTTGGTAGGGCGTTCCACATTTTGGTGGCATAGAAGCAAAAATAATTTAGTCCCTTGTTTGTGCCAAATCTGGGTTGTAGGCCTACATGGTTCGTTACCTTAGGGATTGTTTTCTGTAAAGTTGCTTGTAAATATAATTGGTAGTTCAATAGTTGCGGTTTCTTTGGTCTTAATTGTTTCTAAAGTGTAGTTGTTTATTTGGTCTTGTTTCTAAAGTGTAGTTGTTTATTTATGTGGGCTTGTTTCTAAAGTGTAGTTGTTTATTTGGTCTTGTTTCTAAAGTGTAGTTGTTTATTTGGGCTTGTTTATAAAGTGTAGTTGTTTATTTGGGCTTGTTTCTAAAGTGTAGTTGTTTATTTGGGCTTGTTTCTAAAGTGTAGTTGTTTATTTGGGCTTGTTTCTAAAGTGTAGTTGTTTATTTGGGCTTGTTTATAAAGTGTAGCCTAGTTGTTTATTTGGGCTTATTTATAAAGTGTAGTTGTTTATTTGGTCTTTATTGTATTGTGTTGTGCTTGAAATGTACTGTAATTCTGCAAACTTAATACATATTTCAATCAATCAATCAATGTTGTCATTAAAATGTATTCCACATTTTGTCAATGCGACGCGTTGTGAGCTTGAAGATCTGCTTTTTATTTTTCTTTCTTTTTTTAAACATAGCCCCACTGCCCCAGTCCAGCCAGAGCTTCTCTTTGGGGCTTGTTTTCACGGACCCGGCCGGTTGCTTGTTTCTCTCACACAACGTGGCAACCCCGACACAGAGCTATGGGTTTATGTGTTGAAGTGATTCCAGGAGGAATTAAAAGATTCATTTAATTTAACGTTCCATAAAATCAACACATTAAAGCAGTTTAAACCTGAACGGAACGCAGTGGAACAGGTCAGTATAATAATAATACCTCAACCACTGTCTGGAGATGATGGGGTTAAATTATGACACATTGTATTATTCTGTCTGTGGGTAAACAATAGGATAGGATAATAAAAAAACAACACTGCCATTTGAAAACGTGTCAAATATAGATCTTAATTTAATATGGTTTTAAATGTATAAACATGTTGACCGTTTTAATTCTGTCTGCCTGTCTGTCTGTCTGTCTGTCTGTCTGTCTGTCTGTCTGTCTGTCTGTCTGTCTGTCTGTCTGTCTGTCTGCCTGCCTGCCTGCCTGCCTGCCTGCCTGCCTGCCTGCCTGCCTGCCTGCCTGTCTGTCTGTCTGTCTGCCTGTCTGTCTTTCTGTGGGGAGACAATAATAGACTGCAGTGAAGGATTAATAAACAATTTAACACATTTGAAAACATGTCAAATATAGACCTTAATAAATAATAATTATATATGCTGTCTGGGCGAATATTATGTCCATAAGCTGCTCTCATAATGTCCAACAATATATCTGGCTCACAATGTCCCAAACTGTTACTATATACTATAATCACAATATAACTCACAATGTCCCAAACTGTTACTATATATAATATACTATAATCACAATATAACTCACAATGTCCCAAACTGTTACTATATATAATATACTATAATCACAATATAACTCACAATGTCCCAAACTGTTACTATCTGTATGTATTATAATATAATCACAATATAACTCACAATGTCCCAAACTGTTACTATCTGTACATAATATACTATAATCACAATATATCTCACAATGTCCCAAACTGTTACTATCTGTACATAATATACTATAATCACAATATAACTCACAATGTCCCAAATTGTTACTATCTGTATATAATAATATACTAGCATTCCAATAATCATAATAAAGACAATATATTAGGCCCAGCTGTTAATCATTACATAATCGCCTAATCACAATTATTTATCATTTATCATTTGCATAATTGTCATAATGGTCACAACAAATTCAAGATTGTCTTAAAAATAAAATAATCTAAACTAGTGTAAATAGCAGTACCTATGTGGTACTCTGTGGTACTCTGTGGTTACTATGTGGTACAATGTGGTACTATGTGGTACTCTGTGGTACTCTATGGCAGGGGTTCCCAAACCTTTTTGGACCAGGTACCCCTTTTGGGGTAGATATTTTTCCAGGTACCCTCTCATCCTCGCAACACGGATAACAATATATTTACAACCACAAGCAGTGTTTCCTGCAGGAAAAAGCTTTGGCATGGTCTAAAATAAATGTAGACGTCTAAATGTATACAGACGTCTAAATGTAGACGTCTAAATGTGTACGTCTAAATGTAGACGTCTAAATGTGTACGTCTAAATGTAGACGTCTAAATGTAGACGTCTAAATGTGTACGTCTTCTCTTATGGGGGTCCCTGGCATATCTTTTCAAATGGGGGTCCACGGGCTAAGTAGTGTCAATTTGGGGGTCCTTGACATGAAAAAGTTTGGGAACCACTGCTTTAAACACTTTAGCACTAGGTACTCTGTGGTACTCTGTGGTACTCTGTGGTACTCTGTGGTTACTATGTGGTACTCTGTGTCTGTGGTACTCTGTGGTACTCTGTGGTTCTCTGTGGTTACTATGTGGTACTCTGTGGTACTCTGTGGTACTCTGTGGTTACTATGTGGTACTCTGTGGTTCTCTGTGGTTACTATGTGGTACTCTGTGGTACTCTGTGGTACTCTGTGGTTACTATGTGGTACTCTGTGGTACTCTGTGGTTCTCTGTGGTTACTATGTGGTACTCTGTGGTACTCTGTGGTACTCTGTGTTTACTATGTGGTACTCTGTGGTACTCTGTGGTACTCTGTGGTTACTATGTGGTACTCTGTGGTACTCTGTGGTACTATGTGGTACTCTGTGGTACTCTGTGGTACCTATGTGGTATCGAACGCAGTGATTGCGAATGCAGTGAGCACTTACTATGAGACCTAGCAGATCATGTCTGTCTGTGCGTGCGTGTGTCCCCCCTTTGTGCCCATATATGGAGCTGAGTGATTTGTTTGTGATTGATGCAACACACTCCATATTTGGACGTATAGCTGCTTTGGGGACTCCTTATATGGTTATGCGTTCGCTTCCCGCGTGTGCGCGTCTTACTGGTACTCTGTGGTACTCTGTGGTACTCTGTGGTACTCTGTGGTTACTATGTGGTACTCTGTGGTACTCTGTGGTTACTATGTGGTATACCTATGTGGTACTATGTGGTACTCTGTGGTACTCTGTGGTACCTCTGTGGTACTCTGTGGTATACCTCTGTGGTACTCTGTGGTACCTATGTGGTACTATGTGGTACTCTGTGGTAGGCTACTTTGTCATATCAGTCCTGGGCACCTTTTGAGCCTAAAAGCAAAACAGAAATGTAATGTTTTATTCATAATGTCCCAAAAACAGAAATGTAATGTTTTATTCATAGTGTTCGACAGAAACACAATTCAATCGTTTAATCGTAATTATTTGAGTGACAATGAATAGCCAATTTAATGTCATAATGGTGTTTTGAGCTTGTGGATTGGCTACTTGTCCTGGCTGTGACACATTGTTTCAAAGTCTCAAAACGGGCCAAATATAATCCATGCTTTAATGTTATAATAATAATAATAATAATAATGTTGTGAAGTGAACAAATGGCTTTGTGTTGCATTGATTGATTAAAGTATTTATTAACAGTTTGCAGAATTACAGTACATTTCAAGCACAACTCAATACAAAGACTGTTAACTGTGAGTGGATGTTACATAATCGGACTATGATTATATATTTATGAGATAACGTGAGGATTGTATTTATATATATATATATACTATATGATAACGTGGTTGTGTTTATGTGTATATATATATATATATATATATATATATATAATGTATCATGAATAGGTTTGCCTTATACAGAGTGCTGATCAGTCCTTTCAGCCACAGGTCTGGTCTGCTGTGATGCGTGGAGGCGGAGACTCATCAACCTGCCTGCCCACCACCTCATCACCAGGAGCCAATCCGCGCTCAGAGGACTAGACTGTGAAGACTACTTAGCAGCAGCTGTGCTGTTTGATCATTGGCATTGTCCCTCAGTCACCCCATACTGAGGAGCACTCTGTCCAGAGCTAGCTAACAGCTCAAAGTCTCAAAGTCACAAAACTGTTTGTAAGCGTAGGCCAGGGGCTATATCTGTGTGGAGCCCCTGAGCTGATTCTGTCGTAGGCCAGGGGATAGACCTGTGTGGATCGCCCCCTGAGCTGATTCTGTCGTAGGCCAGGGGCTAGACCTGTGTGGAGCCCCCTGAGCTGATTCTGTGTTACAATTACAACTGATTATAATTATGTAGATAGAGAGATATAATATAATGTATATGGAGTATGGGAGCGTGCTTTTTGTAAACTTTTGTTAGGCAGTAGTTAGTGTAGACAGTTCAGGTAGTTTTGACCTGGTGTAACCTTTCATTTCATTTGTTGGTTAGAGTTAGGTAAGAGGGTTCATGTGATACTTTAGAATAGGGATAGATAGTTTTGATTGTTTCTTTTAGTTGCCCCATATAGCCTGTGTTTGCTTTGTATTGGATTCATTGTGTTTAATATATACTTTATCATTCTAACGTTGAATAAATAACAGTTCTTATGCCAGCCGTGTTGCATCCTCTTCTTAAATACCCCTAGACAAACTAAGGGAATGTAACAGTTGGGGGCTCGTCTAAAGCATTGAAGGTTACCGGTTTGGGAAAGTGCTGGCTGAACTTGTTGTTTGTTAGCGGTACTGTAATAAGGCAGTGGAGATGGCAACCTTTGGCCTCGATGCGGTCGTCTTGGCTTCTTTTCCTCTGTCCTGTCTGTGATCGGCTGGAGTCATGGTGGTAGGTATGTTGCTCGTATTCTTTGCACCTTGAAGTTGCTTGTGTAGTAGCTAGGTTAATTGGACAAACTAAAAGTTGTTAGATTTCCAAATTTCTTAGAATCTCTGCGGCGGGGCTGTTGAGAGGTGGTATAGACAAGAGTGGTGGCAGAGCTGTTGGTTCTAGCCTACGTGGCAAATGTGGCGTCCTGTGGAAAGGAGCGGGCCAGTACAGATTTGGTTCTGGGGGTCGGGTCCCCGGAGCCATGCTGGCCTACTGAGAGTGACTGGGGGGGGCCCAGTCATCACCCTGGGGGCTTGGGAGCATCCATCGTCTCCGGGAGGTGGAACCTGTCTGACGGGGTGCCTCCTATCGGCATAACCACCGCTCCCCCAGTCTGAAGATGCAGCCACGGAAGAGAAATGTTGGTCCGGAGCACGGTGCTCCTGCTCTAAGCCCACCACTCAAGGAATGCCTCTGTCCCATATGCTGCAGAAGGTAAGGTTGAAAACTTGAAATTCAACTGTGTCAGCGTTTGTGTTGAATGTGTTGCTGCCACGGGAAGATTGGCCTAACCCGTGAGGAGCTTGTATGCTAAATGAGGGTGCAGAAAATCGAGTAATATAGTTACTGTCGCTCTCCGTTTAGTTGTGCTGGTATCGCACTTTGGGTTAGTTCCCATTGTTCGTGAGTCCGAGGTGGGTTCGTACTTTGAGGTGTGTGCAATCGAGGCAGTGATTGTATATTCAGTCAAGTCAGTGATGGTATATTTGTATATTTGTTGCCCCTGGGTGGGACACAAAGTACACAATTCAGTGGTTGTGTGTGCAATCAATTCATAGATTATCCTTTCTGTTGTGCACTGAAAGAGGTTGTGTGGTGCATAATTCGAGGCCATGTGGTCATGGCTACTCTTCGTCTATACACTCTGGTGATATACAGGCTTTAAGTCTGCAGTATGATTCAGTTAATAGTAACTTAAGTAAAGTGCATTTTTGGTATAGCCTGTTTTTTTTTTGAGTGAAAGATTACAGACTTAGATTTCGTTCTGTCAAGAAATCTGTCGACCAAAATGTGAATTTGTTTGAACGTATATGGCTAATGCAAAGCTCCATGCGTGGGTGTTTTGTTTCGTTAACAACCAGTTAATCTTGTGTATTCGGCTCATTAGACTGGATATGCGGCAGTATATGTATACTAGGAGCGTTTAATTATAGGATTCGTTCGTTTTGAGATGATTTGGTGTGTTTGTGGCCTTTTTGTTCATTTCTGTCATGTGTGCTGGGAGAGCATTGTAGCAGAAGACATGGGACATGTGTCCCTCAGTGGTCATATATCTGACCGTCCCTCCCATCCAGTTGTCATGTATTTGACTGTCCAGTGATTGTGTATTCAATCGAGTGGTTTAGAATGTCCCCTGTGTTGGTGATTAATATGTAATGTGTTCAAGTCCACTATGAAATGAATAACATGGTTTGTTTTGTGTCATCTAACTTTATGCATTCGTGTAAGATAAAAATGCAAACGTACTCGTATAGGTCCCTGACCTTGTATGTTACTTCAGGTTGGTTCTGTTCTGGCAGACGTGCAGCGCTTGCGTGGGAACCTGCCGTGGGAACGACTGGATAGTTTCATGAGGTGGTTGTTACAGAATAGCTACTCTAGCTTGAGATTGGTTGTGAGAGTCATTATTCAATCTTCCCTCTTTGTTATTTTTCATGAAGTGATTCGTTAGTATGCCCAGTTTGCAGGTTGTATTATCTCCCTATGAGATTTGTTTTTCCGATAACTTAACCTAAATGCGATTTATGGTTGAATGGTAAATTTTATGTAGAACTTCACTATAGAGTGCAGGGGGCGTCTTGATAGGCGTGCTCCTCACTAGAGTATAGTTGCGGCTAACTCTGAGTGTTGTACAGAGTGCAGGGGGTGTCTTGATAGGTGTGCTCCTCACTAGAGTGTGGTTGAGGCTACCTCAAGTTAAAGAAGAGTAAACCAAGGTAATTCTGGTGTACCCTGTTTATGCGTTTGGGAGGGTTGTGCCCAGAACGAAAATGTTGTTTATGCGTTTGGGAGGGTTGTGCCCAGAACGAAAATGTTGTTTATGCGTTTGGGAGGATTGTGCCCAGAACGAAAATGTTGTTTATGCGTTTGGGAGGGTTGTGCCCAGAACGAAAATGTTGTTCAAACTGTGTTTGATTTTGGGGGTGGGGGTGTTACATAATCGGACTATGATTATATATTTATGAGATAACGTGAGGATTGTATTTATATATATATATATACTATATGATAACGTGGTTGTGTTTATGTGTATATATATATATATATATATATATAATGTATCATGAATAGGTTTGCCTTATACAGAGTGCTGATCAGTCCTTTCAGCCACAGGTCTGGTCTGCTGTGATGCGTGGAGGCGGAGACTCATCAACCTGCCTGCCCACCACCTCATCACCAGGAGCCAATCCGCGCTCAGAGGACTAGACTGTGAAGACTACTTAGCAGCAGCTGTGCTGTTTGATCATTGGCATTGTCCCTCAGTCACCCCATACTGAGGAGCACTCTGTCCAGAGCTAGCTAACAGCTCAAAGTCTCAAAGTCACAAAACTGTTTGTAAGCGTAGGCCAGGGGCTATATCTGTGTGGAGCCCCTGAGCTGATTCTGTCGTAGGCCAGGGGATAGACCTGTGTGGATCGCCCCCTGAGCTGATTCTGTCGTAGGCCAGGGGCTAGACCTGTGTGGAGCCCCCTGAGCTGATTCTGTGTTACAATTACAACTGATTATAATTATGTAGATAGAGAGATATAATATAATGTATATGGAGTATGGGAGCGTGCTTTTTGTAAACTTTTGTTAGGCAGTAGTTAGTGTAGACAGTTCAGGTAGTTTTGACCTGGTGTAACCTTTCATTTCATTTGTTGGTTAGAGTTAGGTAAGAGGGTTCATGTGATACTTTAGAATAGGGATAGATAGTTTTGATTGTTTCTTTTAGTTGCCCCATATAGCCTGTGTTTGCTTTGTATTGGATTCATTGTGTTTAATATATACTTTATCATTCTAACGTTGAATAAATAACAGTTCTTATGCCAGCCGTGTTGCATCCTCTTCTTAAATACCCCTAGACAAACTAAGGGAATGTAACAGTGGACGACACCATAAAGCATTACACTTGTTTACAACTATAAGAGGGTCCACATTGTTCAATTCATCAAAACATTTAGAGAAGTACAAATAGACACTTCTATATAGTCAAAGAACAGGAAATCAGGATGTAAGAAGGGGGGAACGGGCCTGGGCCGTGGCTCAGAGGTCCATCCTGGGCCGTGGCTCAGAGGTCCATCCTGGGCCGTGGCTCAGAGGTCCATCCTGGGCCGTGGCTCAGAGGTCCATCCTGGGCCGTGGCTCAGAGGTCCATCCTGGGCCGTGGCTCAGAGGTCCATCCTGGGCCGTGGCTCAGAGGTCCATCCTGGGCCGTGGCTCAGAGGTCCATCCTGGGCCGTGGCTCAGAGGTCCATCCTGGGCCGTGGCTCAGAGGTCCATCCTGGGCCGTGGCTCAGAGGTCCATCCTGGGCCGTGGCTCAGAGGTCTGATGCAGATGATATGGAGGAGGTCGGGTTAGTCGCTCTGCAGGCTATAATGTGATGTAAATGATACCAGAGCAGGTCTGTTGTGATGCCAGCAGGATTAATTTCTGTTTGGTCTGGCCTGAAGGCTTCACCCTTAAGGCTCATACATAGTCTGGATTTTCGGTGGTGAGGTGACCACCGAACTATAACATGACGTCACTGAGCCGGTGGTCAGCTCACCACCGGAGCGGTGGTCACCTCACCACCGGAAATCCAGACTATGAATAGGCCTTTATACTGTGCTGAATATAAGACTACGGTTTGGTTTTTTTCCAATGGAAATATCCTAAAAAAAACATATTATAATCGGGGAATAGTAGACACTATTTGACATTTAATGTTCTCTTTCCATTAATGAGTCTTTAATAATTAATGAGTAATTAATGGGTCTAATAAACAGAGAGACATGTAGTGGTTAATTAGCACTCAGGCATTGGATTACCGTTCAAAGTATTAAGAACCAGGAATATAGGAATATACTCAATAACTGTCCATCAACTGTATGTTGCTGATTTAACTGATTGCGGAATTGTTTTAACTAATTGTTGTAACTAATTGTTGTTGTATCACTGTTTGTTATTGTTTGTATGTAATCTGGGCATCATTGTAAATGAGTGGTTCCCTCAATGGTCTCTCTGAGAATTTAGATAAAGGTTGAATGAATGAATGAATGAATGAACGTACAGGTTGGATAATGTAAAAGCTTTACTTGGCAGTCATGGAAGTCAGGCATGGAAACATGAGCTGATGGACCTGGTGGTGATTATGAGGATGATTCTACAAATGCCTTCTAAATCCTGACGGTTTTCAGAAAAAGCCATGTTTCGATCTATGTCCAGGGCTACACACACCGGGTGCGCAGCCACGCGACACAGGCGTTGCCGCGCGGCGACGCCTGGAGAACAGAACGGTGGCGTATCGGAGCGTCAGGCGAGGCGTGAACGCGCGTCGGACGGAGCCGGTGTGCGATAGGTTCATTGAAAATAACGCAGGCGGCTGTTTTGACGCGTGGCGTTCGCAGACGGTGTGTGTAGCCCTTCAGTCATTCTCAAACATTTTCATGTCAGGGACCCCCAAGATTATCTGTAATCGGCCGTCGACCCCCATCTGAAAATATGCTGTTCCAGGGACCCCCCCTCCAGAAGCAAAGATTTTAGTTAAAATCTTTCACTCTGAAAGAATATATTCAAAGATTTGCAATACATTTTCACGATTTTTCCAAAAAATAGCAGATCTACAAGCTTGTAGTACGGCACTCGGTGCCGTGCTATGGGCTTGTAGCTATTGGAAAATAGCAGATCTACAAGCTTGAGTGCCCGCGCTACGAGTTTGTAGGTCTGCTATTTATTTTAAATCGTGAAAATGTGGCACAAATCTTTGAATATATTATATTATTTCAGAGCGAACGTTTTTAACGTAGCCTGGCCCAGATGTTGTCGGTGCAGAGGAAAACGGTTTTAACGTAGCCTGGCCCAGATGTTGTCGGTGCAGAGGGAAACGTTTTAACGTAGCCTGGCCCAGATGTTGTCGGTGCAGAGGAAAACGTTTTAACGTAGCCTGGTCCAGATGTTATCGGTGCAGAGGAAAACGTTTTAACGTAGCCTGGCCCAGATGTTGTCGGTACAGAGGAAAACGGTTTTAACGTAGCCTGGTCCAGATGTTGTCGGTACAGAGGAAAACGGTTTTAACGTAGCCTGGTCCAGATGTTGTCGGTGCAGAGGAAAACGTTTTTAACGTAGCCTGGCCCAGATGTTGTCGGTGCAGAGGAAAACGGTTTTAACGTAGCCTGGTCCAGATGTTGTCGGTGCAGAGGAAAACGTTTTAACGTAGCCTGGCCCAGATGTTGTCGGTGCAGAGGAAAACGTTTTAACGTAGCCTGGCCCAGATGTTGTCGGTGCAGAGGAAAACGTTTTAACGTAGCCTGGCCCAGATGTTGTCGGTGCAGAGGAAAACGTTTTAACGTAGCCTGGTCCAGATGTTGTCGGTGCAGAGGGAAAACGTTTTTAACGTAGCCTGGCCCAGATGTTGTCGGTGCAGAGGAAAACGTTTTAACGTAGCCTGGCCCAGATGTTGTCGGTGCAGAGGAAAACGTTTTAACGTAGCCTGGCCCAGATGTTGTCGGTGCAGAGGGAAACGGTTTTAACGTAGCCTGGCCCAGATGTTGTCTGTGCAGAGGAAAACGTTTTTAACGTAGCCTGGCCCAGATGTTATCGGTGCAGAGAGGAAAACGTTTTAACGTAGCCTGGCCCAGATGTTGTCGGTGCAGAGGGAAACGTTTTTAACGTAGCCTGGTCCAGATGTTGTCGGTGCAGAGGAAAACGTTTTTAACGTAGCCTGGCCCAGATGTTATCGGTGCAGAGAGGAAAACGTTTTAACGTAGCCTGGCCCAGATGTTGTCGGTGCAGAGGAAAACGTTTTTAACGTAGCCTGGCCCAGATGTTGTCGGTGCAGAGGAAAACGTTTTAACGTAGCCTGGCCCAGATGTTGTCGGTGCAGAGGAAAACGTTTTTAACGTAGCCTGGCCCAGATGTTGTCGGTGCAGAGGAAAACGTTTTAACGTAGCCTGGCCCAGATGTTGTCGGTGCAGAGGAAAACGTTTTTAACGTAGCCTGGCCCAGATGTTGTCGGTGCAGAGGAAAACGGTTTTAACGTAGCCTGGCCCAGATGTTGTCTGTGCAGAGGAAAACGTTTTTAACGTAGCCTGGCCCAGATGTTGTCGGTGCAGAGGAAAACGTTTTTAACGTAGCCTGGCCCAGATGTTGTCGGTGCAGAGGAAAACGTTTTAACGTAGCCTGGCCCAGATGTTGTCGGTGCAGAGGAAAACGTTTTTAACGTAGCCTGGCCCAGATGTTGTCGGTGCAGAGGGAAACGTTTTTAACGTAGCCTGGCCCAGATGTTGTCTGTGCAGAGGAAAACGAGACCAGACCACGTACCGAGTCGAAGGTGAAGTTTACAAAGTACTGAGGATGAAGTGGTTTTCTTTTTAGAGGCAATCAAAAGGTCTTGAAAAGCATTAAATGTGTACTTTAGAAGTGTGCAGATTCCCTGTATACAGCTTAACCATTTAAAACAGACACAGGTCCACTGTCCACTTAATAACCCATTGACATGGGGAAAGCATCTCTTGATTTTGGAATTGAACCACTTCATGTCACGCTGCTATGAGCTTGTAGATCTGCTATTGTTTATTTATTTTTTTTTCCCACAGAAAACCGATTTAGAAGACATTTTTAGAATCGGCCTCAGGTGGTATGGGTTAACATTGTGCGCAGTGCAATGTTAAAACAGTATTATATGTAATTTGGCCCCCTGTTGAAGACCCCTCTGCTGTATGGCAAAATGTAAAGGTCCAAACACTCAATGTTTTCTCTTTTCATCTTTTTGCCTAGACTTCCTGCACCTCCCTGAGTGTTTCCACCTGAAGAGGAGAGGATCTCCAGTCTGGTCCACGAGGAACCTTCACCTCCACACACTAAAGAGGAACAGGAGGAGCCTCCACCTCCACACTAAAGAGGAAGAGGAGGAGCCTCCACCTCCACACTAAAGAGGAACAGGAGGAGCCTCCACACACTAAAGAGGAACAGGAGGAGCCTCCACCTCCACACACTAAAGAGGAACAGGAGGAGCTACACCTCGAAGACCATAGGAGGCCCGGTGGGTCAACGCTGAACATCTCTGGAATCGAAACGTGACGGCGATGATGAAAATGGAGCCTCTAGCCGACGGCACCTCGACGGAACGCGTGGAAGGTCCGTCGGACGCGGAGGACAGCGACGCTTCACAACCCACTAGCGACGAGCAGCTCCTCTCTTCACCCGGCTCTGACTCTGGAAGTGAAGACGTGAAAACACAAGCTGAAGAGGACTCTGGAAGTGAAGACGTGAAAACACAAGCTGAAGAGGACTCTGGAAGTGAAGACGTGAAAACACAAGCTGACGGAGAGGACTGTGGCTCTGAATCCGGAACCGAGGACAGCGAGGAGTGGGAGGAGACCCGGGACGGACGGTCTGCTCTGAACACGCTGAAATCACACCCGGCGCTCCGACGCGTGGAAGGAAAGAGAATGTCACTGAGGAGCAACACGTCGCAGGGCAGGACGTCGGCCCGACAGACGCCGTCCGCCGGTCACACGGAAGTTGAGGTCGAAGTGGAGGACGCGGAGACGGAGCGGTTCGGTTGCACCGTCTGCGGTAAAATGTTTGACCAGGTCAGGAGTCTGAGAAGGCACGAGACGATTCACAACAAGACCAAGCCCTTCCGTTGTGCGGTCTGCGGCAAAGGCTGCGCCCAGGCGAGCGAGCTGAAGACGCACATGAGGATTCACACCGGGGAAAAACCCTTCAGCTGCTCGTTCTGCGAACGGAGATTCAACCGCAAGGATCAGCTGACCGTGCACCTGAGGAATCACACGGGGGAAAAACCCTACGGCTGTACGGTTTGTGAACAAAGTTTCACTCGTAATGGACAGCTGAAGATGCACATGAGGACCCACACGGGAGAGAAGCCCTTTACCTGTGCTGTTTGTGGCAAAGGCTGCTGTCAAATGAGTGATCTGAAAAATCACATGAGGACCCATACAGGGGAAAAACCCTTTAGTTGTACAATTTGTCAGCAGAGATTCAGTCGAAATGATCAGCTGAAGATTCACATGAGGACTCATACGGGGGAAAAACCCTTTGTTTGTACCGGCTGTGGAAAAACCTTCAGCCACAGTGGACATCTGAAGACACACATGAGGAAACATACAGGTACAGTCTGTGGTAAAAGCTTTAATATGTGTGTGTGTGTGTGTGTGTGTGTGTGTGTGTGTGTGTGTGTGTGTGTGTGTGTGCGTGTGCAAGTGCGTGTGCATGTGCCGTGCGTGCGCGTGTGTGTGTTTACATGGACCACTATGACCATTTGGTATAACAGATCAATATGCCACCTCTGTGTGCACATAAAACAGAATGAAGCAACAATACCGAAATGATATTCAGATATACTGTATGTTGCTGTATAAGAATTTAAATAAAATGATATTCAGATACATGTTGCTATATAATAATTTAAATAAAATGATATTCAGATACATGTTGCCATATAATAATTTAAATAAAATGATATTCAGATGTTGCTATATAAGAATTTAAATAAAATGAATGTTCTCATGTTCTGTCTTCAGACTCCCTGCACCTACCTGTGTGTAACGAGGGTTCATCTGAGCAGCAGGACAGGGACTCCAGCCTGGTCCAGGGGGTCCCGGGGGAACCCCAGGGGGTCGAGAGGGAACCTCGGCAGATTAAAGAGGAACAGGGGGAGCTACTCCGAAGACCAGCAGAGGATTCGGTAGTGGTGAAAAGTGAATTTGACGAAGACAGCGATGGCATTGAAGAGGCGGAGCCTCAAGCCAGCACCTCGACCGAACACATGAGTGGACAAGCTGATGTGGAGAAACCCTTTAGTTGTAATGTCTGTGGCAAAAGCTTTGGTCAAATGTACGGTCTCAAAAGACACAAGATGACCCACACGAGGGACAAGCCCTTTAATTGTACCGTCTGTGGCATAGGCTGTTTTCAAATTCGTGATCTGGAAAATCACATGAGAACTCATACGGGAGAAAAACCTTTTAGTTGTACAGTTTGTGAACAAAGATTCAATCGGAATGATCAACTGAAGATGCACATGAGGAATCATACTGGGGAAAAACCTTTTAGTTGTGCACTTTGTGAAAAAAGTTTCAGTCAAAATGGTCTACTGAAGACGCACATGTGGATCCATACGGGGGAACGACCCTTCAGTTGCACAGTTTGTGGTAAAAGCTTTAATCGTAAGAAAATTCTTAAGACGCACATGAGTACTCATACAGGGGAAAGACCCCATCTATGTCCAGTGTGTGGCAAAGGCTTTTGTGAAAACAATGTACTGAAGGCACACATGAGAACACATACAGGGGAAAAACCCTTTAGTTGTACACTTTGTGAAAAAAGATTCTGTCGAAATGGGGAACTGAAGGTGCACATGAGGACTCACACGGGTGAAAAACCCTGTATTTGCAATATCTGTGGCAAAAGCTTCATTCACAGTGGAAGTCTGAAGATGCACATGATGACGCATACAGGGGAAAAACCATTTAGTTGCAAAATATGTGGCAAAGGCTGTTTACACATAGATAACTTGAAAAGACACATGAGGACTCATACGGGGGAAAAACCCTTTACTTGCAAGGTGTGCGGCAAGGGCTGTTTGCACTTGGGCAATCTGAAAAGACACATGACAACTCATACGGGAGAGAAGCCCTTCAGTTGCACCGTTTGCCAGCAAACATTCAACCGGAATGATCAACTCAAAAGACACGCGAGGACTCACACGGGGGAAAAGCCCTTTAGTTGCACCGTCTGTGGCCAAAAGTTCAGCCGAAACGGCCATTTGAGCAAACACTCCAGGGTTCACACGGAGGGAAGTTCCTTACATTGTGGTCTGTCGTCTTCCTCCTCGTCAGACTCTACCATGAACGAACTCCAAGATGAACTGAACGACAGTTAGAATGTCCACTCCTTGTCCACTGGAGACACTGTTCTACCAGAGGATGACAGTTAAAACGCTCCACAGTGAACCAGAAGAATCAAAAGCCTGTGGGGGGTGCACAGAAATACAAGGAAGGCAGCATTCAGGAGAAATGCTTTTTTTCCCTCCTGAACTTGAACACAGTATTTTGCGTTGAACAAATATGTTTATAAATCCATGTCGTTACACACCTGCATCTCCACTAGCTAAAGAGTGCTGGGTTGCGCCTCGAAAGTAGCAGATCTACAAGCTCTCAACACGTCACAGCGTGACGCGTTGTGAGCTTGTAGATCTACTAAATCTAAATGTTGTCCATTTTGTCTTTTTCAGCCCCTGCCTCTCTAACACTCTCTGCACGTCCCTGGTACACTACTGGTACAGTACACTACTGGTACAGTACACTACTGGTACAGTAGTGCTACAGCACTCTCTGCACTGTTTGACCAACACTTTAAACACTGTTGTAGAAGTAAGTAAGAAAGGAAAGTGGTCAGATTAGAGGAAGAACAAGGGAAACCTGTAAAAGGGTAAGGTGTAATTCATAGGGTGTGGAAAGTCCAAATAATAAAATGAGACACAAGATGACATTTAGCATTAGATCTAAATAGCAGACATACTGTAGCATCACCTGTCACCTTTCAGACAGAAATACAGTAGAATGTTGTTGCCTTCGGGTAGAAAGCCTCATCATAAGTCACTTTTTTTTAAATTTCAATACAAATTTAAAAACAATCTAAATATCTACACAGTTTGAGCTTGTAGGCCATTAATTTATGAGGGGGTGGGGTGGAATATGGGGATGTGAGTTCTAGGATTTTCGCGACCGAAGGTCACCGTTGACTATAGTTTTCCGTCACTCAAAATCCCCATACATGGGAAAGCCCCCTGATGTCATAGGAAATGTGAGCTGCTGTTGCAATTATGTCCATATATGGAGATCCCTGATGTCATCAATATTATTATATTATTACATTCCATATGTTGATCTTTTCCCATCCATCCTTCCTCTTCCATGTCTCCCTTCTGACTGATACCTCCATTTAAGCTCTAGACGGGCCTGTTGACTGATACCTGTCCATTTAAACTCTAGACGGGCCTGTTGACTGATACCTGTCCATTTAAACTCTAGACGGGCCTGTTGACTGATACCTGTCCATTTAAACTCTAGACGGGCCTGTTGACTGATACCTGTCCATTTAAACTCTAGACGGGCCTGTTGACTGATACCTGTCCATTTAAACTCTAGACGGGCCTGTTGACTGATACCTGTCCATTTAAACTCTAGACGGGCCTGTTGACTGATACCTGTCCATTTAAACTCTAGACGGGGCCTGTTGACTGATACCTGTCCATTTAAACTCTAGACGGGCCTGTTGACTGATACCTGTCCATTTAAACTCTAGACGGGCCTGTTGACTGATACCTGTCCATTTAAACTCTAGACGGGGCCTGTTGACTGATACCTGTCCATTTAAACTCTAGACGGGCCTGTTGACTGATTCCTGTCCATTTAAACTCTAGACGGGCCTGTTGACTGATACCTGTCCATTTAAACTCTAGACTGGCCTGTTGACTGATACCTGTCCATTTAAACTCTACACAAACTTCCCCAAAGTTATTAGTGCAGTCGCGAAAAAAAAAGTTCTCAACAGGCTCGAAAATCTGCCCTACCTGGGCCCTCATCAAACCCTGTACACTCAGGACACTGCCCCCGCTGCCACTCTTAGATCTCCATATATGGAGCTGGCCTGTTCTAACATTCCATTTGTTGATCTGACCTCATCAAACCCTGTACACTCAAGACACACTCCATATATGGCCAGTGCACGCTTCTCAACCTCAGGTGTCTTACTGGTATATAGCTGTTTGTTTAAAAGCCCTCTATGAAATAGAGCTCAAATCTAAATCTACAAAGTAACCTAATTGGAACTAAAGGTTTCAAGTCATTGTATTGTAGTAAAAATACATTACCTCTAAATAAAAGCATAACAAATACTCAAGCATTTATTTTACTATAAATGTAGAATGAGTTGATTGTTAAAAGCATAGTAAGTTTTCTATAGAAATATTCCAAGGTTTATCTCATTTATGAGTGTATCAAACTAAATAATTTATTCATCCACAATCCAAATGTGATCTCATGTAATTTCTTTTAATCAATTTAATAGCACATTTTATTATTGCATTGTATTGTATTTTTTTTAAATAAATAAATGCAATTGTTTAGCATATTTCCTGTGATTTCTAATGCAAATTTTGATTTAGTTTAGTCAGTTATTTTTTAATTAATTTTCATTTAGTCTTTTTTAGTCACCTGAAATGTTTTAGTCAACAAATATTTTGGCGTCTTGATGGTTATAATTGGCTGATTTGTGAGCTTGTAGATCTGTTGTCTTCAGCATGCATTCAAGTCTTGGATGCATGCTGAAGACAACAGATCTACAAGCTCACCACGCTTCACAGTGTGATGCATTGTGAGCTTGTAGATCTGGTATTTCCAGAGCACAACACCCGAGGCCAAACATAAAACGACCTCTCTTTAGTCACGTTTTTATTTGGTGACAAAATTGTCAATATATTTAGTTTTAGTTTTAGTCGTCATTTACTTAATTTTTTATTTGTTTAGCTTTAGTTTTTGTCAGTGAAAGAAGGAACTCGTCATAGTTTAAGTCGACTAAATGATCACTGCTTGGTTGACCATACATAATTTGACGGCTGACTGGGGTAATGCAATACTCACATTGTCCATCAGAGGGAGACATAGACAGTGGAATGAAAAATCGGTCACCCTGAGAAGTGTAAACATTTCAGCTGTCAATCAAACACCATGTACAGTATAGCTGTCAATCAAACACAGATCTTAGAACAAAATAGTCCAATTTGATCCCTCTAAGAAAACCTACCAACCAACCAGCTTACTGCTTCTTCAGCAGGCTGTCAGAACCAACCAACCACATGCTTACATAAATAACAATGGTCCACTTTAGAGAAAAATGTTTAATATGAAATACCAATAAATAAAATAAATACAATAATAAATACAAGTTTAATGTACAACGGGATGCATAGCTCTGGTCCAGTACCAGAATACTACTATACTACTAATACTGCTACCAGTATACTACTATACTACTAGTAGTCCTTTGTTGTGCATATCGTCAATACTGGTAGTATACTCTGAGTAGTCATACCTCTGGTCCAGTACCTATAGAGCGTTGCAGTCCCGCCCCCTTTCATGACGACGCCAGGCCCAGTCCCGCCCCCTTTCATGACGACGCCAGGCCCAGTCCCGCCCCCTTTCATGACGAGGCCCAGTCCCTCCCCCTTTCATGACGAGGCCCAGTCCCGCCCCCTTTCATGACGACGCCAGGCCCAGTCCCGCCTCCTTTCATGACGACGCCAGGCCCAGTCCCGCCCCCTTTCATGACGACGCCAGGCCCAGTCCCGCCCCCTTTCATGACGACGCCAGGCCCAGTCCCGCCCCCTTTCATGACGACGCCAGGCCCAGTCCCGCCCCCTTTCATGACCAGGCCCAGTCCCGCCCCCTTTCATGACCACGCCAGGCCCAGTCCCGCCCCCTTTCATGACGACGCCAGGCCCAGTCCCGCCCCCTTTCATGACGACGCCCAGGCTCAGCCCCGCCCCCTTTCATGACCACGCCAGTCCCAGGAAAAATCCCAATGCATTTTCCCATCATAGACATTTCAAAAAGTATTTATTTAAAGACCATTTAAGCGTCGTACGAAGCACTGCACCAGCTGGGCTATGGGATGCTATAAGCACTGGACCAGCTGGGCTATGGGATGCTATAAGCACTGGACCAGCTGGGCTATGGGATGCTATAAGCACTGGACCAGCTGGGCTATGGGATGGACCAGCTGGGCTATGGGATGGACCAGCTGGGCTATGGGATGGACCAGCTGGGCTATGGGATGCATAGCACCTACCGTTCCATCATAACAACAGGTTATAACATTAGAGTATACTCTAAT
Organism: Protomyctophum bolini; assembly: GCF_963924005.1. NCBI lineage: Eukaryota > Metazoa > Chordata > Actinopteri > Myctophiformes > Myctophidae > Protomyctophum > Protomyctophum bolini. The sequence goes on from NC_137869.1 coordinate 495,067, forward strand.
GTTATAACATTCGTTATAACAGGTATAACAGGTTATAACATTAGTTACATATTTATGTGATAATAAGTAATGTAAGCATTACATCATCCTGTACAGTATAAAGCATTACATCATAATCTGTATCACATCCTGTACAGTATAAATACAGTAACATCACATCCTATACAGTGACATCATCATCTGTACGTGTCACATACTGTACGTGTACAGTGACATCATATTACTGTACAGTCAGTGGAACCCTTTCAACTGTCGCTGTGCGCTGTGTGTCCATATTCCAAAGAAAATATTTATATCCAAATTGGAGATTTTGGTTTCATATTTTGGCTTTAGTTATTTTTTCTTTTTTTTTGCGTTGCTGAATTATGTGTGTACTAATATTAAATGATACAATATAAATATTAAATGATAACATTTCCTACATTCACAAAAATAAAAAGAATAACAGTCCAATAAGGCTAAAAAGACATCCAACCAACCAACCAATCAATCAACCACAGCTCACGTGTGTTGATGTGTTTGTATGCAAATGAGCTGCCAAGAAAACCACGTCACAAAATCTTTGGTCTAGACCTAGTCCTTCTGACGAGACCTCTGTAAGTCTTTGGTCTAGACCTAGTTCCTCTGACGAGACCTCTGTAAGTCTTTGGTCTAGACCTAGTCCCTCTGACGAGACCTCTGTAAGTCTGTGGTCTAGACCTAGTCCCTCTGACGAGACCATTATTGTGGTCTTGTCATATCCAGCATGGATCAGTCTCTCTGAACAGAAGGCAGGAACAGAAGAAAGGCTTGAATCTCCTGACAAGACAATGCTTGATTTCTGAACCTCTGCAGAGTTCCCACCAGCCACGATTTGTCACACACGTCACCGCAGGTTCCGCAGTGAAATGTGTTACTCCGCATTCGACCCGTCTCTCGGAGCGGTGAAGCCGCAGCCGTGCCGCGCTTTGGAATCATTTGACACCCCGATCCAACCCTTTGATGCTGAGTGCCCAGCAGGGAGGCATTGGGTCCCATTTGTACATGCAGTCTTTGGTATGACCCGGCCGGGGATCGAACCTCCCCAGACCTCCCAGTTTCAGAGCGGACACTCTAAGCACAAGACCACTGTCTGGTGAAGGGGGGGTATACCGTTACCCCACGCAGCTCCAGGGGGCGTCTAGGGGGGGTATAGGGGGCATCTAGGGGGGGGGGGTATAGGGTCATCTATGGGGGTACGGTCACCCCACACAGCTGCAGTTGGCAGCAGACAGCGAGCGGATGGTGTGCCAGGCGGTCTGGGCGTCCATGAAGCTGACGGTCTCGTAGCGGGCGGGCCGGCAGCACGGGTGGTCGCTCAGCGCGGCGCCGCCGTGGGGCTCCGCCCCCAACGCCACGCTGCTGTTACCCATCAGAGCCCTGGAGAGAGAGAGAGAGAGAGAGAGAGAGGGAGAGGAGGGGGACAGAGAGAGAGAGACAGACAGAGACAGACAGAGGAGGGGGACGCATGGGTAAGTGTTAGCATTTTAACGCTTTTAAGCTTTCTTTAGTTTATATATGATTTAATAATAATAATATAATAATAATATCTCAAACACGCTTTTCTGAGTACCTGAGGGCCAGGTCGTAGTTGGTGCGGGCGTACCTGAGGGCCAGGTGGTAGTTGGTGCGGGCGCTGTGACACGTACCTGAGGGCCAGGTGCAGGTAGTTGGTGCGGGCGCTGTGAGACGTACCTGAGGGCGAGGTCGTAGTTGGTGCGGGCGCTGCGACACGTCCCCACGCAGTACTTGAAGAGGACGATCTCGTCGGAGTCGTATCCGAGGCCGAGGTCTCGGACGCGGATCTCCTTCCTGTGGAGACGACAGTCCGCTCTGCTCTGATTGGTCTGCTTGGACCGCCGCCGCTGCTGCTTCCTGCCCGCTCTGTAGGGGGCGCCGTCGCTCCACCTGCCGCGCCGCGCGTCCTCCTCCACGTCTGCAGGAAGGAGAGAAGGAGACACGAGAGGACGAGATCAAATACGTTTGTTTACATCCAACGGCATTCCGATAATACGCTTCAGGAGTGGGTGTACAGATTTGGACCAATCAGATCGTTTTTTTACTAGGCATACCTATCGGATCTTCTTTCTACACAAACTAGTCAAAACAAGACAAGATGTTGACACTTTTTTATTAAAAATAAAACCGCATAAGTTTTCCTGATGTCATAAACGGTCAGAATCAACTTGTGTTGTGTTCGCTTATGTGCTAAAAGAGTGACTTTGAGAGCTGTTTCTCCGTTATACAATGGAAGTCAATGAGAGCCTATTTTTAATTCTAATATTTACTATTAAACTGCACACATTTGCTCATAACAAAGTAAGAAAACAAACCATCATTCTGAGGTCCACACATGCTACAGCAAAATATATTTATTGACACCGCTTAACCAGCTTGACCAGGATACTTAGTAACAGTCGCTAACGTGTTTATTGGCCAAGAACGGGCTTGGGTGGGACTTATGGAACGGATTATTCCACATTCTCTTTTTTTCCCCATAGACGTTTGTCACAGCCCCCTGTAGTTGGGCTACTAGGGCCTGTGTGGTTTGTTACAGGTAGGCCTAGTCTGGTGCTTCCCACAGGTCCTGTTACAGGTAGGCCTAGTCTGGTGCTTCCCACAGGTCCTGTTACAGGTAGACCTAGTCTGGTGCTTCCCACAGGTCCTGTTACAGGTAGACCTAGTCTGGTGCTTCCCACAGGTCCTGTTACAGGTAGGCCTAGTCTGGTGCTTCCCACAGGTCCTGTTACAGGTAGACCTAGTCTGGTGCTTCCCACAGGTCCTGTTACAGGTAGGCCTAGTCTGGTGCTTCCCACAGGTCCTGTTACAGGTAGACCTAGTCTGGTGCTTCCCACACGTCCTGCCCAGTTGCTGATCAGGTGCATTGGGATCACCTGATCAGTGTTCCCAGGGTGCACTATGAGAGGCTGGGTGTGGCAACGCTCAGTCTCTCTCTCTCCTTCCATGAGACAGCAGCATCTTTGCACCATTCAACACCCCACACTACACCCACCACACATCCACTCACTGACACTACTGATCTACTGATTAACACACTACACCCACCACACATCCACTCACTGACACTACTGATCTACTGATTAACACACTACACCCACCACACATCCACTCACTGACACTACTGATCTACTGATTAACACACTACACCCACCACACATCCACTCACTGACACTACTGATCTACTGAATAACACACTACACCCACCACACATCCACTCACTGACACTATACTGATCTACTGATTAACACACTACACCCACCACACATCCACTCACTGACACTACTGATCTACTGATTAACACACTACACCCACCACACATCCACTCACTGACACTACTGATCTACTGATTAACACACTACACCCACCACACATCCACTCACTGACACTATACTGATCTACTGATTAACACACTACACCCACCACACATCCACTCACTGACACTACTGATCTACTGATTAACACACTACACCCACCACACATCCACTCACTGACACTACTGATCTACTGATTAACACACTACACCCACCACACATCCACTCACTGACACTGATCTACTGATTAACACACTACACCCACCACACATCCACTCACTGACACTACTGATCTACTGAATAACACACTACACCCACCACACATCCACTCACTGACACTACTGATCTACTGATTAACACACTACACCCACCACACATCCACTCACTATCACTGATCTACTGATTAACACACTACACCCACCACACATCCACTCACTGACACTGATCTACTGATTAACACACTACACCCACCACACATCCACTCACTGACACTACTGATCTACTGATTAACACACTACACCCACCACACATCCACTCACTGACACTACTGATCTACTGATTAACACACTACACCCACCACACATCCACTCACTGACACTACTGATCTACTGATTAACACACTACACCCACCACACATCCACTCACTGACACTACTGATCTACTGATTAACACACTACACCCACCACACATCCACTCACTGACACTACTGATCTACTGATTAACACACTACACCCACCACACATCCACTCACTGACACTACTGATCTACTGATTAACACACTACACCCACCACACATCCACTCACTGACACTACTGATCTACTGATTAACACACTACACCCACCACACATCCACTCATTGACACTACTGATTAACACACTACACCCACCACACATCCACTCACTGACACTACTGATCTACTGATTAACACACTACACCCACCACACATCCACTCACTGACACTACTGATCTACTGATTAACACACTACACCCACCACACATCCACTCACTGACACTACTGATCTACTGATTAACACACTACACCCACCACACATCCACTCACTGACACTACTGATCTACTGATTAACACACTACACCCACCACACATCCACTCACTGTCACTACTGATCTACTGAATAACACACTACACCCACCACACATCCACTCACTGTCACTACTGATCTACTGATTAACACACTACACCCACCACACATCCACTCACTGACACTACTGATCTACTGATTAACACACTACACCCACCACACATCCACTCACTGACACTACTGATCTACTGATTAACACACTACACCCACCACACATACACTCACTGACACTACTGATCTACTGATTAACACACTCCACCTTAGTACTCTAGTATTGTTTGATTCATATCTTTGGTTATATTGTACATTTTAAAGTTTGTGCACTTTTAAACAGCCGTGTGTCTTCCTCCTTTGTTATGGACCAAGAGCCAGGTCATAACACGTTTCAGAAAGTAGCCTGTAGCCTGTTTTCATTGTTTTGAAACTAGAGTGTTTTTATCCTCACAGGAATCCGTCAATAACAGAAGAGGAGTTTAGGGAGAGAAAAGTGTGATTTACCAACAGAACGCTCTAATGATTCAGCTAGACGTGCTCGCGTGCGTGCGTGCGTGCATGGGTGCGTGCGTGTGTGCGTGCGTGCATGGGTGCGTGCATGGGTGCGTGCGTGTGTGCGTGCGTGCATGGGTGCGTGCATGGGTGCGTGTGTGTGTGCGTGCATGCGTTGGGGTGTGATGTTCCAATGCTTATCAGCTAAGTGCTGCAAAGTGAACTCACTCACTGGAACCTGGTTATTGTTAACCCAATATATTCACTTCTACTCCATGACATGTTCATGTATTTGACATGGAATCACAATCACATCCACCATGTTATATTAATTAATAATGTTCATGTATTTGACATGGAATCACAATCACATCCACCATGTTATATTAATTAATAATGTCCATGTATTTGACATGGAATCACAATCACATCCACCATGTTATATTAATTAATAATGTTCATGTATTTGACATGGAATCACAATCACATCCACCATGTTATATTAATTAATATTTTTTTATTTTTTTGACAATAATTAGTGTGTATATATACTATAGCTATATATCTGGTGTTGTGTTTATAGCTACCGTATCTAGCTATTTATAAGAGCCGATCCGATACTTTTCCGATACCGATACAGTATCTGGACATCTCTATTAATTATGTTTATTTATTTGACGTGGACGTCACAATCACCATTATGTGTAGATGACAGCGTTTCAACACCTTTTCTATACATATCATAACACTACAGTCTAAACACATAACACCATAACACTATAACACCATAACACTACATATACATAACACTAACACCATAACACTACATATACATAACACCATAACACTACAGTCTAAACACCATAACACTATATATACATAACACCATAACACTACAGTCTAAACACCATAACACTATATATACATAACACCATAACACTACAGTCTAAACACCATAACACTATATATACATAACACCATAACACTACATATACATAACACCATAACACTACATATACATAACACCATAACACTACAGTCTAAACACCATAACACTATATATACATAACACCATAACACTACAGTCTAAACACCATAACACTATATATACATAACACCATAACACTACAGTCTAAACACCATAACACTATATATACATAACACCATAACACTACAGTCTAAACACCATAACGGAGGGTTACACTCTCTGTAACCCAGGTTCTCTGAGTGGAGAGACTGGCTCTCCAATACATATTATTCAATATGTACGGGAACTGACCCCACAGGGCAGTGTTCATGGATATCTCTTTAAGACACATCATCTATGGTGGCCCTGCCCAGATGCCAATCAGCGGGCTATTTAAGCCCCATCTGTGCAGTGCCACTTCGATTAATTCTTGATTGACACGCATTTCGGAGCGGCTCTTTTGTGGAGAGCCAGTCTCTCCACTCAGAGAACCTGGGTTACAGAGAGTGTAACCCTCCGTTCTCTATCGTGTTCGAGACTGGCTCTCCACTACATATTATTCAATATGTACGGGAACTCTATAAGACACACCGCGAGGAAATAAGCAGACCAGCTGCCCCCGCAGCAGCCCGAGGCAGTTTAACCTGAATTCCATCCGAGCCTATAAGTGGTGAGCGCCATGAGTCACAGGCGCTTGCCAAAATGCTCCAAAACTTCAGTATTCATACCAAGTAAGTAATACTCGTGGCCTAGGCGCAAGACGCCACCTAGGCTCAGCTGGCCCAGCACGATGCTAGGCCAGTGACCACCGGGGTGAAGGGCTGCTCAAGCCAGCCCATCAGATGCCCGGCCGACCTGACCGGTCAAGGTGCCGGTGACCCTACCGCTGAGTAGCACGCAGGAGTGACTCCCACAGGGGGAGCGGATGCCACCACGTTCCATCGGTAGGACAGGGTGAATGTAGACAGAGTCGCCCATGTCACTGCTGTGTAGATCTCTGTCAGAGATACACCATTCTACAGCAACCAGGGGGCTGTCGTCCCATGGGCAGAGTGTCCCCGCCTTCCAGGCGACACTGGCACTCCTGCCTGCTTGTCCCTGTTGGATAACCCCTGTGATCCGGTGGGACAGTCCAGCCTTCGACCATGGTCTACCCGAGCACCCCTGCTAAAACACACAAAGCGCTGGTCCGTCACGTTGTGGGCCTACGTGTGGCCCTGACATACAACTCCAACGCTCTAGCGGGGCAGAGTGGGTGACCAGCTCTGTCTGCACACTTCATCCGTCTGCATGTAAAGAGAGGACAGAGCTCAATCACCTGATTGAGATGTGCCCCTGAGAGAACCTTGGGGAGAAGGTTGGGCCGAGGTGTAAAACTACTCCATCACCCGGCCGAGCGTGTCATGGGTTGACAGCGCTCGCAACTCCCACATTTCTCCTTGCAGACGTGACTATATGATACTGCTGTCTTGAGTGACAGCATGTCAGGCTCACTGACTAAACGATTTTAAGGGGGCTCATCATAGAGCCTCCCGGGCTAACAGCCTGGCCCCCACACAGGACTGGTGGGGCCCTAACCTGAGCTCCTCTGAGCACCAGGGTGCCATTCGGGAAATGTACCAGGTTACTGCAGTCTGCAGGCCTGCACTCCCGCTCAAGTCAGCCCGTCGGACAGTAGGCCAACAGACTGTTGAAGCCGTGTCCTGATGCGGAGCCCAGCACACTCAGTGAGGAGGGTGCTGGCTGTCACATGGATACCGCACTGGCATTACCTGCTAAATGCGGACGGCATCGACACAGAGTCCGTCACACAGATCTCCCGTGAAACTACACCACGGACGCATGAGCTGACCCCATCAGCAATACGCTGTATAGTGTGCCAATGGCTGAGAATCAGGCATACTTCCTGGCAGACCCAGCATGTCATGTCTGTGTCACTGGGGAACCAGATCCACAGACAGAACTACACTATGGTCGCGTAAGCAGGCGCCCGCCAGCAATACGACAGTATAGTGTGCTATAATGCCTGCATAATTTGCCTTCAGCCAAACGTCGGACAGACACAGCCCGTCCTGTCTGTGACAGAACTACACCACTACACGGACGCATGAGCTGACCCCGTCAGTAATACGCCCTATAGTGTGACAATGGCTGAGATTCAGGCATACTTCCTGGCAGACCCAGCATGTCATGTCTGTGTTGCCAAACATCGGCCAGACACAGCACGTCCTGTCTGTGACAGAACTACACCACGGACGCATGAGCTGACCCCGTCAGCAATACGCCGTATAGTGTGCCAATGGCTGAGATTCAGGCATACTTCCTGGCAGACCCAGCATGTCATGTCTGTGTCACTGGGGAACCAGATCCACAGACAGAACTACACCACGGTCGCGTAAGCAGGCGCCCCGCCAGCAATACGACAGTATAGTGCGCTATAATGCCTGCATAATTTGCCTTCAACCAAACGTCGGACAGACACAGCACGACCTGTCTGTGACAGAACTACACCACTACCCGGACGCAAGAGCTGACCCCGTCAGAAATACGCCCTATAGTGTGCCAATGGCTGAGCTTCAGGCATACTTCCTGGCAGACCCAGCATGTCATGTCTGTGTTACTAAACATCGGACAGACACAGCATGTCCTGTCTGTGACAGAACTACACCACTGTCGCGTGAGCTGACGCCTCGCCAGAAATACGACAGTATAGTGCGCTATGATGACTGCCCAACATAAAGGGAAACATTCGACTGACCCAGCACATTCTGTTTGTGTCACTGAACCCAGATCCACAATACCGAACTACATCACCGGCGTGTAAGCTGGCGCAACAACCACAATACATGTATTCATGTACTTTTTGTATGTCTATTTCATATGGACCCCAGGAAGATTAGCTGTCGCTTCGGCATCAGCTAATGGGGATCCATTCAATAAACAATAAACCATACCCTGTATAGTGTGCTCTAATGGCCGTCTGACCCCAAGGAATTTTGTTAGTCTCACCTACAAACGAGGGGGCGAGTCAACGCTCGCTCCCTAAACTGCACACTGTAGTGCATTAATAGGCTGCTGACACTCGTAAGTAGTCTCACAGAAAACTTTCACTAAATCCTTCTTTACCGACCTGTCCATACCAGGCAGGGGTGGAGCCATAGCCTGAGCTTAGCTCACCCAGCTCTGCCAACCTGGGACAATGTTCAAGGTAGTCTTTATTTGTCTCCCTTGAGAAATAAATGTCTTGGAGACAGAGTCACAGCTGTATACAAATAGCATCCACGTTCACATAAAAATTACATTTTTATGGGACATTTTAGTCTGTCAGTGGAAACGACTCTAAAAACAGGCCCCCATGGCCCCTCCAGCTTCAGCTGGAAGGATGAGACCATTCGTACCGGGGGCGGGGTCCTCATACCAGGGCCCCCGCAGGACACACACTGGTCATGGCCATCCTCTGTGGGCATGTGAGCTCCACATGCAGCCTGAGAAACCCCTGCTATTTCCATCTCCTCTTGTCTCTATATAGATATATTCATGTGTATACCTATATATTATTTACTATGTGTACCTATATATACATATATGTATACATCTTGTATTGTACCCCATATTTTAACTGTTCGGAATGTGCTCAACAGGGAGTGGGCACATAGTAATTGCTTGAACGTGAGGGGTCATAATCTACCCTTTGCAGAATCTCACAATGCTGCATAAACGAATCAAGGCAACATGGTATTCTAAGACATCCCCATGACACAGATTATCCGTGTGCTCTCTCTTTGTTAGGACAGAGTCCATACCAAATCAATGTCCACCGTTTGTTTTGTGTCACCAGCAGAGTTATGGACCTCTGGAAGAGGTTGTACATAAACTGCTCAGCCGCTCTGAGGCGCTCTAGCCCAAAACAATCTGACATTATGCACACTGGAGGCTTCCAAACTTTTGTATATCATTCCAGTCGGCCTACAAGTCCACATGCATAGTGTGTTGTTGTAGCCTTTATCATACTTATAAGCATAAAGTATAT
>NC_137869.1:510000-515000 GCF_963924005.1 Protomyctophum bolini
TGTCTCGGCCAGCGTTGGGACCAGGGGGGGCGGGGCAGTCAGACAGTCTGTCATTGGGCCCAAAAAAACCCCATATCTCCTCCATTCTCCATAGAGGTCCATGTATTTGGGCCCAACTTCACCTAGACTGCATTACCTTAATTACCTTAGGCCTCGACATTAGCCAATCAGTGAGTGTTTATCATCCATTAGCCAATCAGGGAGTGTTTAACATCCATTAGCCAATCAGTGAGTGTTTATCATCCATTAGCCAATCAGGGAGTGTTTAACATCCTGGTGGAGGTCTGACCTCAGAGGAGCGCAGCGCCCTGTCACTGTTACATAACACCTCATAAGGCCTCTTACAGTGTGTGTGCGTGTGCGTGCGTGCGTGTGCGTGCGTGCGTGTGTGTGTGTGTGTGTGTGTGTGTGTGTATGTGTGTGTGTGTGTGTGTGTGTGGTAAGTGGATCTTCTAGTCTGATGGAAACACAGCCTTGGGCCTTACTGGACTGATGCCCAGAGAGGTGACCCCCCCCCTCACACACACACACACACACACACACACACTCCGGCTCCTCTAATAATTACTTAATTGACACACGACCTCGTCAGGCCAGAGGAGGGTTAATATTTTAAGGGCACTTTAAAAGAAAATAAAGCCACGAGTGTCTGTCGCTGCAGTGTGGCGACACGCAGACACCTCACGCAGCCACATCACGCAGACACCTCACGCAGCCACATCACGCAGACACCTCACGCAGCCACATCACGCAGCCACCTCACGCAGACAGCCATGGAACACAGCTGCGGGTAACGCTGGATTATAATACCATTTAGGGACAGCGCAAGATGCTATAGGCTACCCGTCATTTGTGGACAGAAGCTGACTAGTGGACAGAAGCTGACTAGTGGACAGAAGCTGACTAGTGGACAGAAGCTGACTAGTGGACAGAAGCTGACTAGTGGACAGAAGCTGACTAGTGGACAGAAGACTATAGTGGACAGAAGCTGACTAGTGGACAGAAGCTGACTAGTGGACAGAAGACTATAGTGGACAGAAGCTGACTAGTGGACAGAAGCTGACTAGTGGACAGAAGACTATAGTGGACAGAAGCTGACTAGTGGACAGAAGCTGACTAGTGGACAGAAGCTGACTAGTGGACAGAAGACTATAGTGGACAGAAGCTGACTAGTGGACAGAAGCTGACTAGTGGACAGAAGCTGACTAGTGGACAGAAGCTGACTAGTGGACAGAAGACTATAGTGGACAGAAGCTGACTAGTGGACAGAAGACTATAGTGGACAGAAGCTGACTAGTGGACAGAAGCTGACTAGTGGACAGAAGCTGACTAGTGGACAGAAGCTGACTAGTGGACAGAAGCTGACTAGTGGACAGAAGACTATAGTGGACAGAAGCTGACTAGTGGACAGAAGCTGACTAGTGGACAGAAGACTATAGTGGACAGAAGCTGACTAGTGGACAGAAGCTGACTAGTGGACAGAAGCTGACTAGTGGGAAGCATGAGCTACATTAGTATAATAAATGAATGAATGAATGAATAAATAAATAAATAAATAAATAAATGAATGAATGAATGAATGAATGAATGAATGAATGAATGAATGAATGAATGAATGAATGAATGAATAAATAAATAAATGAATGAATGAATGAATGAATGAATGAATAAATAAATAAACACCTTCCAGTTCTTCAGGTGATGGTCGGGAGCACCACGATCCTGTCTCCACCACCTGCTTCCATCTGGGGGGAAATAAATACATGATTTATTTAGGTTAGGGTAATATTCACTAAATACAAAGTATTATTTAGGTTATGGTAATATTTAGTAGGCTATAGTGACGATGTATGAAGTAATGTATTTCCTGTCCTGTCCAGTGTTAAAATGAAAAGATAACAAAGGGAATCTATTGGTTCAAATGAAACAACTGATGAATAACAAGGGCATCTATTGGTTAAACTATGGTTGAAAATGTAACAGCATAATGTAGTGTACGGAGTATATGGTGTTTTGTGTAGTTAAATATTGGTCATTCATTTTCTGTTGACTAGGTTTGACCATAGGGGGCGCTGTGGGGAGCAATAGTTCCACTTCCAGGAAGTGAACTGCCAGGAAGCTATAAAGGAACAGGAAGTGAGGCGCAGAGCCTGGGTACATTCTGGGGGCAGTAAGAAGAGTTTGAGGTGGTTGTTACAGTTTGAGGTGGTTAATTGTTACAGTTTGAGGTGGTTAATTGTTACAGTTTGAGGTGGTTAATTGTTACAGTTTGAGGTGGTTAATTGTTACAGTTTGAGGTGGTTAATTGTTACAGTTTGAGGTGGTTAATTGTTACAGTTTGTCAAAACACTCTCTTCTAAAGTCAATACTGAGCAAACATCAGAACCAAACTGGAACCAATACAGAGTTTTGACTGAAGAACTTAGTTATGGGGAAGAAGTATAAGGTTTGGTGGGACATTTTCTGAGGCTTTGAGATCTGAGTAAACATTGAGTGTTTGTGAACAAAGGAACTCTAGCTGAGGACTCCTGACAAGCTGACATGGACGTTGGTGAGGAGGATACCTTTTTTATTTTATGGGGGATTACTTTATTAGAGAACAGAGAAGGTCCACAACGCTTGGTTTACTTGGATTACTTTTGTTGGGATTACTTTGGGACACTTTCACTCTGGGACGCCTTTAAAGGGACATTGCGGGGAAATAAGTGATTTCTTGAAACATTTTCATTTATATTTTGAAAACAGATTGATTGTACAATTGTATTGTTTTTGTTTGATCTACTTTAAATTAGACAGACAGACAGACAGACAGACAGCTGTAATGGTCCATTTGGTTTTCCTTTTAGTTGGACATTAAACAACCACTTCACCACTTTTCAACATGTCTTCTATTTTTAACAAGATCGCAAACAAATATTTTGATTCGTATTATCGAATAGCCTGCAGTTTATATTAGCTGTGCGTGCGTGCGTGCGTGCGTGCGTGCATTCTGCATTGTACTGTCATTTCGTGCCGAATAATCAAGAAACAGCCAATAATAAAGTGACATGTCAGCTGCAGCAGAGCTTGTAGATCTGCAGCAGAGCTTGTAGATTGGCTATTTTGGACACGAACGCATCGTATATGACAGATCTACTCATTAGTCTATCAAACAATAGACGATCTACAAACACTTCACAGCAGCAGGGACGGCTGGGACGCACTTGTAGATCAGCTAGTTGTGGTCAGATGAGGAGACAGACAGACAGATAGGGACAGCTAAGAACACAGTGTGTGGTCCAGAGTCTCCAGACCTACTTGTAGATCTGCTAGTTGTGGTTTGAGGAGACTTAAGGACACAGTGTGTGGTCCAGACCTACTTGTAGATCTGCTAGTTGTGGTTTGAGGAGACTTAAGGACACAGTGTGTGGTCCAGACCTACTTGTAGATCTGCTAGTTGTGGTTTGAGGAGACTTAAGGACACAGTTTGTGGTCCAGACTAGCCGCAATTTGCAACTCTAGATTTTTTTACAATTGGCTGAATCCAGAGTTGCAATACCCTCCATCAACTTCCTATTCATGTTTTTTGGTTTGTGATCTCCTGGTCTTAAATGACGTTAAACTCACCAACTTTGCAGCTGCAGTCCAAGCTTGAATTATCCTCTTTCAATCTGGTGTCGCTTGTTTATCATAAAAGTCCCCCGTAGACATGTTATGAGCTACTTTCTGTCCAAAATATTCCAAGAGTGACAATATCGAGCCGCCATTTTGATTTTTGCAACGTGCCGTAAAACAAGATGTGAGGGGGAGTGCTTGTTTAATAGCGTCCCTCCCTCCCTAGGGCGTCGGCCTCTTCTTTGGGTGTCTTACCTGCGCAGGTAAGATTCTATTAAACAAGCGCTCCCCCTCACATCTTGTTTTACGGCACGTTGCAAAAATCAAAATGGCGGCTCGATATTGTCACTCTTGGAATATTTTGGACAGAAAGTAGCTCATAACATCTCTACGGGGGACTTTTATGATAAACAAGCGACACCAGATTGAAAGAGGATAATTCAAGCTTGGACTGCAGCTGCAAGGTTGGTGAGTTTAACGTCATTTAAGACCAGGAGATTACAAACCAAAAAACATGCATAGGAAGTTGATGGAGGGTATTGCAACTCTGGATTCAGCCCATTGTAAAAAAAATCTAGAGTTGCAAATTGCGGCTAGGTCCAGACCTACTTGTAGATCTGCTAGTTGTGCTTTGAGGAGACTTAAAGACACAGTGTGTGTGTGGTCTAGGAGAGGTTGTGTTTAAACAACTGCTCGTAAACAAGAAAGATAATTCTGCTGTCTTTAAAATTCCTTTTTCATTCACAAAGACATCGAGTCTTTCACCTATTTAGACCTTAGCTTAGGCCGATTAAAAAAAAAACCCTCATGTTTCTATGTGTCAGTGGTTCTCAACCTTTTTCAGCTCAAAGACCCCCAGAATTATCTGTAATTGGCCACCGACCCCCATCTGAAAATATGTTGTTCCAAAGACCCCCCCCTCCAGATGCAAAGATTTGAGTTAAAAATGTTCCCTCTGAAAGAATATATATTCAATGATTTGCGGCACATTTTCACGATTTTTCAAAAATAGCAGACCTACAAGCTTGTAGATCTGCTATTTTTCCATAGCTAAAGCATAACGTAATGCTTAAAACACCAAAAGGGGTCCGCGCCCAGAACGGGGTCAAATGCCTTGGGTATAATAACAGGACAGTGAAGACAGTATAAGGATATAAATTAATATATTGCCACATAAACTGTTCCTTTTTTAGTGACATCATCATCAACCGACAGAGTGTAGCCTACGTTAATGTTCAGAAGACGTGACACACATTGTAAATCTAAACGCTTTGGACGGACGAGTTACACAGGCTATTTAAAACAATACAAAACAACTGTCTCTCTCTCTCTCTCTCTCTCTCTCTCTCTCTCTCTCTCTCTCTCTCTCTCTCTCTCTCTATCTCTCTCTGTGTCTCTCTCGCTCT
>NC_137869.1:517500-525833 GCF_963924005.1 Protomyctophum bolini
TCACGTGTTGCCGTGCACACCACATGACAAAGTAGCGCTCAACAAGTACAGTACAGTACAGTAGGCCTACAGTACAGTACAGTAGGCTACAGTACAAATAGTCAGACAACAAATAATAAGACAACCAATCGTCAGCACGCCAACAGCACCACTCACTTCAGACGGGTCTGATTTGTATATAATTGCGGCACAAATTGGATTATAAATGACAGATGGGACACTTTGCCAACGTTGTAACATATATATATATATATATATATATATACATATATATATATATATATATATATATATATATATATATGTATATATATATATATATATATATATATAGCTCATTCTATGAGCGTTTGAACTGACATATTCCATAATGTGGAGTCAGTTCAAACGCTCTCATGCATTCATTTATTCCACTGACTGACCCATTTGAGGTAGGCTATAGTGCAGAACTTTGGCTATACAGAAAGAGTGATTTTGAAGATAGAAAGGTCATCTTGGGCTTACATTGAAGCTTAAGGATTTGGGAAGTTTTATGTTTTTTATATATAGGCCTACAAGTGAGGCAGTGATATTCACCATAATGTGCTGGAAAATGTATCATCTTTGTTAAGCGGACAGTATATCTTTTTATGATGTAATACAATGGTAGCAAGCCCCAAAATACTATTCTGCTACTTACCCCTGTGTGTCAGGAACCAAATGGACCCATTACATCCCCCTGTGTGTCAGGATACTCCATGCCAAATGTCACACTTCATGTGTATTTATGTCATTTTAGTGAATTGATATTTGCCTTTACACAATTTCGCCAGAGACACAATTATACCAAAAAGGGGTTTTGGGGCCCCTGAAACCAAACGGCCCAGAGTTGGGGGTGTTCCCTTCATGTAGAGATGACCCAAAGTATCAGGCAATTAATAATAGTGGAAAAAGGGTATCAGAAATTGGTTGCCTGTAGCTCCCGGACTATGACTGAGAGTCACATGAAACTGTGACATTGCAGATCATATAATTTAAATCATTTTAAAAAGGGTGAAAACTTTACCTTTGCTGAGTCTGGTCTCCGGTGCGATCATCAGCGTAAAGTGCGTAAACAGCGTGAAGTGCGTAAACGCTGCGTAAAGGCGCAGTGAACACAACACCTCTCTTCCAGCTTTATACCCGGCGGCATGCTGGCGGAGGTCTCAGGCCGACACCACGCACACACGCATTGTTTACATGGAGGTCTCTCGGTCCCACTGTAACACTTACGCCACCACGCACACACGCATCGTTTACATGGAAAGATAGAAAGATATAGAAAATGGAAAAGGAAATAATTAGAAAGTGGGGAAAAAGCCGCCCGTGTTTTTAATCCCGTTGATGTTGAAGTTTTCCTTCCGGAATAATTAAAAGTCCAAACGGCTCTGATGAGAGAGAGATATTATCCTCCATGGAGAGAGAGAATGAAGCGACTGACCGTTCCTTTCCCATCCCGCACTCTCTCTCTCTCTCTCTCTCTCTCTCTCTCTCTCTCTCAGACACAGATGTTGAGCTGTCAAGTCAGCGATCGAGTCTGTGTGTGTGTGTGTGTGTGTGTGTGTGTGTGTGTGTTGTTTTAAGCCCGTGCAACATGGTGTCAAGTTCCACTGTCCGTCACATGAGACACACACACACACACACACACACACACAGTGTTGGACAGTAAGTCTTAAAAGGATCCTTGATTGATTGATTGAAGTATTTATTAACAGTTTGTAGAATTACAGTACATTTCAGCACAAACTCAATACAAAGACTGTTAACTGTGAGTGGACGACGCCATAAAGCATTACACTTGTTTACAACTAAGAGGGTCCACCATGTTCAATTCATCATAACATTTAGAGACGTATACAAATAGACACTTCTATGAAGCCACAAATAGGAAATGATCATAGAGGAGTTAACACCTGTTTTCAACCTGTTCATAGACTATGTTTTCCATCACTTTGGAGATGGAGCTTAGAATAGAAATAGGGTTCTAATTTACTCCCTTAAGTGCAGGGGGGTTACTTTGGCCAGTTTAAAATCTTGGGGGACCTGTCCCTGTGTGATGGAGAGGTTTACTATGTGTCCCTGTGTGATGGAGAGGTTTACTGTGTGTCCCTGTGTGATGGAGAGGTTTACTATGTGTCCCTGTGTGATGGAGAGGTTTACTGTGTCCTGTGTGATGGAGAGGTTTACTATGTGTCCCTGTGTGATGGAGAGGTTTACTATGTGTCCCTGTGTGATGGAGAGGTTTACTGTGTGTCCCTGTGTGATGGAGAGGTTTACTATGTGTCCCTGTGTGATGGAGAGGTTTACTATGTGTCCCTGTGTGATGGAGAGGTTTACTGTGTGTCCCTGTGTGATGGAGAGGTTTACTATGTGTCCCTGTGTGATGGAGAGGTTTACTGTGTCCTGTGTGATGGAGAGGTTTACTATGTGTCCCTGTGTGATGGAGAGGTTTACTATGTGTCCCTGTGTGATGGAGAGGTTTACTGTGTGTCCCTGTGTGATGGAGAGGTTTACTATGTGTCCCTGTGTGATGGAGAGGTTTACTGTGTGTCCCTGTGTGATGGAGAGGTTTACTGTGTGTCCCTGTGTGATGGAGAGGTTTACTGTGTGTCCCTGTGTGATGGAGAGGTTTACTGTGTGTCCCTGTTTGATGGAGAGGTTTACTGTGTGTCCCTGTGTGATGGAGAGGTTTACTGTGTGTCCCTGTTTGATGGAGAGGTTTACTATGTGTCCCTGTGTGATGGAGAGGTTTACTATGTGTCCCTGTGTGATGGAGAGGTTTACTGTGTGTCCCTGTTTGATGGAGAGGTTTACTATGTGTCCCTGTGTGATGGAGAGGTTTACTATGTGTCCCTGTGTGATGGAGAGGTTTACTATGTGTCCCTGTGTGATGGAGAGGTTTACTGTGTCCCTGTGTGATGGAGAGGTTTACTGTGTGTCCCTGTTTGATGGAGAGGTTTACTGTGTGTCCCTGTGTGATGGAGAGGTTTACTGTGTGTCCCTGTTTGATGGAGAGGTTTACTATGTGTCCCTGTGTGATGGAGAGGTTTACTATGTGTCCCTGTGTGATGGAGAGGTTTACTATGTGTCCCTGTGTGATGGAGAGGTTTACTATGTGTCCCTGTGTGATGGAGAGGTTTACTATGTGTCCCTGTGTGATGGAGAGGTTTACTATGTGTCCCTGTTTGATGGAGAGGTTTACTGTGTGTCCCTGTGTGATGGAGAGGTTTACTATGTGTCCCTGTGTGATGGAGAGGTTTACTATGTGTCCCTGTGTGATGGAGAGGTTTACTATGTGTCCCTGTGTGATGGAGAGGTTTACTGTGTGTCCCTGTGTGATGGAGAGGTTTACTATGTGTCCCTGTGTGATGGAGAGGTTTACTATGTGTCCCTGTGTGATGGAGAGGTTTACTATGTGTCCCTGTGTGATGGAGAGGTTTACTATGTGTCCCTGTGTGATGGAGAGGTTTACTATGTGTCCCTGTGTGATGGAGAGGTTTACTATGTGTCCCTGTGTGATGGAGAGGTTTACTATGTGTCCCTGTGTGATGGAGAGGTTTACTATGTGTGTCACGGTGTGAGTCAAGTTGAGGATAGGACCCAAACGCAGAATGTGAGGCAGAGGCAGGAACGTCAAGTTCAGTGTTTTTATTGCGACCAAAACAGGAGTCCAGGTACAGCAATTCACAAAACACAGAGGCAGTCGGAAACAAAACTTGGAACACGAGGAACACAGGGAAAGCAAGGGGAAAACTATACTGGGAAAACTAGGGGATCAAACAAGCAAGGCATCAAGGCTACAAAAATACTCACAGGTAACAAAAGCAACGAACCAACGGAGAACTCAAAACACCAGGGTACATAAATAGACAAGGACTAACTAGACACAGGTGAAATACAACAGACAAATCAACTCAGGGATTGGCTGGGAGAATAACAGGACACAGGAGGGGAACACTACACTAATCACAGGGTTAGACAAGGCAGGTAAACATGGGCAACAATCATGGGAAACCAAGAGACACTAGAACTACAAAATAAAAGGTAAAAGTACACAAAAGTAAAACCCAAAACAAGGAACATAGGGAAACACAACAGGGTGGCAGACCAGGTCATGGATCATGACAATGTGTCCCTGTGTGATGGAGAGGTTTACTGTGTGTCCCTGTGTGATGGAGAGGTTTACTATGTGTCCCTGTGTGATGGAGAGGTTTACTATGTGTCCCTGTGTGATGGAGAGGTTTACTATGTGTCCCTGTTTGATGGAGAGGTTTACTATGTGTCCCTGTGTGATGGAGAGGTTTACTATGTGGGTTGATGACTGGAGCTATAGAGATTTGGAGGGAATATTGTCATGGCCTTGTGGGGTTGGAGGGCACTCAGTTTTTTAAGTACCTCCTCAGTTGTTACCATTGCCATTTTAAAATCATCTTTACAAACACCTATAGGTTTTTGTAGAAGTAAAGTTTGTTAACCAGCGTGGATGCAATGTTTGTAAAGAAGATGTTTAAGTATACACTGCGCAAAATATGTGTGTATATATTACAGGAAACTCCTGTTAAACTGCTGCTAAACCTGAGGTTTAATATATATGTGTATATATTACAGGAAACTCCTGTTAAACTGCTGCTAAACCTGAGGTTTAGGGCAAAACTAGAGCCCATAATTGCCTGTTAACTCTTTTCACGAATCAGTAGTTGGCTACATCTAGCTTGTCAGTGGTGAGGCTGTCGTTCGATTTGATGTGTGTGTGTGTGTGTGTGTGTGTGCGTGCGTGCGTGTTGTGATTGTATTGGTCCAATCAGGATCTGAGCTGGTGTTGCTGCCAAACATAAGTGTGTGTGTGTGTGTGTGTGTGTGTGTGTGTGTGTGTGTGTGTGTGTGTGTGTGTGTGTGTGTGTGTGTGTGTGTGTGTGTGTGTGTGTGTGTGTGTGTGTGTGTGTGTGTGTGTTGAGGCGAGCATGCAGCTCCTTATATGGGCAGCATACAGCAGAGGTGGACTCTATTATACTAGTTACATTTAATATGCATTCAACCAGGGCTGGACTGAGACAAAACCAGGGCTGGACTGAGACAAAACCAGGGCTGGACTAAGACAAAACCAGGGCTGAGACAAAACCAGGGCTCGACTGTGTGTGTGTGTGTGTGTGTGTCCTGCATAGACCACACAGCCACATGCCCATACTGTGACCTCTGACCCCATACTGTGACCTCTGACCCCTTAGCGACGCACGCAAAAATACGGGTGCATGGCCAATCAGGACCGATTTAAATAGCCGATCTACAAGTTCACAGCGTGTTGCGTTGGCGGCGCGTTGTGAGCTTGTAGATCGGCTATATCTGCGGTTGGCCCAGGCAGGATGTATAGCAGCTGTAAGGCCTGTAGGGGGCAGTATAGGAATTAAAATAATAACAATAACATCAATAAATGGCGGACAATGTCGTCACACATCCATCTGGAAATGTTTACTATCATCATCATCATCATAGGCTACTATAATTCAGTGATTTCACTCAAAAAACCGTAGGTTTCGTTTTGGCCTTGGGACCCAAGCTTTCATCCAATCAGGATAGAGAACCAAAAACGAAACCTATAGGTTTTTTGACCCCCAGGGGTTAACTGGGGACAGGGAGGAACTCCTTATATGGTCAGCACACGCTATAGTAGAGAGGATTATCACAATTGTATGCATGTGGTTATGGGGTTATTGTGTATGCATGTGGTTATGGGTAAGGTGTATGCATGTGGTTATGGGTAAGGTGTATGCATGTGGTTATGGGTAAGGTGTATGCATGTGGTTATGGGATTAGTGTATATGTGGTTATGGGGTTATTGTGTATGCATGTGGTTATGGGTAAGGTGTATGCATGTGGTTATGGGGTTAGTGTTTATGTGGTTATGGGGTTATTGTGTATGCATGTGGTTATGGGTAAGGTGTATGCATGTGGTTATGGGTAAGGTGTATGCATGTGGTTATGGGGTTAGTGTTTATGTGGTTATGGGTTATTGTGTATGCATGTGGTTATGGGTAAGGTGTATGCATGTGGTTATGGGGTTAGTGTTTATGTGGTTATGGGGTTATTGTGTATGCATGTGGTTATGGGTAAGGTGTATGCATGTGGTTATGGGATTAGTGTGTATGTGGTTATGGGATTAGTGTATATGTGGTTATGGGATTAGTGTATATGTGGTTATGGGGTTATTGTGTATGCATGTGGTTATGGGGTTAGTGTGTATGTGGTTATGGGGTTATTGTGTATGCATGTGGTTATGGGGTTAGTGTATATGTGGTTATGGGATTAGTGTATATGTGGTTATGGGGTTATTGTGTATGCATGTGGTTATGGGGTTAGTGTGTATGTGGTTATGGGGTTATTGTGTATGCATGTGGTTATGGGGTTAGTGTGTATGTGGTTATGGGATTAGTGTATATGTGGTTATGGGATTAGTGTATATGTGGTTATGGGGTTATTGTGTATGCATGTGGTTATGGGGTTAGTGTGTATGTGGTTATGGGATTAGTGTATATGTGGTTATGGGGTTATTGTGTATGCATGTGGTTATGGGTAAGGTGTATGCATGTGGTTATGGGGTTAGTGTGTATGTGGTTATGGGATTAGTGTATATGTGGTTATGGGTTATTGTGTATGCATGTGGTTATGGGTAAGGTGTATGCATGTGGTTATGGGGTTAGTGTGTATGTGGTTATGGGGTTATTGTGTATGCATGTGGTTATGGGTAAGGTGTATGCATGTGGTTATGGGGTTAGTGTGTATGTGGTTATGGGGTTATTGTGTATGCATGTGGTTATGGGTAAGGTGTATGCATGTGGTTATGGATTAGTGTATATGTGGTTATGGGATTAGTGTATATGTGGTTATGGGATTAGTGTATATGTGGTTATGGTAGTGATCATGATTACAGCGCTGGTGCATATTATGATGTGCTTTTATCAATGCAGGACGCAGCCACGCACGCACACACACACACACAGCCTGCAGCTTTATCACAAACATTCCTTTCCAAGTTTGGTGCTGCTATAGCTAGTAGCAGAGTAGAGATAGCGGTGTGCGACTGTGCGTGCGTGTGTGTGCGTGCGTGTGTGTGCGTGTGTGTGTGTGTGTGCGTGCGTGTGTGTGTGCGTGTTGTGTGTGTGTGTGTGTGCGTGTGCGTGCCAGAGTCCAAGGCCAGTGCCCTCCCCTGTGTGAGTGAAGTCAGATGTAGTGCCATTTTAGACTTGGTCTCACGCACGGCTTCGTGCGCCCCCCCCCCCCCCCCCCCCCCCCCCCGGAATAGCCCCGATCTACAAGTTCACGACGCGTGGTGCTCGCGGCGCGCGGTGAGCTTGTAGATCTTGTAGATGGGCTGTTTTCCGGGTTGGCACAGCTACAGAGCAGAGCAGATAAAAAGCCCTGTGATTTTTGGAGGGGATTAAGTTTTCATCTCGGAAGAATTGGGGAAGCTTAATCAGACCAGTGTGTGTCCAGTGGAAACCTCGTATGAATCTGATCTCAGATCAGAATGGGTTAATCAGACCAGTGTGTTGTCCAGTGGAAACCTCGTATGAATCTGATCTCAGATCAGAATGGGTTAATCAGACCAGTGTGTGTGTCCCAGTGGAAACCTCGTATGATCTGATCTAGGTCAGAATGGTTAATCAGACCAGTGTGTGTCCAGTGGAAACCTCGTATGAATCTGATCTCAGATCAGAATGGGTTAATCAGACCAGTGTGTGTCCAGTGGAAACCTCGTATGAATCTGATCTCAGATCAGAATGGGTTAATCAGACCAGTGTGTGGTGTCCCAGTGGAAACCTCGTATGAATCTGATCTAGGTCAGAATGGGTTAATCAGACCAGTGTGTGTCCAGTGGAAACCTCGTATGAATCTGATCTCAGATCAGAATGGGTTAATCAGACCAGTGTGTGTCCAGTGGAAACCTCGTATGAATCTGATCTCAGGTCAGAATGGGTTAATCAGACCAGTGTGTGTCCAGTGGAAACCTCGTATGAATCTGATCTAGGTCAGAATGGGTTAATCAGACCAGTGTGTGTCCAGTGGAAACCTCGTATGAATCTGATCTCAGGTCAGAATGGGTTAATCAGACCAGTGTGTGTCCAGTGGAAACCTCGTATGAATCTGATCTCAGGTCAGAATGGGTTAATCAGACCAGTGTGTGTCCCAGTGAAACCTCGTATGAATCTGATCTCAGTGTCAGAATGGGTTAATCAGGACCAGTGTGTGTCCAGTTGGAAACCTCGTATGAATCTGATCTCAGGTCAGAATGGGTTAATCAGACCAGTGTGTGTCCAGTG
>NC_137869.1:526033-566033 GCF_963924005.1 Protomyctophum bolini
TCGTATGAATCTGATCTCAGGTCAGAATGGGTTAATCAGACCAGTGTGTGTCCAGTGGAAACCTCGTATGAATCTGATCTCAGGTCAGAATGGGTTAACGTCTCCAACCTGGCAACCGTGGCTCTACCTGATGGCTGCAATGATTAGATTTCTATCTTGGTTTAACCCATTCTGACCTGAGGACCATTCTACAAAATGTCTCTTATAAATCATGACAGTTTTCAACAAACCATATGTCTCTATGTCAGTGGTTCTCACAGGGTTAAAACCATATGTTTCTATGTCAGTGGTTCTGTTTCTATGTCAGTGGTTCTGTTTCTATGTCAGTGGTTCTGTTTCCATGTCAGTGGTTCTGTTTCTATGTCAGTGGTTCAGTTTCTATGTCAGTGGTTCTCAATATTTCATGTCAAGGACCCCCAGAATTATATGTGTTTGGCCCCACCGACCCCCATCTGATAGTATGTTGTTCCAGGGACCCCCAATTTACAATTTACAATGTAGTCATTTATAGCAGGCGCTCTTTACGTTAAACAAAAATAAATTCATCACATACATAAAAAAGCAGTTATCATGAAACATGAAGCAAAGATCCTAGTTAAAAACGTTCGCTCTGAAAGAATGTTACATTCAAAGTTTTGCGCCACATTTTCACGATAAAAAGAAAATGGCAGATCTATACAAGCTCGTAGCGCGGCACCGAGTGCCGCGCTACGAGCTTGTAGATCTGCTGGATTTGCCAAGTATAACATATTCCTTAAAATCCTTCCCGTCCCGACTGGTTTAAGACCCCAGAAATGTTGTTTAATTAAATTTTCATCGAAGGTGGACGAAGCACTGAACTCCTCTCTACCTACAATACATACCTCTGCTGTGTAGAAGCACTGAACTCCTCTCTACCTACAATACATACCTCTGCTGTGTAGAAGCACTGAACTCCTCTCTACCTACAATACATACCTCTGCTGTGTAGAAGCACTGAACTCCTCTCTACCTACAATACATACCTCTGCTGTGTAGAAGCACTGAACTCCTCTCTACCTACAATACATACCTCTGCTGTGTAGAAGCACTGAACTCCTCTCACCCTACAATACATACCTCTGCTGTGTAGAAGCACTGAACTCCTCTCTACCTACAATACATACCTCTGCTGTGTAGAAGCACTGAACTCCTCTCTACCTACAATACATACCTCTGCTGTGTAGAAGCACTGAACTCCTCTCTACCTACAAATTGTAGGTAGAGAGGAGTTCAGTGCTTCTACACAGCAGAGGTATGTATTGTAGGTAGAGAGGAGTTCAGTGCTTCTACACAGCAGAGGTATGTATTGTAGGCTACAATACATACCTCTGCTGTGTAGAAGCACTGAACTCCTCTCTACCTACAATACATACCTCTGCTGTGTAGAAGCACTGAACTCCTCTCTACCTACAATACATACCTCTGCTGTGTAGAAGCACTGAACTCCTCTCTACCTACAATACATACCTCTGCTGTGTAGAAGCACTGAACTCCTCTCTACCTACAATACATACCTCTGCTGTGTAGAAGCACTGAACTCCTCTCTACCTACAATACATATACCTCTGCTGTGTAGAAGCACTGAACTCCTCTCACCCTACAATACATACCTCTGCTGTGTAGAGGTGCAATTTCTCATTTTTCATTTCATTTCTCGCACAATTTCTCAGGGTAATTAATGTTGATCTGTATTCTGTATGATTCCAAACAGTTTGAGAACGACAGCTATCGGACACTATAGCTGCTCTGTGACACACACACACACACACACACACACACACACACACACACACACACACACACACACACACACACACACACACACACACACACACACACACACACACACACACACACACAGCAGCAGCAGGAGTGTGTAACTTGTGTTTGAGTTCATCCAAGCTCTGTGTGTGTGTGTGTGTGTGTGTGTGTGTGTGTGTGTGTGTGTGTGCGCGTGCATCCACCACAGGTCAAGGATCCATTCTTAAATAGTGAACCACCTGCTCTGTTCAGATCTAAATCAGTCAGTTATTTACTGTGTGTGTGTGCAACGTGTGTGTGCACGGTGGCATGCATCCGTGTGTGTGTACTGTGCACGGTGGCATGCATCCGTGTGTGTGTACTGTGCACGGTGGCATGCATCCATGTGTGTGTGTGCGCCCCTCAAAACATCACACCCATGTGAAGTGAGTGGCGACATCATACATCAAATCTCATTCCTGGCCAATCAGAATTTGCGTCCTCACCTTCGTCTTCAATGTTTGTGTTTACACACACCCTCAAAGCTGGAGGTAGGAGGGACTGGAACCCCTCAAAGCTGGAGGTAGGAGGGACTGGAACCCCTCAAAGCTGGAGGAGGGACTGGAACCCCTCAAAGCTGGAGGTAGGAGGGACTGGAACCCCTCAAAGACGCAAAGAAGAAGGGCTTCAGGACCCCTCATGTTGTATAAGATAAGGGCTGTAGGGACCCCTCATGTTTTATAAGATAAGGGCTGTAGGGACCCCTCATGTTGTATAAGATAAGGGCTTTAGGGACCCCTCATGTTTTATAAGATAATGGCTTTAGGGACCCCTCATGTTTTATAAGATAAGGGCTATAGGGACCCCTCATGTTGTATAAGATAATGGCTTTAGGGACCCCTCATGTTTTATAAGATAAGGGCTGTAGGGACCCCTCATGTTTTATAAGATAAGGGCTTTAGGGACCCTCATGTTTTATAAGATAAGGGCTTTAGGGACCCCTCATGTTGTATAAGATAAGGGCTTTAGGGACCCCTCATGTTTTATAAGATAAGGGCTTTAGGGACCCTCATGTTTTATAAGATAAGGGCTTTAGGGACCCCTCATGTTTTATAAGATAAGGGCTTTAGGGACCCTCATGTTTTATAAGATAAGGGCTTTAGGGACCCCTCATGTTTTATAAGATAAGGGCTTTAGGGACCCTCATGTTTTACACTGTAAATCCATGAGACACGTTGTCATAGCGATATGCTTCCATAACTGTGACAAAGTGTCTCATGGATTTACAGTGTAAAAGGGGGGGGGGGGTATTCCAGAGAAGAACAGAGTCTTCCAGATGCATCATGGGAGGAGGGGGGGTGAGGGAGGGGGGTGATGGAGGGGGACCAATCAGAGCCCAGAGGGAGGAAGGTCAGCGGAAGGTTTCATCAAAGAACGACGACATCGTTTGTTTTCTTTGACTCCAGACGAGACGACGGGAGGAGGAGGAGGAGGAGGAGGAGGACTCCTCTGGAACTGTTCCTGGGGGGGGGGGGGGGGACTGCATCTGTCCAGAGGGGGGGGAAGCCACGCCACGCCACGCTGGAAGAGTGTCAAGACTGTTCCCCCTGTCGAGCCCCCACCGGGAGGACATACTGTTGTATCTATACTGACTCACCTGCCAGTGAGGAGCCCCCACCGGGAGGACATACTGTAGTCTGCCAGTGAGGAGCCCCCACCGGGAGGACTTACTGTAGTCTGCCAGTGAGGAGCCCCAACCGGGAGGACTTACTGTAGTCTGCCAGTGAGGAGCCCCAACCGGGAGGAAGTCATATCCAGGCATATTGGCCAGTATCACAACGCCAGGCTAACCTCATACAGGCTAACCTCATACAGGCTAACCTCATACAGGCTAACCTCATACTAAGACAACGCTGTAAAAACATGAAAAGTCCTTCTCCTTCCTTCCCTGGTGGAAAATATGACCTGACTGACACGATATATATATATACAGCCCATGGGAAAATAATACGCTGGAGAGGAGAGGAGGGGAGGGGAGGGGAGGGGAGGGGAGGGGAGGGGGGGAGGTCAGAGGAGGTCACAGCAGAACACAGAACCTGTATCAACATACACCATTAGGCTAATTACCATCAGCTCTTACTTAGTTACCTTAAAGGTAAAGTCACAGTACAGTAACTTCTCAAGTTCCATATGCCTGTCTGTCTGTCTGCCTGTCTGTCTGTGTCACTATTGTGCCCATATATGGCGAGACCTGCTGTCATTTTGAGGTAAACGAGGCCCGTTTGTGTTTTTAGTTGTTCATCTTGATCAGATCAGATCAGATCAGATCAGATCAGATCAGAGATCAGATCACAGATCAGATCATATCAACAGAACTACTATCTCTCTCTCTCACATCAGCCTCATGCATGTCGCTCACTTATAAGCTGTGTGTGTGTGTGTGTGTGTGTGTGTGTGTGTGTGTGTGCTCGCACGTGCAGATGACCCGTAACTCGACCCCTCCCCCTCCTCTGTCTCTCTCTCTGTCTCTCTCTCTGTCTCTCTCTCTCTCTCTCTCTCTCTCTCTCTCTCTCCCCGTTGGGTCGAGCGACGGTGTCAAATGTTACACTGTACAGCCTTACACGCCTTACACGCACGCACACACGCACACACGCACGTGCGCAGCAAATTTTGATTTTAGTTTTAATCAACTAAATGTCATGAGATTTTAGTCCACTGTGTGTGTGTGTGTGTGTGTGTGTGTGTGTGTGTGTGTGTGTGTGTGTGTGTGGATTGGATCACAACCTTAATTCTGGAGTTTGCATGTTCTCCCCGTGTCCCCTAGGGTAGGTACCCTCACAAAAACATGCCGTAATCCTGGTCTCTAAAACTGCCTCCCCCTGGCCAGCCGGGGCGCCTGATGGAGGGGAAAGGAACTGGTCGGAATAACGTGTCCCTTCCACACGCTACGTCCGGCCGGGGAAATTCCCCTCTGTCAGGTGAAAAGAAGCAGCTTGGACTCCTCATGCATAGAAGGAGGCATGAGGTCAGTCCGCTGCCCCCCCAGGTTGGCAGAGGAAGTGTAGCGCCCAGGATTACATTAGACAATTGGCACTGGGTGAAAAAGAAAACGGGGTTACAAAATCGTGGGATAAAAATAAATCTCAGTTGAAAGTCAAGAGGAAAGAAATGCTGGGTTTAGTTTAACGCATCAATCTACGCCTTTTGGTGTTTTTAGCATTATGTTGTATACTTTAAGCTATTGAAAAATAGCAGATCTACAAGTTCATACGAGCTTGATTTAGAAGACATTAAGTATGTGTGCTTACCAATGGAAACTCTATAATTTGAACTCTACTCTACATTAGATAGATTGATGAATGGATGAGCTAAAGGACTATTTACATTTGTTTCCAATCCTTCTACTTCCAGTCGACTAAATAAATAGCATTAGATTTCAGTCGCCTGCAGTTGTTCTTGGCCTTTGATTGATTGATTGATTGATTGAAGTATTTATTAACAGTTTGCAGAATTACAGTACATTTCAAGCACAACTCAATACAAAGACTGTCAACTGTGAGTGGACGACACCATAAAGCATTACACTTGTTTACAACAGGGTCCACCATGTTCAATTCATCAAAACATTTAGAGACGTACAAATAGACACTTCTATATAGTTAAAGAACAGAACAGGAATTCATCATAAAGGAGGTAAAAAGGGAAAAGGAACATCTACTGTATACAGTGAGGGGAAAGAGGGGTGGTGGGGGGGATTCAGATTTTACGGGGGCCAGTTTGGAAATTGCAGCCGTCCGTATAGGTGCCTTTTGAGAGAGGTTTTGATGGCGTTGTTATGGCAGATTTGACCTGGTTGGATACTGACAATATACACAACAATTCAAAACGACTGAGAGTGAAGAATGTTAGCGTTAAATCACCCAGACCAGCTCCTGCATGGCCCGCATCACACAACACCCTGACACACATGCATGCACGCACGCACGCACGCATGCACGGCCCACATGACACATCACACAACACCCTGACATGAGCGTGAAGCGTCGATGCAGACAGATTAAAACAGTTAATCCTGTGAAGCATTCAGCGCTTCATCCATGCTTCTGAACACATGCTCATGTGGGCCATGCGGGGGCGCTGTAGGCAGGCAGCCAGCCTCCCTTGATGCTGAGACTGACCCCCCAATCCAACCCTTGATGCTGAGTGTCAAGCAGGGACTGACCCCCCCAATCCAACCCTTGGTGCTGAGTGTCAAGCAGGGACTGACCCCCCCAATCCAACCCTTGATGCTGAGTGTCAAGCAGGGACTGACCCCCCCAATCCAACCCTTGGTGCTGAGTGTCAAGCAGGGACTGACCCCCCAATCCAACCCTTGATGCTGAGTGTCAAGCAGGGACTGACCCCCCAATCCAACCCTTGATGCTGAGTGTCAAGCAGCATCCTAAAATATGACGTAATCACGCCATGACATCACAACCGTGTAATTGTTCTGTATAAAGACTTGTCCGATACACTAAACATCAGTTAGTGACTTGCAACGAGGAAACCGAGCTGCCTTCATCCTAACAAGTTCATCTGTAAACTAGTGGTCAACACTCATTGACGGTGGAGCTGTTGTGTGAAATGTTTCACTGGACGATACATCTGGAAGGAGAACATAGGAAGGACCAGGCTGCTGTGGTGGTCGGACACGAGATCTACTGCTTTGGAGGAGACGTAAACCAGAGGGGAAGAGATCCCATTGAAGTACACGTCTTCAATACAGTGTCTTTGAACTGGAGGAAGCTCACCCCAGTGACGCCTGGAACAGGAGAACCCCACCTTGAGGTTCTCTCCTGGCGCTACGGCCAGACAGCTGTGTTGATAGGAGGTACTGTTTACCTCTGGGTAGGAGGAAACCCTTTTCCTCTCTGCACTGGGCTTTATGCATTTGATGTTGACGCCCACAGATGGTCCAAACCCCAGGTTTCTGGGACTGTCCCAGACGGGAGGTGGAACCACTCAGCCTGTGTTTTGGGGAAGGACATGTTTATTCATGGAGGATGGATCGGGACTGAATACACTAATGAGATCTACAAGTTGGACACCACCACGATGGTCTGGACTTTAATTAACACCAGAGGAACTCCACCTCCTGCTTCATGGCGTCACTCTGCTACCATCATCGGGACAAAGATGTTTGTATTTGGGGGCTGGAGGGGGGGTCAGCACTACAACACCATCAGAGTGTTTGACACAGAGACCAACCACTGGCTGGACACACCTTCTACACAGCTTCTACCAGGAGAACGAGGTGGTCATCCAGCCTTTACCTGCAATGGAGATCTGTACATATTTGGTGGCTACAATTTCAATGATGTGTGGAAATTCAGTCCAGAGACCTTCTCCTATAAGAAGATTGAGCCTAAGGGGAAACGCCCACATAGGATGAAGGATATGTGCTGTTGCATGGTGGGAGATCGTGTCATCCTCTTTGGAGGAGACAACAGACCAGGTGACCTGTATGTCTTAGACTTCAGTCCTAGCCTCAAGACATTATGTAAGCTAGCAGTTATTCAGTACGGTCTGGAGAAGTCTGAACTCCCACACAACATCAGGTGGGAACTGGCAGCCATGACTAACAGCTGCTGAGATCAGTGCCCATACCCTCGGTGGGGTTGGTAAAAGAGCCCATAACCTCGGTGGGGTTGGTGAAAGCATGTTCTCCAAGTGACACCTGGGGTAGGTACCCTCACAAAAAACATGCAGTAATCCTGGTCTCTATACTGCCCCCCCCTGGCCAGCCGGGGCGCCTGATGGAGGGGAAAGGAACTGGCATCTATACTCCCTCCCCCTGGCCAGCCTGGGCGTCTGATGGAGGGGAAAGGAACTGGTCTCTATACTGCCTCCCCCTGGCCAGCCGGGGCAATGATGGAGGGGAAAGGAACTGGCCTCTATACTGCCTCCCCCTGGCCAGCCGGGGCAATGATGGAGGGGAAAGCAACTGGTTGGATTAACGTGTTCCTTCCACAATGTTTTTAATACATTTTATTAAATTTTTACTATTTTTCAGTCATGCCTGGTAAAATAAATATATAATGCACTGTCTGCAGAATTAAAAATGAAAAGCCACGGCCCCCGGACTAATTTAATTAATTCCACCTGGCACCTTGAAAATACTTTGTGCAAAACGCAATCATAACTTGTGGTCCGTTGAAAAAAAAAAAAAAAGCTTGTTTTGACGGACAACGGGAAAAAGGAGCCTTAAGTTCACTTGGGTTTCAAATCCAATCCATTTTTTCCATAATTTTTTTTAGATTACAGGCGTGAACACAGGGGTGTCAGTGCAATGGTGTGGGCCGTGGGGCGAGACTGCCCCCTGCTGGTCATAAGAGGTCATTGACCATGAATGCATTGAGCAGATGCTCTGTGTGTTACGTCAATTAGCCCCGCGGACCCCCGTTTGAAAATATATGCAGGCCAGGGACCCCCATAAGAGAAGGTTTTTACGTGACATGCATTAGTCTACGGACCCCCAATATAATGGCATTTCTATCTCTGGGACCCCCAATTTATATTGTAAAAATCAATGTTAATTTAACTCTCAGAGTTACAGACCCATGATAGGGGTCCATTTGGTTCCAAACTATCTTTTAGCTGGGGACCCCTGGAACTCCCTCAAGGACCCCTGGCCCTGGGGGTCCCCGAACCCCACTTTGGGTTTGCAAAAACACACTCATTCACAGAAGTACACTTTTAAAAAAAAGTTGGGGTCCGCGGGGCTAATTACTGTCATTTTTGGGGGTCCCTGACATGAAAGCTTAAGTTGCACACGCACACACCCACACACACGCACACGCACACGCACACACCACGCCCCCTCCCCCCCCCCTCTCTGCTGCGATCCTTCCTCCCTCGCTGTAAACAGAGCGCCCAGACCCAGTGCGCATGCGCAGGAGTCTGTGTGTGTGATAATGGAGGAGTGTGTGTTCTCTGCGGAGTGACCGCTTTGTTTTTATTTATTTAACAGTGTTTATAAACACTAAAACTCACCTTAGAAACACATCAGCACATGTGAAAACATCCTGTTGTGTCACAGCCTGCAGGTAAGACTCAATACTTTATACTAAAACACTCAATACTTTAACTTATTGCCTGGTTTTCGTCCTTAACGTCCCGTTCATTTATTTATTCGGCTCAGTTTGTTTGAGCCGCGGACCACCATTTAGCCCACTGGTTCCCAAACTATTTCACGTCAAGGACCCCCAAATAAACACTAATTATCCCACGGACCCCCCATTTGAAAAGACATGCTATGCAGGGACCCCCATAAGAGAAGATCTTTACGGTATAGCAGTGATTCTCAACCTGTTTAATTTCAAGGACCCCCCGTTTGACATGCATTAGTCTACCGTAGAAATGGCATTAAATGGGGGTCCGTAGACTGTCTACGGACCCCCTTTTAATGGCATTTCTATCTCTGGGACCCCCGATTTATATTATATTTATATTGTAAAATCAATGTTAATTTAACTCTGAGAGCGTTGTATTTGTTCACTCTCTGGGAACCACTGCTTTAGCCTCCGCTTCACCGAGCATGGACACGTTTGTACTAAAAACCAAAACAAGAAGAAAAGGTAACAGCAGCTGAAATACATAACTAGTGTTTACCACACAGTACAACTGAGAGACTTTCAGACTTGTAATGGACAACATAAACATGCACCTAAAAGGTGATCCTGGCTGTGCTGCTATGGTGGAGAAGTGTGTTTTACAGTTTAACGTATTATTTATGAGTTGCCTCCAATGCTGACCAATTTTGATTTATATTTCTGGTTTAATTTATTTTACCTGTATAATTTCAAAATAATTTGCAGTAGTTGGCTTTGTTATAGGAGGAGGATACTTTGATGAAGTAAACATTTATGTATTGGTTATTCATGCCCTCACAATCAAATCAAAGCCCCTTAGGTTGGTTGGTTGGTGAATTGTCCAGTTGTATTGGTTGGTTGGTTGGTCTATTGTCCTGTTTGTCCAATATAATAGTTAATTTAAATGCATTTCTGTTAAGTTTATTTTAGTTGCATAGTAGTTCTATTATAGTTATTATCATCATAGTCCTATTATGTGCTACTGAATCAACCAAAGCATAGATATGCTATGTGAGGGGCAGAATAGAAATGTTATTATTTTGGTTTTCGTATAGACACAAACCCGCATGTGTCCCACATTGTCCCACACAAACACTCTCTTTGTCCCACATCTGGTTAGTTGGGATCTGGTCACCCTACTCTCAGACCCATTTGAGCCACGGAACCACCATTTGATGACATTTAGCCTCTCAGACCCATTTGAGCCACGGAACCACCATCTGATGACATTTAGCCTCCCAGACTCAACTCAGCCCCTTTACCAACTTGCCCCCGCGAAATATTTTAATGCAGTTAACAGTTAATGTAGTATTTCCCTCCCTCTCTGAAATCTGAAATTATCTTGTATACACATTTATTTGATTTGATAAAGCAGTCGATCTCTATACTCTGTACAATTAAGAAGGAATAACCTGACACAGAGTCGGTTACTGCTCAATTAAGTTAATTTAGGACCATTCTATCAGTTAATTTATTAAACACGTTTCTTCCATGATGTAGCCCATGTTTTGTAATGGCATCATCCTATTATGCCCGTGGATTATACAGAGTGAACTTAACAATGATACATTTAATTAATATGATAATACCTTTTATATATATATAATCACCAACATTAACCCATTCTTACCTGAGATCAGATTCTAAAAATGTCTTCTACATCCTGACAGTTTTCTGAAGAAAAATAAATAGCAGATCTACAAGCTCGTAGCGCGCCACCTACATCTGATATTTCCGGGTAGGCGGGTGGCTGCATCTGCCTGTCGCACAACATGAACTGAATGTTAACCCATTCTGACCTGAGATCAGATTCATGCGAGGTTTCCACTGGACACACACTGGTCTGATTAACCCATTCTGACCTGAGATCAGATTCTAAAAATGTCAGTCGTTCTTCGATTTTTCAAAAATAGCAGACCTACAAGCTCTTAGCGCGCCACTCGGTGGCGCGCTATGAGCTTGTAGATCTGCTATTTTTCAATAGCTAAAGCACAACATAGTGCTAACACCAAAACGGGTTCCAGTTCAGAATGGGTTAATTACGTTTATTTTTATTTTTATTTTATTGATATTTAATGTTTCGTGGTTAGTACGAGTTGAGTCACCACCAGCTGAGCTTATGTCAACGAGGAATCTCAGGAACGCAATGTGTTGACAGCTGGGCGTGACGTATATTATTAGCAGCGACATTGCCTTCATATGTAGTTTCAAGGCCACATTGATTCCATTTTCTCCAGAAACTGGCTGTATCAAATATTAATGAACATCATTAACGACACACAGCCACCCCCCTGACAGAAAGGCCGGGGTGGTCGGTTTATTTTTCAAACATAGTTCTTATATGAAGCGATCTAAAATCCCCCTATGGGGATTTTAATGCAACTAAAAAAAATACATGAACCTGTGTACTGGCGCCCTCTACTGAAAGTGACATCAGACTTCGGTGCTCTATTGGTTCCTGTGACGAGGTCATGTGATGTGTTCCTTCAACAGTGCCAGGATGACCTCTGACACGGCGCCAAAGGTCATGACCTTCACACCCTCCAAGGAGGAGGTCAAGGTCATGACCTTCACGCCCTCCAAGGAGGAGTTCAAGGACTTCCCTCGCTATGTGGCCTTCATGGAGTCTCAGGGGGCGCACCGGGCAGGACTGGCTAAGGTGAGGATATTATTACTATTGTTGTCTCCACCAGGCCGAAGGCATGGGGAGAGAGTATGTTTTATTGTCTCCACCAGGCTGAAGGCATGGGGAGAGAGTATGTTTTATTGTCTCCACCAGGCTGAAGGCATGGGGAGAGAGTATGTTTTATTGTCTCCACCAGGCTGAAGGCATGGGGAGAGAGTATGTTTTATTGTCTCCACCAGGCCGAAGGCATGGGGAGAGAGTATGTTTTATTGTCTCCACCAGGCTGAAGGCATGGGGAGAGAGTATGTTTTATTGTCTCCACCAGGCCGAAGGCATGGGGAGAGAGTATGTTTTATTGTCTCCACCAGGCTGAAGGCATGGGGAGAGAGTATGTTATCGTGAAAATGCGCCACAAATCTTTGAACAAATATTATTTTTTTATTGTCTCCACGAGGCCTAAATGGGTTAATTGTTCTCCAGGTCATTCCTCCTAAGGACTGGAGGCCCAGGCAGAGTTACGAGGACGTTGGTGACCTGGTTTATTCTGTGTCTCTTCCAGGTCATTCCTCCTAAGGACTGGAGGCCCAGGCAGAGTTACGAGGACGTTGGTGACCTGGTGATTCCTGCTCCCATCCAGCAGGTGGTGACGGGCCAGTCTGGTCTGTTCACTCAGTACAACATCCAGAAGAAAGCCATGAGCGTCCAGGAGTTCCACACCACCTCTGACCTGGACAGGTTAGTTCCACATGACCTCTGACATCACATGACCTCTGACCTGGACAGGTTAGTTCATGACCTCTGACCTGGACAGGTTAGTTCATGACCTCTGACCTGGACAGGTTAGTTCCACATGCCCTCTGACATCACATGACCTCTGACCTGGACAGGTTAGCTGTATTACCTTAATAAACATGGTCATGAATACTTTCTGCTTCCAGTCACTAGTTTAAAGTCTCATTTCTCATGTCATAATATTCTTTTTGGAGAATTATGGTCCCATTTATAAAAAGAATGACCATAAAGTCGCATATGTTCTGAGGGGCGTGGCTACCGTTACAGTCTATGAACGGGAGCCACCCCCGTTCAGTCAAAATAAAAACCAACGAAGAAGGGGGGAAGTCCCGCCTCGTTGTCTGGGCCAGCCAATGGGCCAGCTGGGCCCAAACGGATCTAGAAATATGGCGACTTACAGTGCAAGGAATTACAGGCTTCATTTTACGTCCATGTTACAATTTACAATTTACAATTTAGGCATTTAGCAGACGCTCTTAATCCAGAGCGACTTACATTAAGCAAGAACAAAAGCATGGGAATACATCACATAAAAACATTCATCATGAAACATGCGTAAGCTAAGAAAGTAACAGTGGAATATCTATATAATGAAATGTATACGTATAAACTCTACATATATACTACTATGCTATACATATGTACTATGGCGTGCTATGACTATATACAATGCAATTCTAGTGCTGTCTACATAACATGCTATAAGTCTGTTTCAAATGCTATCTAAGTCTACAGAAGTGCTATCTAGGGTAGAGTAAGTGCTATGGGCCATGATGGAGTCTGAAAAGGTGGGTTTTCAGACTACGGCGGAAGATTGGGAGTGATGCTGCAGTTCTGACTGCCATGGGAAGTGCATTCCACAGTTTTGGAGCCAGAAGGGAGAAGAGTTTGGGACGTGTGGAGCGTTGTTAGACCCGGGGAACGCTTTGTCCATATTTACTACAGTCTGTGGGTCCGTCACATATTACCGTCCCCCCTGCAGGTTCCGCCATCCTCGCTATGCAGACTTTGACGAGCTGGAGAGAAAGTTCTGGAAGAGCCTGACCTTCAACCCGCCGCTGTACGGACCCGGGGTCAGCGGGACCCTCTACGACGCGGTGAGGGTCTTTATTTAACCCATTCTGGACGGGAACCCCTTTTGGTTATTTAGCATCATGTTATGCTTTAGCTATTGGAAAAATAGCGGATCTACAAGCTCAAAGCTACGAGCTTGTATAGGTCTGCTATTTTTGAAAAATCGAAGAACGACCGACATAGAAACATAGCTTTTTCAGAAAACTGTCAGGATATAGAAGACATTTTTAGAATCTGATCTGGTCTTTAAATATGTCTCTTTATTTATTGTTACTGTACATGATGAGTAAGGCTGTCACGATTCTCGATACGAATCGAAGTTGAATCGAAATTGACGTTCGATTCAATGTATCGAAATGAGGCTCCGAATCGCGATGTTTTATGTTTTTACTTCCGCGAGCGGCCGCGCCATTCCGCCCATGCGAATGCATGGAGAAAAAAAAGAGACGAAAAGCCAGCTGTATCGGAGCCGTGCCACACACACACAGTCAGTCACACACACACACACACACACACACACACACACACAGAGAGAAAGAGAGAGAGAAGAGAGGAGTTGACAGAAGTGAGAGAACGAGACCGCTGTTGCGTTTCACATGGCCAGTGCTGTTGTAGACAGCGGCGACGACGATGATACACGGAAATAAGTGTGGAAAAGAAGACGAGTGCCGTATCCCAAAGGCAACACGTCAAATATGGGCCAGCATCTTAGCAGACATCACAACCCTAACCGCAAGCACGGGAGCAGCGCATGTCGGACCATCGCTTTTTCGCATCGCAGCGACGGTCCCCCCGCTGCGGAGCGGACCGTTGCCCCGTCGGCTAGAATGCTGTCGGAAAATAGTGTGCCTCCCAAAGACAACAACACAGCCAACTATATTCTAGATTCTTATAGAGAAAAGCTCTCAGCTAATTCGCCCCGTGCAAAACAATTAACGCACGGAGTTGCGGTCTGCATAGCTGCAGACATGCGAGCACTTTCAATGGTGGAAAACGCTGGCTTTCAATATTTAATGAGAGTTGCAGAACAGCAGAACCACGTTACAAAATGACATGCAGGTCGCATATGACCACGCGTGTGTTGCCTGGCATGTATGATAAAGTGAGGGCACAAATCACTGAAGGGCTGAGCCATGCAGATCAAATTGCACTAACAACAGATGGGTCTATATACTATTTGTCTTTATTTTTCTTTCTTTTACTTACTTAGAGCTTAACAAGAATGTTACAAGTCATCTCATCTTAAAGAAACATTAAAAAAATGTTAGGGCATAAAACCCAAAGTTGTTAAACCTTTTATTATTCTCATTCTGATTTGTTATTTATAGAAAATAAATGTGACTTATTGGGAAACAAGTGTTTTTCTTTACAAACCAAGATATTGGCCTAAATTATAATGAATATAGCCCTCAATGCTGAAAAAGGAGGTTTTTAAAAAATTGATTGAAAAAATTGAATCAAACATCGAAGCAAATCGTGAGCTTCAAATCGAAAATTGAATTGAATCGTGGACTAGGCGAATCGTGATAGCGAATCGAACATCGAATCGAATCGTGAGCTGCAAATCGAAAATTGAATTGAATCGTGGACTAGGCGAATCGTGACAGCCCTAATGATGAGTACAGTAGCGTATTGTTACTGTACATGATGAGTACAGTAGCGTATTGTTACTGTACATGATGAGTACAGTAGCGTATTGTTACTGTACATGATGAGTACAGTAGCGTATTGTTACTGTACATGATGAGTACAGTAGCGCGTCCCGTGGATGCAGAGGTTGTTGGTGTATACCGTTTTGACTGTGTCTGTGTCTGTGTGCGTGTGCGTGCGCGTCTGTGTCTGTGTGCGTGTCTGCGTGTGTGTGCGTGTCTGCGTGCGTGTCTGCGTGTCTCAGGGCGTGACGGAGTGGAACATGTCTCGTCTCCACTCCATCCTGGACGTGGCGGCGGAGGGTGTGAAG
This sequence comes from Protomyctophum bolini, assembly GCF_963924005.1. NCBI lineage: Eukaryota > Metazoa > Chordata > Actinopteri > Myctophiformes > Myctophidae > Protomyctophum > Protomyctophum bolini. The sequence continues at coordinate 541,377 of NC_137869.1, forward strand.
GGCGTGGCCGCGCCTCGCCTGTTCTTCGGCATGTGGAAGAGTGCGTTGGCCTGGAGCACCGAAGACATGGACCTCTACAGCCTCACCTACCTCCACCACGGAGAGGCTAAGACCTGGTAGGTACAACACACTGAAGACATGGACCTCCACAGCCTCACCTACCTCCACCACGGAGAGGCTAAGACCTGGTAGGTTCAACACACTGAAGACATGGACCTCCACAGCCTCACCTACCTCCACCACGGAGAGGCTAAGACCTGGTAGCTACAACACACTGAAGACATGGACCTCCACAGCCTCACCTACCTCCACCACGGAGAGGCTAAGACCTGGTAGGTACAACACACTGAAGACATGGACCTCTACAGCCTCACCTACCTCCACCATGGAGAGGCTAAGACCTGGTAGGTACAACACACTGAAGACATGGACCTCCACAGCCTCACCTACCTCCACCACGGAGAGGCTAAGACCTGGTAGGTACAGCCTGACCTACCGTCACTACGGAGAGACTAAGACCTGGTAGGAACAACGTCTAGGCCTAGTAAAACGTCTCCAAAACGTTTGGCTCTGGGGGGACGGGGGGACGGGGACGGTTGGTCAGTAGACCCGTCCAGTTCTGCTGGAGTACATTCGGTGCTCTGGAGGTAAACTTGGAGCCCTTTTGAAGCTATACTTGTACATCTTAAAGAATCAGTTCCTGACCTCAGTCCAAGTGAACACCTCAAGCTGACGGTCTATCTGACGTCCTGGCTGTTATCAGAGATAACCCTGAGGGCCAGCCAGGAGGTCTGACGGTCTATCTGACGTCCTGGCTGTTATCAGAGGAAACCCGAGGGCCAGCCAGGAGGTCTGACGGTCTATCTGACGTCCTGGCTGTTATCAGAGGAAACCCTGAGGGCCAGCCAGGAGGTCTGACGGTCTATCTGACGTCCTGGCTGTTATCAGAGGAAACCCTGAGGGCCAGCCAGGAGGTCTGACGGTCTATCTGACGTCCTGGCTGTTATCAGAGGAAACCCGAGGGCCAGCCAGCCAGGTGTGCTCCCATTACACCTGGTTGTTTTTGTCCCTTCATTTTTCAATGCATCGAGATGGCATTCGGTTTCCGCTAAACATAAGTGGTCCATTAGTCCAGTGTGTGTAGGCTACTGCATTTGAACAGTGACTTAGTGTAGTTCCTGAATTTCACCGGCTACCACCAGGCAGGGCTTAGAGCTAAACTAGATAAGTGTTACAAGACTTTGTCTGTGCCAAGACTGTCTGTGGACATTTAAACACATTCTGGGCGGGAACCCCTTTTGGTGTTAGCATTATGTTATGCTTTAGCTATTGCAAAATAGCAGATCTACAAGCTCGTAGCGCGCCACCAAGTGGCGCGCTATGAGCTTGTAGGTCTGCTATTTTTGAAAAATCCAAGAACGACTGACAACGAAACATAGCTTTTTCAGAAGACTGTCAGGATGTAGAAGAACATTTTTAGAATCTAAAAAGAGTCAAAATGGGTTAAATAAGACAATGTTTAAATTGTAATCACCTAATCCACACAGCCCATGATCTCTGTTGCTGTGTTATGGGAATGCATTTGATACAGTATTTTAATGCATTTTATACAGTATTTTAATGCATTTTATACAGTATTTTAATGCATTTATACAGTATTTAATGCATTTTATACAGTATTTAATGCATTTTATACATGCATTAAATACTGTATAAAATACAATGCATTCATCAGATACTCTTAATCCAGAGCGATTTACATTAAGCAAGAACAAAAAGCATGGGAATACATCACATATATAAAAAGCATTTATCATGAAACATGCATAAGCTAAGAACGTAACAGTGAAATAGCTATATAATGAAACTATACATATATACTATACTATGCTATACATATGTACTATGACGTGCTATGACTACATACAATGCAATTATAGTGCTGTCCACATAACATGCTATAAGTCTGTATCAAATGCTATCTACCGTAAGTCTAAAAAGTGCTATCTAAGGTTTGTAGGGTTCAATCATACTTGCAAGATATGGGGGAGCCATACCTTTGGTTGCTTTGAATGCCAGCATCAGTTTTGTATTCTGTGCGGGCAGCGACCGGGAGCCAGTGGAGGGAGCGGAGCAGGGGGGGGGGAGACGTGTGAGAATTTTGGCTGGTTGAAGACCAAGCGAGCTGCTGCATTTTGGATCAGCTGGAGAGGCTTAAGTGCACATGCTGGTAGGCCAGTAAGGAGGGAGTTACAATAGTCGAGTTTTGACAAGACATGTTGTCTGGATTAGGAGCTGGGCTGACTCCTGGGTGAGGAACGGTCTAATTCGTCGTATGTTATAGAGTGTGAACATACAGGATCGAGTGACAGCTGTGATGTGAGTTTGGAACGAGAGCTGTATGTAATGTTTATATTGTTGTAAACTGAAGACTAATTTCCATTTTATGTAAATTGAACGGACAATAAAGTTGTTTATCTCGTGTTGTTTTAGGTATGTTGTCCCTCCTGAGCATGGGAAACAATAACGTTGTTTATCTTATGTTGTTTCAGGTATGTTGTCCCTCCTGAGCATGGGAAACGGATGGAACGGCTGGCTAGAGGTAGGATTGTACAATACAAAATTAAACAAATTAAAGTTATTTATAAATAAAAAACCTGACCCCCCCCCCCCCCCCCAGAGCTAAAAAGATCCCTAAAACAGTCCCTAAAAAGTCCCCAAGAGCTAAACATCAGCCACTTAATGCTGGTGAGGAAACCTCAGCTGTTGTAAAGTACTTTACTGCCATCTAGTGTCTCTTATTTTAACTGCAGGGTGGAATTCATAGCAAAGTGACTTTAGCTCTTCTGATTTCTATGTATTTTCTTACACCTCTCCACACACACACACACACACACACACACACACACACACACACACACACACACACACACACACACACACACACACATTAACTTGTGGTTCCCTTGTTTTGGCGTGCAGGGTTCTTCCCAGGAAACGCTCAGGGCTGTGAGGCTTTCCTCCGCCATAAGATGACCCTGATGTCCCCGTCCGTTCTGAAGAGATACGGAGTCCCCCACGCCAAGGTACCCTACCCTAACCCCTAACCCCTAAACCCTAACCCTAAACCCTAAACCCTAACCCCTAACCGGAAGCATTTACAGAACTCATGATCAGAGCTTCCGTTGCTCCAGACTGTACGACGGAAGCATTTATATTTGACTCATGATCGGAGCTTCCGTTGCTCCAGACTGTATGACGGAAGCATTTATATTTTACTCGTGATCAGAGCTTCCGTTAGTCCAGACTGTATGATGGAAGCATTTATATTTTACTCGTGATCAGAGCTTCCGTTGCTCCAGACTGTACGACGGAAGCATTTATATTTGACTCATGATCGGAGCTTCCGTTGCTCCAGACTGTATGACGGAAGCATTTATATTTCACTCGTGATCAGAGCTTCCGTTGCTCCAGACTGTACGACGGAAGCATTTATATTTGACTCATGATCGGAGCTTCCGTTGCTCCAGACTGTACGACGGAAGCATTTATATTTTACTCGTGATCAGAGCTTCCGTTGCTCCAGACTGTATGACGGAAGCATTTATATTTTACTCGTGATCAGAGCTTCCGTTGCTCCAGACTGTATGACGGAAGCATTTATATTTTACTCGTGATCAGAGCTTCCGTTGCTCCAGACTGTATGACGGAAGCATTTATATTTTACTCGTGATCAGAGCTTCCGTTGCTCCAGACTGTACGACGGAACCAACCAGTTCCAAAGATATTCTGGTGGAAAAGGAGCCTGTGTGTGTCAGAGGCTTGAGGATTATGGGGTTGTCCGAGTGTAAAGCAAAGCAACACACTGTTCAATCGGCAGTCGGTCTATTTGGGGGAGAAGGTGCTTTTTCTACCCATGATTCTCTTTGGGTGTTAATGGTGGTAATATGAGTTCACGTGTTGATTATTATTCTGTACATTTAGGGCTTGTTTGGACTCGAGACAACATGATGTTTGGAGAAGCAACTGAAACATATTTGTGCCCTTGATAATGTATTTTACAAATGTGAAGAACTCAAATAAATACATTTAAATGTACGTGTGTGTGTGCGCGCGTGTGTGTGTGTGCGTGCGTGTGTGTGTGTGTGTGTGTGTGTGCGTGCGTGCGTGGTCTCCAGGTGACCCAGGAAGCAGGTCAGTTCATCGTGACCTTTCCGTTCGGTTATCACGCCGGCTTCAATCACGGATTCAACGTTGCCGAGTCCGTCAACTTCGCCACTCAGCGATGGATCGACTACGGCAAGCAGGCCTCACTGGTGAGCAACGATTAGATCCACACACACACACACACACACACACACACACACACACACACACACACACACACACACACTGGTACGCAACATGTTAGATCTACACACTCCAGAGGGCCACTATAGTTCCACACTCACTCCAGAGGGCCACTGTAGTTCCACACTCACTCCAGAGGGCCACTGTAGTTCCACACTCACTCCAGAGGGGCCACTATAGTTCCACACTCACTCCAGAGGGCCACTGTAGTTCCACACTCACTCCAGAGGGCCACTGTAGTTTCACACTCACTCCAGAGGGCCACTGTAGTTCCACACTCACTCCAGAGGGTCCACTATAGTTCCACACTCACTCCAGAGGGCCACTATAGTTCCACACTCACTCCAGAGGGCCACTGTAGTTTCACACTCACTCCAGAGGGCCACTGTAGAGCGCCGCAGTCCCGCCCCCTTTCAGAAAAGCGAGTGGCCCAGGAAATGAAACCCCAATGCATTCTTCCATCGGCACTTCTAATACAATTTATTTAAAGACTGTTACGCCGCGGACAAAGCCAACTCGGATCGTGACAAATCATGACAATGAACACAATGTTTTGGGCCGATCAAATAATTTATAAGACGAAAAACAAAACAAATAGTGTTGTCTCCTGACTTTCTTTTGATTGATTTGATCGGCCCAAAACATTGTGTTCATTGTCATGATTTGTCACGATCCGAGTTGGCTTTGTCCGCGGCGTAACCGTCTTTAAATAAATTATATTAGAAGTGCCGATGGGAGAATGCATTGGGGTTTCATTTCCTGGGCCACTTGCTTTTCTGAAAGGGGGCGGGACTGCGGCGCTCTATTGTTCCACACACACTACATTGCATATTACTGTCATAGCAAAAATAGTGCTATTTCACCATGGCTTTTTTTTAGGAAATAGATATTTGTACATTTAAAAACTGTGTGCATTGGTGACTATAACTATAATCTGACTGATCATACAAAATAGGGAAGAAATGTAATCTTATCAACTAGTTAACTAGTTAACTAGTTAACTAGTTCCAACAAGGTGGATTCTAGAGCTGGGCGATGTGGTTTCAAATGAATATCCCCATTATTTAAAAGGGTTGCCTCGATTTATCTTTGCTTTATTTTTTACATTATACAATAAAATAGTGAAAATAGCAGATCTAGAAGATCCCCAAGTACAATACAAGCGTAGCGGCATGTGTGTCTACTCTACACTAGGGCACTAACGACTTGATATTTTTCCAAGACGACTTGTCATCAGACAGTAAAGTCGAAGTTGAGTCGATTTATCGTTTTATGACGCGGGGGACGCTGGGGGCTTAACAGCGGCGGGTGGAGGTGCCGGTGCCGGTCCGCGGGACAACGTGCCACTGGTTCTACGCCAGAGGGGAATTACAAGTTTAAAAATCCATTTGAAAACACAAAGAGAGAGGACAAACTAAACACCAGCCCTGGTGGCCGTTGCGCGTTTAGAGCGCGACGCTCAATCACCCGTTGGAATGCAAAACGCTTGCCTTTCAAGGCAGGCTGCCTTTATATCCTACTTTATACCCTACGTTCACTGACTGATTTATAAACGGCTTGGAGTCAGTGTTACTTCCATGTTGCGTATAGCGCTGTCCAATGTTTACCGTTCATGTATGCTCTGCGGGCAGCAGCAGCAGCTGTAGGCTATTTTGGCATGATCGCGTTAATGAAACCAAACGCTACACACGGTACCGGTACAGGATTATTATTTCATGTCAAAATGAAAATATGATGTTATCCAGGTAGGACAATATAGAACACACATAGGTCTATTATTATCATCACAGCAGCCAGCAGCAGTTTGGCACATCATCAGAATACAATCTGCATTACCTTCCACGTGAACCTCCTCCTCCTCCAACAACTCGATAACGTTCTCATGTTAGTTTGTTACTTATTTTCTGAGCCATGCAAATAAACAACAACCCGCACTGAGCGGAGACGGAGAGGTTCATGTGCGCCGCGCGTAAAGCTAAACCAGAAACGGCACAGTCATTATTGCGTCAGCACGGATGTATCCTCGGAAACCCAGACGTTTTATTTCCAGCACGGAGGTGAGGGGGATATCGTTTGGGGATAAAGTTTGCGCGCTTCCATCCGTTACTTCTCTGACACAGAGAAGTAACAGATGGAATTTGTTCAAACTTCATATTCAGCCAGTCAACAGTGGGACACCGCGCGCTGAGAGCCACACGTATGCTGCAGTTGGTTTTTAATTAAGGGCGCGTTCTGACTAATAGGCGAGTGCACTCCGGTGCATATATGCAAAGGGAAAGAATGACTTCTGTCCGTGACAATAATCAATGCTACAGTTTGAATTCTGTACATACGCACACAAATATGATATGGGGAAATCTTTTTTGTTTTTTGTTTTTCGACTTCTCCTAATCTGAATCGACTCGTGGTAATGAAGTCGATAAATCGATTTTTTTGATGAATGCCCTACTCCACACCAAACCTTCCTGCAGAAAATATCTGCGAGGCTGTGTGAGCTTGTAGATCGTCTATTTTCCCAGACTCTATTTTCTCTAGGGTTCATATGGTTAAAGAATAAATGTTGAAGCCTCTCTCTCTCTCTCTCTCTCTCAGTGCACGTGTCGCCAGGACATGGTGAAGATCTCCATGGACGTGTTTGTGAGGAAGTTCCAACCTCAGCGCTACAAGCTGTGGAAGGCTGGGAAGGACCACGCCCCCATCGACCACACTGAGGTACCCCCTCCCGAGGCTGGGAAGGACCACACGCCCATCGACCACACTGAGGTACCCCCTCCCGAGGCTGGGAAGGACCACACGCCCATCGACCACACTGAGGTACCCCCTCCTGAGGCTGGGAAGGACTGCGAGCCCATCGATCCCGAGGCTGGGAAGGACCGCCCCCCCATCGATCCCGAGGCTGGGAAGGACCGCCCTGTGTCCATCGACCCCGAGGCTGGGAAGGACCGCCCTGTGCCCATCGACCCCGAGGCTGGGAAGGACCGCCCCTCCATCGACCCCGAGGCTGGGAAGGACCACTCTACCATCGACCCCGATGCTGGGAAGGACCGCCCTGTGCCCATCGACCCCGATGCTGGAAAGGACCACTCTACCATCGACCCCGATGCTGGGAAGGACCACTCTACCATCGACCCCGAGGCTGGGAAGGACCACTCTACCATCGACCCCGATGCTGGGAAGGACCACTCTACCATCGACCCCGAGGCTGGGAAGGACCGCCCCTCCATCGACCCCGAGGCTGGGAAGGACCACTCTACCATCGACCCCGAGGCTGGGAAGGACCGCCCCTCCATTGACCCCGATGCTGGGAAGGACCACTCTACCATCGACCCCGATGCTGGGAAGGACCACCCCTCCATCGATCCCGAGGCTGGGAAGGACCCCTCTGCGCCCATCGATCCCGAGGCTGGGAAGGACCCCTCTGTGTCCATCGATCCTGAGGCTGGGAAGGACCGCCCCTCCATCGATCCCGAGGCTGGGAAGGACCGCCCCTCCATCGATCCCGAGGCTGGGAAGGACCGCACCCCCATCGACCCCGAGGCTGGGGAGGACCGCCCTGTGACCATCGACCCTGAGGCTGGGAAGGACCCCTCTGCGCCCATCGATCCCGAGGCTGGGAAGGACCACTCTAGCATCGATCCCGAGGCTGGGAAGGACCCCTCTGCACCCATCGATCCCGAGGCTGGGAAGGACCGCCCTGTGACCATCGACCCCGAGGCTGGGAAGGACCGCACCCCCATCGATCCCGAGGCTGGGAAGGACAAAGCCACAGAGTACCAGCGGCGGCCAGCAGCAGATGAGGACCTGAAGGAGACCACCCAGCATCACACCCGGTCAGTACTCCAGGTTATGAATTAATGCTTTAGGATTTAGTTATAACCCTGCCCCCCCCCCCCCCCCCGCTTCCACCCTTGGATCTCCATATATGGAGCTGACCTGTTCTGACATTCCATAATGTTGATCTGACCTCATCAAACCCTGTACACTCCAGACACGCTCCATATCAATCCCCCCCCATGCCAAAGCACCAGCGCTCGCCCAGCAGTCTGCTGTCTCCCAGATGGATGCATGCATGCGGATGCTTACACGCATGCACACGTCCGCCTTCCTGCGTGAAAAGAGGGATTAACGGGCAATTATGGGCAATAAAACCTCAAGTTAGCGGTCTAAATGGTTTAATATAAACATATAGATATAAAAATAAACATTTTCTCTCTACAGAGCAGAGCGACGCCACGCTACAAAACACCAGCGGGTGGAGAGTCCACAGGGTGGCGCTGTGGAGCAACACACCAAGGTTGGTTTGTCATTGTATTTATTTTGGAATTATATATATATTCTTTTTCAAAAGGTTTTTTTTTTTTTTTTTTAGTTTAATTTAATTTAACACTAGTTATGCTAATGTCGTGTATCCACGTCTTTTAGAATCTAAACCACGTCGGTGCCTTGGACGTGTAAAGGCGTTTTAGGTCCTTTTTATTGATATCAAACCATTATATAAAAATCTTTAAAAATAAAAAGTCTTCAGCGATCCTAGACCGGTTTCGGCACACTGACGTTCACTTCCTTGTTTACGGCCCGACAAAAGTTGCTCAGAAAAAGAAAATACATTTTGGAAGGTCGCTAATGGAGTGTGAGTGAGCGAGTGGCCCCCATTTTGGGTATTGGAATTTGGCTCATATCTACGGAGCTCTCCATGGTTTTTATCAGCAGCAACTCGTTTGGAATATTAACGACATGATCATTTTCCTGCTACAGAAACGGAAACGGCAGCATGGTGCAGCGGTGGAGACGCCACCACCAGGGGGAGCTAAACGGCAGCATGGTGCAGCGGTGGAGACGCCACCACCACCAGGGGGAGCTAAACGGCAGCATGGTGCAGCGGTGGAGACGCCACCACCACCAGGGGGAGCTAAACGGCAGCATGGTGCAGCGGTGGAGACGCCACCACCACCAGGGGGAGCTAAACGGCAGCATGGTGCAGCGGTGGAGACGCCACCACCAGGGGGAGCTAAACGGCAGCATGGTGCAGCGGTGGAGACGCCACCACCACCAGGGGGAGCTAAACGGCAGCATGGTGCAGCAGTGGAGACGCCACCACCACCAGGGGGAGCTAAACGGCAGCATGGTGCAGCGGTGGAGACGCCACCACCACCAGGGGGAGCTAAACGGCAGCATGGTGCAGCGGTGGAGACGCCACCACCACCAGGGGGAGCTGGGTCACACAAGGTCGCGGAAGAGGAGGAGGAGGAGGAGGAGAAGAAGAAGAAGAAGAAGAAAGCCAAGCCGAGCCTCAAGCAGCAGAAGAAGAAGACGGCGAAGAATGAAGTGTCCGTCACGCCACAGAAAGGTAGATTCACATTGACACTAATAGAAAGGTAGATTCACATAGACACTAACAGAAAGGTAGATTCACATAGACACTAACAGAAAGGTAGATTCACATAGACACTAACAGAAAGGTAGATTCACATAGACACTGACAGAAAGGTAGATTCACATAGACACTAACAGAAAGGTAGATTCACATAGACACTAACAGAAAGGTAGATTCACATAGACACTAACAGAAAGGTAGATTCACATAGACACTAATAGAAAGGTAGATTCAGGGCGTGGCCACATAGACACTGACAGAAAGGTAGATTCACATAGACACTAACAGAAAGGTAGATTCACATAGACACTAACAGAAAGGTGGATTCACATAGACACTAACAGAAAGGTAGATTCACATAGACACTAACAGAAAGGTAGATTCACATAGACACTAACAGAAAGGTGGATTCACATAGACACTAACAGAAAGGTAGATTCACATAGACACTAACAGAAAGGTAGATTCACATAGACACTAACAGAAAGGTAGATTCACATAGACACTAACAGAAAGGTAGATTCACATAGACACTAACAGAAAGGCAGATTCACATAGACACTAACAGAAAGGTAGATTCACATAGACACTGACAGAAAGGTAGATTCACATAGACACTAACAGAAAGGTAGATTCACATAGACACTAACAGAAAGGTAGATTCACATAGACACTAACAGAAAGGTAGATTCACATAGACACTAACAGAAAGGTAGATTCACACATAGACACTAACAGAAAGGTAGATTCACACATAGACACTAACAGAAAGGTAGATTCACATAGACACTAACAGAAAGGTAGATTCACATAGACACTAACAGAAAGGTAGATTCACATAGACACTAACAGAAAGGTAGATTCACATAGACACTAACAGAAAGGTAGATTCACACATAGACACTAACAGAAAGGTAGATTCACATAGACACTGACAGAAAGGTAGATTCACATAGACACTAACAGAAAGGTAGATTCACATAGACACTAACAGAAAGGTAGATTCACATAGACACTAACAGAAAGGTAGATTCACATAGACACTAACAGAAAGGTAGATTCACACATAGACACTAACAGAAAGGTAGATTCACACATAGACACTAACAGAAAGGTAGATTCACATAGACACTAACAGAAAGGTAGATTCACATAGACACTAACAGAAAGGTAGATTCACATAGACACTAACAGAAAGGTAGATTCACATAGACACTAACAGAAAGGTAGATTCACACATAGACACTAACAGAAAGGTAGATTCACATAGACACTGACAGAAAGGTAGATTCACATAGACACTAACAGAAAGGTAGATTCACATAGACACTGACAGAAAGGTAGATTCACATAGACACTAACAGAAAGGTAGATTCACATAGACACTAACAGAAAGGTAGATTCACATAGACACTAACAGAAAGGTAGATTCACATAGACACTGACAGAAAGGTAGATTCACATAGACACTAACAGAAAGGTAGATTCACATAGACACTAACAGAAAGGTAGATTCACATAGACGCTAACAGAAAGGTAGATTCACATAGACACTAACAGAAAGGTAGATTCACACATAGACACTAACAGAAAGGTAGATTCACATAGACACTAACAGAAAGGTAGATTCACATAGACACTAACAGAAAGGTAGATTCACATAGACACTGACAGAAAGGTAGATTCACATAGACACTAACAGAAAGGTAGATTCACATAGACACTAACAGAAAGGTAGATTCACATAGACACTAACAGAAAGGTAGATTCACATAGACACTAATAGAAAGGTAGATTCAGGGCGTGGCCACATAGACACTGACAGAAAGGTAGATTCACATAGACACTAACAGAAAGGTAGATTCACATAGACACTAACAGAAAGGTGGATTCACATAGACACTAACAGAAAGGTAGATTCACATAGACACTAACAGAAAGGTAGATTCACATAGACACTAACAGAAAGGTGGATTCACATAGACACTAACAGAAAGGTAGATTCACATAGACACTAACAGAAAGGTAGATTCACATAGACACTAACAGAAAGGTAGATTCACATAGACACTAACAGAAAGGCAGATTCACATAGACACTAACAGAAAGGTAGATTCACATAGACACTGACAGAAAGGTAGATTCACATAGACACTAACAGAAAGGTAGATTCACATAGACACTAACAGAAAGGTAGATTCACATAGACACTAACAGAAAGGTAGATTCACACATAGACACTAACAGAAAGGTAGATTCACACATAGACACTAACAGAAAGGTAGATTCACATAGACACTAACAGAAAGGTAGATTCACATAGACACTAACAGAAAGGTAGATTCACATAGACACTAACAGAAAGGTAGATTCACATAGACACTAACAGAAAGGTAGATTCACATAGACACTAACAGAAAGGTAGATTCACATAGACACTAACAGAAAGGTAGATTCACATAGACACTAACAGAAAGGTAGATTCACATAGACACTAACAGAAAGGTAGATTCACATAGACACTAACAGAAAGGTAGATTCACATAGACACTAACAGAAAGGTAGATTCACATAGACACTAACAGAAAGGTAGATTCACATAGACAGTAACAGAAAGGTAGATTCACATAGACACTAACAGAAAGGTAGATTCACATAGACACTAACAGAAAGGTAGATTCACATAGACACTAACAGAAAGGTAGATTCACATTGACACTAACAGAAAGGTAGATTCACATAGACACTAACAGAAAGGTAGGTTCACATAGACACTAACAGAAAGGTAGATTCACATAGACACTAACAGAAAGGTAGATTCACACATAGACACTAACAGAAAGGTAGATTCACACATAGACACTAACAGAAAGGTAGATTCACATAGACACTAACAGAAAGGTAGATTCACATAGACACTAACAGAAAGGTGGATTCACATAGACCCTAACAGAAAGGTAGATTCACATAGACACTAACAGAAAGGTAGATTCACATAGACACTAACAGAAAGGTAGATTCACATAGACACTAACAGAAAGGTAGATTCACATAGACACTAACAGAAAGGTAGATTCACATAGACACTAACAGAAAGGTAGATTCACATAGACACTAACAGAAAGGTAGGTTCACATACTGTAGACACTAACAGAAAGGTAGATTCACATAGACACTAACAGAAAGGTAGATTCACATAGACACTGACAGAAAGGTAGATTCACATAGACACTAACAGAAAGGTAGATTCACATAGACACTAACAGAAAGGTAGATTCAGGGCGTGGCCTCATAGACATTAACAGAAAGGTAGTCTTTGTGCTTTCTTGCACCTCTTAACACTCTGCTCTCCTTTCCTGTGTTCAGATCCTGCCAAGGTCAAACCAGAGGTCAAGGTCAAACCAGAGGCCAAGGTCAAACCAGAGGCCAAGGTCAAACCAGAGGCTGCCAAGGTCAAACCAGAGGCCAAGGTCAAACCAGAGGCCAAGGTCAAACCAGAGCCTGCCAAGGTCAAACCAGAGGCCAAGGTCAAACCAGAGGCCAAGGTCAAACCAGAGCCTGCCAAGGTCAAACCAGAGCCTGCCAAGGTCAAACCAGAGTCCAAGAAGAGCAGAGAATCCAAACTCCAAACGCCCAAATCCCAAAGCAAGACCACCGCCAAGAAGACCCCCAACAGGTACAGTAGACTGCTGCTGTCAATCACATTAACCCAACAGGTACAGTAGACTGCTGCTGTCAATCACATTAACCCAACAGGTACAGTAGACTGCTGCTGTCAATCACATTAACCCAACAGGTACAGTAGACTGCTGCTGTCAATCACATTAACCCAACGGGTACAGTAGAGCTGCTGCTGTCAATCACATTAACCCAACAGGTACAGTAGACTGCTGCTGTCAATCACATTAACCCAACAGGTACAGTAGACTGCTGCTGTCAATCACATTAACCCAACAGGTACAGTAGACTGCTGCTGTCAATCACATTAACCCAACAGGTACAGTAGACTGCTGCTGTCAATCACATTAACCCAACAGGTACAGTAGACTGCTGCTGTCAATCACATTAACCCAACAGGTACAGTAGACTGCTGCTGTCAATCACATTAACCCAACAGGTACAGTAGACTGCTGCTGTCAATCACATTAACCCAACAGGTACAGTAGACTGCTGCTGTCAATCACATTAACCCAACGGGTACAGTAGAGCTGCTGCTGTCAATCACATTAACCCAACGGGTACAGTAGAGATGCTGCTGTCAATCACATTAACCCAACGGGTACAGTAGAGATGCTGCTGTCAATCACATTAACCCAACGGGTACAGTAGAGCTGCTGCTGTCAATCACATTAACCCAACGGGTACAGTAGAGATGCTGCTGTCAATCACATTAACCCAACGGGTACAGTAGAGATGCTGCTGTCAATCACATTAACCCAACAGGTACAGTAGATGACAGATAATAACACTATGAATCTACAGATTATTATGTTATGACAGATAATAAAACTATGAATATACAGATTATGTTATGACAGATAATAACATACAAAGGAATGTTTGTCACATTGTATAGTGTGTGGTATTTGTGTTTGGTTGCCCAGTAATCAACATAAATACTGTACTTTGGCCAAATCGGCCGTATCTAATAATATTAATATTTATAGTAATAATAATATGAATTATTATTGTCATGCTCATTTAAACAATTCCAGAGAAAATGCTGGAAAATGTATGAACATTTTCAAACTGATTCATTTATGCAGAAGAAATTAAATGATTCTAACAGTGATGCAAACTGGTGCTATTATCTCAAACCCATTGTGGTTAACACGCCGAACGCCCGGGGTTATTTAATAACCCGGGGTTATTTAATCCATTCAATCAGAACACCCAGAGATTTATAGCAGCGCAGCACATTTAACGACGGACCGGATGTTATCCCGGAAGTGGCTGAAGTAGCTAAATTTAGCCAAAACACTCTAGCGACAACAACGGGAGGTATGATTAGTTCTACCGCGACTAGCGACGGGACCGCGGTGGGCCGTCTGACGCAGGATTTTTGCTTAGAATTGCGCGGAATGATTTAGATTAAGAGTTATTAACGTTTTAAGATTTCCGTTCTTGTCGGCTAAACGGTGGGGGGGGGACATTTTCGATGACGTCCAGCAACAGTGGCGCTCCCAGCCTGTGGAGCGATGCGATCGGTTTTGATGTCAATAATCTCCATTTTCTTTAATCAATCTTCGTCCTGTTAAGAAGAGTTATGATGTCATGGTTGTGATTGACAGGTCTGCCAGGAGGCGGAGTCCGCCCAGGAGGAAAGACAGAGAGCAGAAGAGTGGCTCCGCCCCTGAGGAGGCGTGTCCTGCCGATGCCCCTCCCACCCACCTCCAGGCCCCTCCCGCCCACCTCCAGGCTTCACCTCTGCGTTCCAAACAAGGTTTTTATTCTTCTCAATTAATTAATTCGTTTATTTCTATTTAGTTTAGTTATTTTTGTGGTTGCTGTAAGCCTTTCTATAAGCCCAAAGGTCATATTTCTGTCCTCTTTTCTAATTGGACAGCATAAGGTCCAATCAGACAGGAGTGACTTGTGTTTAGAGGGTATGCGACTATGCGTGTGACATCATCAAACCCGGAAGTTATGCAGGAACGCCTACTGAGTGGCAAAAAACTACTCTCTGGCCTCGACAGCCCAGACATCCACACAGAAAACTACTCTCTGGCCTCGACAGCCCAGACATCCACACAGAAAACTACTCTC
This sequence comes from Protomyctophum bolini, assembly GCF_963924005.1. Taxonomy (NCBI): domain Eukaryota; kingdom Metazoa; phylum Chordata; class Actinopteri; order Myctophiformes; family Myctophidae; genus Protomyctophum; species Protomyctophum bolini. The sequence goes on from NC_137869.1 coordinate 556,867, forward strand.
TGGCCTCGACAGCCCAGACATCCACACAGAAAACTACTCTCTGGCCTCGACAGCCCAGACATCCACACAGTAAAGTTGTATTTGATTGCATTAAACGACGATGAACAACATTAAACTCACAACTAACTGTTGTCCCAGGGGGACCAGAGGGGGACAGTGAGGGACCCCCAGCGGTCCAGCATGTCTTCCAGAGGACGCTGAGCCCGGCCGATGTCCTCCATGTTCACAGCTACGCTAAGGGAGACTACAGTGATGGAGAGCTGTCACCTGACCCGTCTCCTCGAATCAGGTGAGACTACACTAAGCTTTCTCCTCCAATCAGGTGAGACGCCGAGAGGGGGTGCATACGTTGGTTAGACCAGAGTAATCTAGTAAGAGTCACCGCAAAGCAGGCGCCTGTGGGCTATAGTTCCACACATTGGAACTATCTCATTGAGACAAAGCGGGGTGCTATGGGCTATAGTTCCACACATTGGAACTATCCCATTGAGACAAAGCGGGGTGCCGTGGGCTATAGTTCCACACATTGGAACTATCCCATTGAGACAAAGCAGGGTGCCTATGGGCTATAGTTCCACACATTGGAACTATCCCATTGAGACAAAGCGGGGTGCCGTGGGCTATAGTTCCACACATTGGAACTATCCCATTGAGACAAAGCGTGGGGCTATGGGCTATAGTTCCACACATTGGAACTATCCCATTGAGACAAAGCGTGGGGCTATGAGCTATAGTTCCAAACACTGGAACTATCCCATTGAGACAAAGCGGGGTGCCGTGGGCTATATTCCAAACATTGGAACTATCCCATTGGCCTATTTTAGCGCCACCAGGAGGCCACAACCTGACCTGCCCTGGTGGAGACCTGTCCTATTATAGCGCCACCAGGAGGCCACAACCTGACCTGCCCTGGTGGAGACCTGTGCCCTGAGGGACACTTTATCTAGTTAGTCCATAAGTCCCCCAGTGGCAGGTTAAAACCAACCAAACTAACCAGTAAACCAACCAGTGGCAGGTTAAAACTAACCCGTGGCAGGTTAAAACTAACCCATACTAACCTGTGCTCCACTCAGGGAGAACATGCAAAGTGACAGCAGTGACAGCGACACCTTGACGATGGACGAGGAACGACCGAAGGTCTCTCTACCAGAGAGAGAGAAGAGAGCACTGAAGGTCTCTCTACCAGAGAGAGTGAAGAGAGCAGCGAAGGTCTCTCTACCAGAGAGAGAGAAGAGAGCACTGAAGGTCTCTCCACCAGAGAGAGAGAAGAGAGCTGCAAATGTCTCTCCACCAGAGAGAGAGAAGAGAGCACTGAAGGTCTCTCCACCAGAGAGAGAGAAGAGAGCACTGAAGGTCTCTCTACCAGAGAGAGAGAAGAGAAGAGTGAAGGTCTCTCTACCAGAGAGAGAGGTAAATATATACATAATGTTGGCCTCGTATTTACTAAATATTGAAATGTTTCAGTTTCAGGACTAGGAGAAATAACCTTTATCTAGTTAAATATTTAAATGTTTCAGGACTAGGAGAAATAACCTTTATATAGTTAAATATTGAAATGTTTCAGTTTACTGGGAGAAAATAACCTTTATCTAGTTAAATATTGAAATGTTTCAGTTTACTGGGAGAAAATAACCTTTATCTAGTTAAATATTGAAATGTTTCAGTTTCAGGACTGGGAGAAAATAAACCCAAACCTCCATGAATTCAAGCCAAGGCTTCACAGTCTTTTGTCTTTAGGAGGAAGCATTATGTTATGCTTTAGCTGTTAAAAAATAGCAGATCTCTGAAACAACATATTTTTTAGACCTGGAACAACATATTTTCAGATGGGGGTCCCTGAAACAACATATTTTTTAGACCTGGAACAACATATTTTCAGATGGGGGGGTCCCTGGAACAACATATTTTCAGATGGGGGGGGGGGTCCCTGGAACAACATATTTTCAGATGGGGGGGTCCCTGGAACAACATATTTTCAGATGGGGGTCCCTGGAACAACATATTTCAGATGGGGGTCGGCGGCCAAATACATATAATTCTGGGGGTCCTTGACGTGAAATAGTTTGAGAACCACTGACATAGAAACACAGGGTTTTCAGAAAACTGTCAGAATGTGTTGAAGCATGCTGTAGCAACTCATAATGTAATAACTGCTGATGATGTAATAAGGGCTCAAAAAGGCTCATAATGTAATAAGTTAAATGTAATAAAAACTCATAATGTAATAATCAGCTCACAATGTAATAAAATCATGAGCGCATAACGTAATAACAGATTTTTCTATAAAAGACGTGTTACGTTATGAGTTGCTACAATAAGGCAGCTCATAAAATAAAAGTTCATAATGTAATAATGGCCCATATTGGTGAGAAAAGTCTTACACTGTCATTGTTATTACCTCTGTTGACAAATGTAGACTTTCATATGGCCCATATAGTCTTAAACTAACCATGCTACTGGCCATGATATGGACATGATACTGACTTTATATTGGCCATGATACTGTTATGATACTGACCATGATACTGTTATGATACTGACCATGATACTGTTATGATACTGACCATGATACCAACATGATACTGACCATGATACTGTTATGATACCAACATGATACCAACATGATACTGACCATGATACTGACCATGATACCAACATGATACTGACCATGATACTGACCATGATACTGACCATGATACCAACATGATACTGACCATGATACTGACCATGATACCAACATGATACTGATCATGATACTGTTATGATACTGACCATGATACCAACATGATACTGACCATGATACTGTTATGATACTGACCATGATACCAACATGATACTGACCATGATACTGACCATGATACTGTTATGATACTGACCATGATACTGTTATGATACTGACCATGTTACTGTTATGATACTGACCATGATACCAACATGATACTGACCATGATACTGTTATGATACTGACCATGATACCAACATGATACTGACCATGATACTGACCATGATACCAACATGATACTGTTATGATACTGACCATGATACTGTTATGATACTGTTATGATACTGACCATGATACCAACATGATACTGACCATGATACTGTTATGATACTGACCATGATACTGTTATGATACTGACCATGATACTGTTATGATACTGTTATGATACTGACCATGATACTGTTATGATACTGACCATGATACTGTTATGATACTGTTATGATACTGACCATGATACTGTTATGATACTGACCATGATACTGTTATGATACTGACCATGATACCAACATGATACTGACCATGATACTGTTATGATACTGACCATGATACCAACATGATACTGACCATGATACTGTTATGATACTGACCATGATACCAACATGATACTGTTATGATACTGACCATGATACCAACATGATACTGATCATGATACTGTTATGATACTGACCATGATACTGACCATGATACCAACATGATACTGACCATGATACTGTTATGATACTGACCATGATACCAACATGATACTGACCATGATACTGTTATGATACTGACCATGATACTGTTATGATACTGACCATAATACCAACATGATACTGATCATGATACTGTTATGATACTGACCATGATACTGTTATGATACTGACCATGATACTGTTATGATACTGACCATGATACCAACATGATACTGACCATGATACTGTTATGATACTGACCATGATACTGTTATGATACTGACCATAATACCAACATGATACTGATCATGATACTGTTATGATACTGACCATGATACTGTTATGATACTGACCATGATACTGTTATGATACTGACCATGATACTGTTATGATACTGACCATGATACTGTTATGATACTGACCATGATACTGTTATGATACTGACCATGATACCAACATGATACTGACCATGATACTGTTATGATACTGACCATGATACCAACATGATACTGACCATGATACTGTTATGATACTGACCATGATACTGTTATGATACTGACCATGATACTGTTATGATACTGACCATGATACCAACATGATACTGACCATGATACTGTTATGATACTGACCATGATACCAACATGATACTGACCATGATACTGTTATGATACTGACCATGATACTGTTATGATACTGACCATGATACCAACATGATACTGTTATGATACTGACCATGATACTGTTATGATACTGACCATGATACTGTTATGATACTGATCATGATACTGTTATGATACTGACCATGATACTGTTATGATACTGACCATGATACTGTTATGATACTGATCATGATACTGTTATGATACTGACCATGATACTGTTATGATACTGACCATGATACTGTTATGATACTGACCATGATACTGTTATGATACTGACCATGATACTGTTATGATACTGACCATGATACTGTTATGATACTGACCATGATACTGTTATGATACTGACCATGATACCAACATGATACTGATCATGATACTGTTATGATACTGACCATGATACTGTTATGATACTGACCATGATACTGTTATGATACTGACCATGATACTGTTATGATACTGACCATGATACTGTTATGATACTGACCATGATACTGTTATGATACTGACCATGATACTGTTATGATACTGACTATGATACTGTTATGATACTGACCATGATACTGTTATGATACTGACCATGATACTGTTATGATACTGACCATGATACTGTTATGATACTGACCATGATACCAACATGATACTGATCATGATACTGTTATGATACTGACCATGATACTGTTATGATACTGACCATGATACTGACCATGATACTGTTATGATACTGACCATGATACTGACCATGATACTGTTATGATACTGACCATGATACTGTTATGATACTGACCATGATACTGACCATGATACTGTTATGATACTGACCATGATACTGACCATGATACTGTTATGATACTGACCATGATACTGTTATGATACTGACCATGATACTGACCATGATACTGTTATGATACTGACCATGATACTGACCATGATACTGTTATGATACTGACCATGATACTGACCATGATACTGACCATGATACTGTTATGATACTGACCATGATACTGTTATGATACTGACCATGATACTGACCATGATACTGACCATGATACTGTTATGATACTGACCATGATACTGACCATGATACTGTTATGATACTGACCATGATACTGTTATGATACTGACCATGATACTGACCATGATACTGATCATGATACTGTTATGATACTGACCATGATACTGTTATGATACTGACCATGATACTGTTATGATACTGACCATGATACTGACCATGATACTGTTATGATACTGACCATGATACTGTTATGATACTGACCATGATACTGTTATGATACTGACCATGATACTGACCATGATACTGTTATGATACTGACCATGATACTGTTATGATACTGACCATGATACTGACCATGATACCAACATGATACTGACCATGATACTGTTATGATACTGACCATGATACTGACCATGATACTGACCATGATACTGTTATGATAATGACCATGATACTGTTATGATACTGACCATGATACTGACCATGATACCAACATGATACTGGTCATGACACTGTTATGATACTGACCATGATACTGACCATGATACCAACATGATACTGATCATGATACTGTTATGATACTGACCATGATACTGACCATGATACTGATCATGATACTGTTATGATACTGACCATGATACCAACATGATACTGATCATGATACTGATCATGATACTGACCATGATACTGACCATGATACCAACATGATACTGATCATGATACTGTTATGATACTGACCATGATACCAACATGATACTGATCGTGATACTGTTATGATACTGACCATGATACCAACATGATACTGATCATGATACTGACCATGATACTGTTATGATACTGACCATGATACCAACATGATACTGACCATGATACTGACCATGATACTGACCATGATACTGACCATGATACCAACATGATACTGACCATGATACTGATCATGATACTGTTATGATACTCACCATGATACCAACATGATACTGATCATGATACTGATCGTGATACTGTTATGATACTGACCATGATACCAACATGATACTGATCATGATACTGACCATGATACTGTTATGATACTGACCATGATACTGACCATGATACTGACCATGATACTGACCATGATACCAACATGATACTGATCATGATACTGACCATGATACTGACCATGATACTGACCATGATACCAACATGATACTGATCATGATACTGACCATGATACTGACCATGATACTGACCATGATACCAACATGATACTGATCATGATACTGTTATGATACTGTTATGATACCAACATGATACTGACCATGATACCAACATGATACTGATCATGATACTGGTCACTGGCCATGTTACTGACATGATATATTTCTCAACAGAAGTAATTGTAAGTGTAAGACTTTTCTTAACAATAAGGACCATATGTTCAACAGAGGTAATACATCATTGACAGTGTAAGACTTCTCAACAATATGGGCCTTATTAAGTCTATACATTTGTCAACAGAAGTAATACATGTGACAGTGTGAGACTATATTATGGGCCATAATAAGTCTACATTTGTCAACAGAAGTAATAACAATGACAGTGTAAGACTTTTCTCACCAATATGGGCCATTATTACATTATGAACTTTTATTACATTATATGAGCTGCCTTATTGTAGCAACTCATAACGTAACACGTCTTTTATAGAAAAATCTGTTATTACGTTATGCGCTCATGATTTTATTACATTATGAGCTGATTATTACATTATGAGTTTTTATTACATTTAACTTATTACATTATGAGCCCTTATTACATCATGAGCAGTTATTACATTATGAGTTGCTACAGTGTCAAATAATGTTTTAGGAGCTGTTTCTCAACAACCAAAAGTGTCAAATAATGTTTTGGGAGCTGTTTCTCAACAACCAAAAGTGTCAAATAATGGTTAGAAGCTGTTTTTCAACAACCAAAAGTGTCAAATAATGTTTTAGGAGCTGTTTCCCAATAACCAAAAGTGTCAAATAATGGTTAGAAGCTGTTTTTCAACAACCAAAAGTGTCAAATAATGTTTTAGGAGCTGTTTCCCAATAACCAAAAGTGTCAAATAATGGTTAGGAGCTGTTTTTCAACAACCAAAAGTGTCAAATAATGTTTTAGGAGCTGTTTCTCAACAACCAAAAGTGTCAAATAATGGTTAGGAGCTGTTTTTCAGCAACCAAAAGTGTCAAATAATGGTTAGAAGCTGTTTTTCAACAACCAAAAGTGTAAAATAATGTTTTAGGAGCTGTTTCTCAACAACCAAAAGTGTCAAATAATGGTTAGAAGCTGTTTTTCAACAACCAAAAGTGTCAAATAATGTTTTAGGAGCTGTTTCTCAACAACCAAAAGTGTCAAATAATGGTTAGGAGCTGTTTTTCAACAACCAAAAGTGTCAAATAATGTTTTAGGAGCTGTTTATCAACAACCAAAAGTGTCCACATTATGCAGATTGTTCTGTTTCTGTTTGTCCGGGTGGAATGTACACTGACCTCAGTCTGTCCACCAGGGAGCAGCAGAGCGACTGAAGGCGCCAGAGGAGAAGGAGAGCTGTTTAGGGAAACTCCCTCACCACCACCCTCTGATCAAAGAGGGAGCGAGTGACGGAGGTTTGGAAAACATTATCACTTATAATTCATTGCATTTTTGTAGATTTTCCAAGTGCTCAAAGCGCTTTACAATGGTCCATTCATTCATTCATACATTGGGAGGTGAAGGTTCATTCATTCATACATTGGGAGGTGAAGGTTCATTCATTCATACATTGGGAGGTGAAGGTTCATTCATTCATACATTGGGAGGTGAAGGTTCATTCATTCATACATTGGGAGGTGAAGGTTCATTCATTCATACATTGGGAGGTGAAGGTCCATTCATTCATACATTAGGAGGTGAAGGTTAATTCATTCATATATTGGGAGGTGAAGGTTAATTCATTCATATATTGGGAGGTGAAGCGGTGAACAGTCGACGCCAGCGTCCTCACTTGGTGGGGGTTCAGTGTCTCATTGGACCCCCAAAAGGCTTCCGGACCTAGGGTCTTCCACTGCTGGCCTGCTCGCTTTGCCTAAAAAAATGGCAACTAAAAAACACGGAAGCAGCTTTTTGCTTCTACGGGCCGTCGGCATGGAACAAACTCCCACTGTACCTTCGTCAGGCAGCCTCTGTAGACATTTTTAAAGCTCAGCTCAAGACCCACTTCTACAACATTGCTTTTAATTGAGCTTTTATTTTTTGTTATTCATGTCCTCACTGTATTGCATTACTGCTTTTTTTTTCTTTCTCTCCATTGTTCTGTAAAGCACTTTAAGCTGCATTTCATGTCATGAAAGGTGCTATACAAATACAGTTTTATTATTATTATTATTACAGACATTGTAACAATCGCCCCTTATGTCTTAAGGCAAATTATTAACTAAGGAAAATTAAACAAAAGATTCTTAGGGATATAGTTCAAATTATTTATGTAGAGATGCTGCAAACGTATATTATCAAACAAACGGTGTAACAGAATAATGGTTAGAAGCTGTTTTTCAACAACCAAAAGTGTCAAATAGATTTAGAAGACATGTGTGCCGTAGTTTGAAAACCCACCTTTTCAGACTCCATCATGGCCCATAGCACTTACCCCACCCCCTTAGATAGCAATTCTGTAGACTTAGATAGCATTTGATACAGACTTATAGCATGTTATGTAAACAGCATAAGTGCATTGTATGTAGTCATAGCACGTCATAGTACATAATGTATATCATAGTAGTATAGATGTATAGCTTATTTCATTATAGATATTCCACTGTTACTTTCTTAGCTTACACATGTTTCATGATAAATGTTTTTATGTGATGTATTCCCCATGCTTTTTGTTCTTGCTTAATGAAAGTCGCTCTGGATTAAGAGCGTCTGCTAAATGCCTAAATTGTAAATTGTAAATTGTGTCCAGTGCATAGCCTACTGCAGGCCTGGTAGACTAGATTTAGAAGACATGTGTCCAGTGCATAGCCTACTGCAGGCCTGGTTGA
>NC_137869.1:571033-654033 GCF_963924005.1 Protomyctophum bolini
TAACAGTGTTTCTGTCCCTAAACATCCCTACTACTAGTAACAGTGTTTCTGTCCCTAAACATCCCTACTACTAGTAACAGTGTTTTCTGTCCCTAAACATCCCTACTACTAGTAACGGTGTTTCTGTCCCTAAACATCCCTACTACTAGTAACAGTGTTTCTGTCCCTAAACATCCCTACTACTAGTAACAGTGTTTCTGTCCCTAAACATCCCTACTACTAGTAACAGTGTTTTCTGTCCCTAAACATCCCTACTACTAGTAACAGTGTTTTATGTCCCTAAACATCCCTACTACTAGTAACAGTGTTTTCTGTCCCTAAACATCCCTACTACTAGTAACAGTGTTTCCTGTCCCTAAACATCCCTACTACTAGTAACAGTGTTTTCTGTCCCTAAACATCCCTACTACTAGTAACAGTGTTTCTGTCCCTAAACATCCCTACTACTAGTAACAGTGTTTCTGTCCCTAAACATCCCTACTACTAGTAACAGTGTTTTCTGTCCCTAAACATCCCTACTACTAGTAACAGTGTTTCTGTCCCTAAACATCCCTACTACTAGTAACGGTGTTTCTGTCCCTAAACATCCCTACTACTAGTAACAGTGTTTCTGTCCCTAAACATCCCTACTACTAGTAACAGTGTTTCTGTCCCTAAACATCCCTACTACTAGTAACAGTGTTTTCTGTCCTTAAAAATCCCTACTACTAGTAACGGTGTTTCTGTCCCTAAACATCCCTACTACTAGTAACGGTGTTTCTGTCCCTAAACATCCCTACTACTAGTAACAGTGTTTCTGTCCCTAAACATCCCTACTACTAGTAACAGTGTTTCTGTCCCTAAACATCCCTACTACTAGTAACAGTGTTTCTGTCCCTAAACATCCCTACTACTAGTAACAGTGTTTCTGTCCCTAAACATCCCTACTACTAGTAACAGTGTTTTCTGTCCCTAAACATCCCTACTACTAGTAACGGTGTTTCTGTCCCTAAACATCCCTACTACTAGTAACGGTGTTTCTGTCCCTAAACATCCCTACTACTAGTAACAGTGTTTCCTGTCCCTAAACATCCCTACTACTAGTAACAGTGTTTCTGTCCCTAAACATCCCTACTACTAGTAACGGTGTTTCTGTCCCTAAACATCCCTACTACTAGTAACAGTGTTTCTGTCCCTAAACATCCCTACTACTAGTAACAGTGTTTCTGTCCCTAAACATCCCTACTACTAGTAACGGTGTTTCTGTCCCTAAACATCCCTACTACTAGTAACAGTGTTTCTGTCCCTAAACATACCTACTACTAGTAACAGTGTTTCTGTCCCTAAACATCCCTACTAGTAACAGTGTTTTCTGTCCCTAAACATCCCTACTACTAGTAACGGTGTTTCTGTCCCTAAACATCCCTACTACTAGTAACGGTGTTTCTGTCCCTAAACATCCCTACTACTAGTAACAGTGTTTCTGTCCCTAAACATCCCTACTACTAGTAACAGTGTTTCTGTCCCTAAACATCCCTACTACTAGTAACAGTGTTTTCTGTCCCTAAACATCCCTACTACTAGTAACAGTGTTTCTGTCCCTAAACATCCCTACTACTAGTAACAGTGTTTTATGTCCCTAAACATCCCTACTACTAGTAACGGTGTTTTCTGTCCCTAAACATCCCTACTACTAGTAACGGTGTTTCTGTCCCTAAACATCCCTACTACTAGTAACAGTGTTTCTGTCCCTAAACATCCCTACTACTAGTAACAGTGTTTCTGTCCCTAAACATCCCTACTACTAGTAACAGTGTTTCTGTCCCTAAACATCCCTACTACTAGTAACAGTGTTTCTGTCCCTAAACATCCCTACTACTAGTAACAGTGTTTCTGTCCCTAAACATCCCTACTACTAGTAACAGTGTTTCTGTCCCTAAACATCCCTACTACTAGTAACAGTGTTTCTGTCCCTAAACATCCCTACTACTAGTAACAGTGTTTCTGTCCCTAAACATCCCTACTACTAGTAACAGTGTTTTCTGTCCCTAAACATCCCTACTACTAGTAACAGTGTTTTCTGTCCCTAAACATCCCTACTACTAGTAACGGTGTTTTCTGTTTCCAGAAGTGTTGTTTGTGTTCGCTGAGGGGCGGAGCCTTGCAGAGAGCCAATAACAACAAGTAAGTACACATGTCACATGTCACTGAGCCAGCTGATTGGTCACTGATCACTGAGCCAGCTGATTGGTCACTGATCACTGAGCCAGCTGATTGGTCACTGATCACTGAGCCAGCTGATTGGTCACTGATCACTGAGCCAGCTGATTGGTCACTGATCACTGAGCCAGCTGATTGGTCACTGATCACTGAGCCAGCTGATTGGTCACTGATCACTGAGCCAGCTGATTGGTCACTGATCACTGAGCCAGCTGATTGGTCACTGATCACTGAGCCAGCTGATTGGTACACAACATGTACCGTTATTCATGTTTGTTTTAAGAACTGAGTTGTACCTTAAGTCACATGACTGAGGTTAGACGACATGTGACTGTGCTGGGCTGTCCTCATTGGTCAACGTCAGTACAGTTACTGTACAACTGTACTGTACCAGGCAGTGACATGTTGTATTGTGTTGTACGTTACAGGTATGTGTGCAGTGTAGCAGTAATGTGTTGTACTGTGTTGTATTGTGTGTACTGTATGTATTGAGGACAGTGGTGTGGTGTCTCAGGCAGTAATTTGTTGTATTGTGTGTACTGTATGTATTGAGGACAGTGGTGTGGTGTCTCAGGCAGTAATTTGTTGTATTGTGTGTACTGTATGTATTGAGGACAGTGGTGTGGTGTCTCAGGCAGTAATTTGTTGTATTGTGTGTACTGTATGTATTGAGGACAGTGGTGTGGTGTCTCAGGCAGTAATTTGTTGTATTGTGTGTACTGTATGTATTGAGGACAGTGGTGTGGTGTCTCAGGCAGTAATGTGTTGTACTGTGTGTACATTCCAGGTGGGTTCATGTCATGTGTGCGGTCGCGGTCCTGGAGGCTCGGTTTGTCAACGTCACAGAGAGACGTCCGGTGGATCTGAGTGGAATTCCTCTACAGAGATTCAAACTGGTGAGCAAGTAGAACATTAACCAGTTGAGAATGTTCCCAGTCCTGTGTTTCTGCGTCTGTGTGTCAGAAACGTTACCTTTTGTAAGAAGTAAATTGACGTTAATTTCCTCTCTGTCTCTATTTTACCACTGTGAGAAGTTACTGTCTCTGTGTGTCATGAATGTTTCTTCTGTCAGAAGTAAATTAAGTAAATGCTTGTGTGTGTCAGAAGTAAATTGTGTGTCTCTGTGTGTCAGAAATGCTACTTCTGTAAGAAGCGTATGAAGAAGGCGTCAGGCTGCTGCGTGCAGTGCTCCCACGGCCGCTGCCCCACCGCCTACCACCCCACCTGCGCCCAGGCCGCCGGCGTCCTGATGCAGCCGGACGACTGGCCCTTCATGGTCTACGTCACCTGCTGCCGCCACAAAGGACCCACGCCTATAGAGGTAAACACAGAGGACCCCCAGGGGTCCCTCAAAGGACCCACCCTATAGAGGTAAACACAGAGGACCCCCAGGGGTCCCTCAAAGGACCCACCCTATAGAGGTAAACACAGAGGACCCCCAGGGGTCCCTCAAAGGACCCACCCTATAGAGGTAAACACAGAGGACCCCCAGGGGTCCTTGAGGGAGTTCCAGGGGGTAGGATACGACAGGAAGCATGCACATCTCCAGACATTCTACAGGTGCTGGTCAAAAATATATGTACAATGAAAAAGGAAGGGATGTCCGCACACTGAATTGAAGCTCCCGGGGAAATTATTTATTTGTAACAACGTTTCGACCACTGTGGGTCTTCGTCAGGCATCAGGGGGTCCACCAGGGGGTCCCTGAGGGAGTTCCAGGGGTCCCCCAGCTAAAGGATAGTTTAGAACCAAATGGGACCCTTATGGGTCTGTAACTCTGAGAGTGTACCAATGTACACTCTCAGAGTTACATTAACATTGATTTTACAATATAAATTGGGGGTCCCAGAGATAGAAATGCCATTAAATAGAGTGGACCGTAGCATAATTCAGGTCAAACCTGAGGGGCCCTTGAAATGAAAATGGTTGAAAATCACTGCAAGAGCCGTAAAGATCTTTTCTTATGAGGCTCCCTGGCATGTATTTTCCACCGGCTAATTAGTGTCATGGGAGGTCCTTGACATGGAAAGGTTTGGGAACCAGTGGTAATGATTCAGACACAAAGGACCTGCTCCTATAGACGTAATGAATCATTCGTTTTGGGTTCCATTTCATCCATCTTCAACCGCTTATCCGTAGTTGGGTCGCGGAGGCAACAGGATTGCAGGATTCCTGTTGTGTTTGAAGGTTTCACCGAGCTGCCAACACATGGACGTGTGTTTGCTGCTGCCGGGTGAAACCTTAACGCATTTAGACCTGACATCAAAATAAATAAAAATGTCTTCTAAATCCTGGCAGTTTTCTGAAATACCTCATGTTTCTATATCAGTGGTGCTCAATATTTCATGTCAAGAACCCCACAAATTATATGTATTTGGCCACCGACCCCCATCTGAAAATGTGTTTTTCCAGGGACCCCCCCCCCCCAGAAGCACATATGTGAGTGCCTATTATCCTATTGGATACAAAGTGGTATTATTTTTGTGTACAGTACTACCACAGTAACATTTTTTTTTTTTGTGTAACGTGTGGTTACGTGTTGTGTAACAGCGTAACAAGGCAGCCATGCAGGAGCTGACGGTGGGCCAGAAGGTGATCTGCAAGCATAAAAATGGCCGCTACTACCAGTGTGACGTGGTGCAGCTGTCCAAGGAGACCTTCTACGAGGTCAACTTTGACGACGGATCCTTCAGCGACAACCTGTTCCCCGAGGACATTGTGGTAAGACCCTTTAGCTGTCCTCTGAGTGGTAAGACCCTTTAGCTGTTCCCCGAGTGGTAAGACCCTTTAGCTGTCCTCTAAGTGGTAAGACCCTTTAGCTGTTCCCTGAGGACATAGTAATAAGACCGCCTCACTTCAACCCTAAATACATACATTTTCAGGTCGGTTTTATTTTTTACCAATTGTATCCAATCAGGAGTCAGAACGGTGTCCAGATGGTCCTCTATATGTTTTTTCTCCACAGAGTCAGAACTGTGTCCAGATGGGTCCTCTATATGGTTTTTCTCCACAGAGTCAGAACTGTGTCCAGATGGATCCTCTATATGTTTTTTCTCCACAGAGTCAGAACTGTGTCCAGAGTGTCCTCTATATGTTTTTTCTCCACAGTCAGAACTGTGTCCAGATGGGTCCTCTATATGGTCTTTCTCCACTGTCAGAACTGTGTCCAGATGGGTCCTCTATATGGTTTTTCTCCACAGAGTCAGAACTGTGTCCAGATGGTCCTCTATATGGTTTTTCTCCACAGTCAGAACTGTGTCCAGATGGGTCCTCTATATGTTTTTTTCTCCACAGAGTCAGAACTGTGTCCAGATGGGTCCTCTATATGGTTTTTCTCCACAGAGTCAGAACTGTGTCCCGATGGTTCCTCTATATGGTTTTTATCCACAGAGTCAGAACTGTGTCCAGATGGTTCCTCTAAATGTTTTTTCTCCACAGAGTCAGAACTGTCCAGATGGTCCTCTATATGGTTTTTCTCCAGTCAGAACCGTGTCCAGATGGTTCCTCTATATGGTTTTTCTCCAGTCAGAACCGTGTCCAGATGGTTCCTCTATATGGTTTTTCTCCAGAGTCAGAACGGTGTCCAGATGGTCCTCTATATGGTTTTTCTCCACAGAGTCAGAACTGTGTCCAGATGGGTCTTCTATATGGTGGGTCCTCTATATGGTTTTTCTCCACAGAGTCAGAACTGTGTCTAGATGGGTCCTCTATATGGTTTTTCTCCACAGAGTCAGAACTGTGTCCAGATGGTCCTCTATATGGTTTTTCTCCACAGAGTCAGAACTGTGTCCAGATGGGTCCTCTATATGGTTTTTCTCCACAGAGTCAGAACTGTGTCCAGATGGTCCTCTATATGGTTTTTCTCCACAGAGTCAGAACTGTGTCCAGATGGGTCCTCTATATGGTTTTTCTCCACAGACTTCAGAACTGTGTCCAGATGGGTCCTCTATATGGTTTTTCTCCACAGAGTCAGAACTGTGTCCAGATGGGTCCTCTATATGGTTTTTCTCCACAGAGTCAGAACTGTGTCCAGATGGGTCCTCTATATGGTTTTTCTCCACAGAGTCAGAACTGTGTCCAGATGGATCCTCTATATGTTTTTTATCCACAGAGTCAGAACTGTGTCCAGAGTGTCCTCTATATGTTTTTTCTCCACAGTCAGAACTGTGTCCAGATGGGTCCTCTATATGGTCTTTCTCCACTGTCAGAACTGTGTCCAGATGGGTCCTCTATATGGTTTTTCTCCACAGAGTCAGAACTGTGTCCAGATGGTCCTCTATATGGTTTTTCTCCACAGTCAGAACTGTGTCCAGATGGGTCCTCTATATTTTTTTTTCTCCACAGAGTCAGAACTGTGTCCAGATGGGTCCTCTATATGGTTTTTCTCCACAGAGTCAGAACTGTGTCCCGATGGTTCCTCTATATGGTTTTTATCCACAGAGTCAGAACTGTGTCCAGATGGTTCCTCTAAATGGTTTTTCTCCACAGAGTCAGAACTGTCCAGATGGTCCTATATGGTTTTTCTCCAGTCAGAACCGTGTCCAGATGGTTCCTCTATATGGTTTTTCTCCAGTCAGAATCGTGTCCAGATGGTTCCTCTATATGGTTTTTCTCCAGAGTCAGAACGGTGTCCAGATGGTCCTCTATATGGTTTTTCTCCACAGAGTCAGAACTGTGTCCAGATGGGTCTTCTATATGGTGGGTCCTCTATATGGTTTTTCTCCACAGAGTCAGAACTGTGTCCAGATGGGTCCTCTATATGGTTTTTCTCCACAGAGTCAGAACTGTGTCCAGATGGTCCTCTATATGGTTTTTCTCCACAGAGTCAGAACTGTGTCCAGATGGTCCTCTATATGGTTTTTCTCCACAGAGTCAGAACTGTGTCCAGATGGTCCTCTATATGGTTTTTCTCCACAGAGTCAGAACTGTGTCCAGATGGGTCCTCTATATGGTTTTTCTCCACAGAGTCAGAACTGTGTCCAGATGGGTCCTCTATATGGTTTTTCTCCACAGAGTCAGAACTGTGTCCAGATGGTTCCTCTATATGGTTTTTCTCCACAGAGTCAGAACTGTGTCCAGATGGTTCCTCTATATGGTTTTTCTCCACAGAGTCAGAACTGTGTCCAGATGGTTCCTCTATATGGTTTTTCTCCACAGAGTCAGAACTGTGTCCAGATGGTCCTCTAAATGGTTTTTCTCCACAGAGTCAGAACTGTGTCCAGATGGTCCTCTAAATGGTTTTTCTCCACAGAGTCAGAACTGTGTCCAGATGGGTCCTCTATATGGTTTTTCTCCACAGAGTCAGAACTGTGTCCAGATGGGTCCTCTATATGGTTTTTCTCCACAGAGTCAGAACTGTGTCCAGATGGGTCCTCTATATGGTCTTTCTCCACAGTCAGAACTGTGTCCAGATGGTCCTCTATATGGTTTTTCTCCACAGAGTCAGAACTGTGTCCAGATGGTTCCTCTATATGGTTTTTCTCCACAGAGTCAGAACTGTGTCCAGATGGTTCCTCTATATGGTTTTTCTCCACAGAGTCAGAACTGTGTCCAGATGGTCCTCTAAATGGTTTTTCTCCACAGAGTCAGAACTGTGTCCAGATGGGTCCTCCCCCCCAAGGCGAGGTCGTTCAGGTTCGCTGGACCGACGGACTGGTCTACGGAGCCAAGTTTGTAGCAGCACACATCACCCAGATGTACCTGGTGAGAATATTATTATTATTGTTATTGTTTTTTGTTTTGTTATCATTATCATCATTATTAGTATTATTATTGTTATTATTATTAATATTATTAGAGCCTCTGTCTTCTACAGAGCTCTAGAGGATTGTTACGCCCCCCCCCCCCCCCAACCCCCCACACACAAAAACTAGCAAAAGTAAAATAGAAAACAAAGTCAAAACAAAAAGCACTATTTGTCCACCAGGTGGAGTTTGAGGACGGATCCCAACTAACGACCAAACGAGATGACGTCTACACTCTGGACGAAGAGCTGCCCAAGAGGGTCAAGTCTCGACTGGTGAGTAAAGGGTTAATCATGACTGACTGGTGAGTAAAGGGTTAATCATGACTGAGTGGTGAGTAAAGGGTTAATTATGACTGACTGGTGAGTAAAGGGTTAATCATGACTGGTGAGTAAAGGGTTAATCATGACTGGTGAGTAAAGGGTTAATCATGACTGACTGGTGAGTAAAGGGTTAATTATGACTGACTGGTGAGTAAAGGGTTAATTATGACTGACTGATGAGTAAAGGGTTAATCATGACTGACTGGTGAGTAAAGGGTTAATTATGACTGACTGGTGAGTAAAGGGTTAATCATGACTGACTGGTGAGTAAAGGGTTAATTATGACTGACTGGTAAGTAAAGGGTTATGACTGACTGGTGAGTAAAGGGTTAATTATGACTGACTGGTGAGTAAAGGGTTAATTATGACGAAAAATAATTCTCACGATTTTTCAAAAATAGCAGACCTACAAGCTTGTAGATCTGCTATTTTTCAATAGCTAAAGCACAACATAATGCTTGAAACGACAAAAGGGGTTCCCGCGCTGAATGGGTTATCCCTAGAATGTCTGTGTTCTTCACAGCCATAGATCGGTCCAATCCGCACACGGATACCAGATTCACAGCCATAGATCGGTCCAATCCGCACACGGATACCAGATTCACAGCCATAGATCGGTCCAATCCGCACACGGATACCAGATTCACAGCCATAGATCGGTCCAATCCGCACACGGATACCAGATTCACAGCCATAGATCGGTCCAATCCGCGCACGGATACCAGACTGGCCTCATCTGCGTTTAAACTTTTTGGGTGTGAACCCAATAATGAATTCCTGAGAGTTGGAGTCACTCTGGAGAAACTCTAGTAGTTTAGTAGAGTTGGAGAAACTCTAGTAGTTTAGTAGAGTTGGAGTCGCTCTGGAGAAACTCTAGTAGTTTAGTAGAGTTGGAGAAACTCTAGTAGTTTAGTAGAGTTGGAGTCGCTCTGGAGAAACTCTAGTAGTTTAGTAGAGTTGGAGAAACTCTAGTAGTTTAGTAGAGTTGGAGTCTCTGTAGAAACTCTAGTAGTTTAGTAGAGTTGGAGAAACTCTAGTAGTTTAGTAGAGTTGGAGAAACTCTAGTAGTTTAGTAGAGTCAGAGTCTCTCTGGAGAAACTCTAGTAGTTTCACATTCATTTGAAAGAAAAGATTCAGTCAAATATCTCCACTTTTCCACGACGACATTCTCTCCGGCGAGGGGGAGGGGCCTGGAATGATTGTAGGACTGAACATATCAAAACATTTACAGAAAGGTACGGCACACACAACATAGGTGGTGTGATCAATTACTGTACTGTACCGTACTGTACTGTACTGTACAAGCCCTCCTCCCTGGCCCTGTGTGTGTCTGTGTGTTAGGCTGTTAGGCAACAGTGACACTTGGTGGTGAACAAACGCTATTTCCATGCTCGGACACAGCCAGGGACAGACCCAGCCGCACACATAGCTGTCTATAGGAGTGGTTGCACCACTCAAACATCTCTCTCTCTCTCTGTGTGTCTCTGTGTGTCTCTCTGTGTGTGTCTCTCTCTCTCTCTGTGTCTCTCTGTGTCTGTCTCTCTCTCTCTCTCTCTCTGTGTGTCTCTCTGTGTCTCTCTCTCTCTCTCTCTGTCTCTCTCTCTCTCTCTGTGTCTCTCTCTCTCTCTCTCTCTCTCTCTCTCTCTCTCTGTGTCTCTCTGTGTCTCTCTCTCTCTCTCTCTCTCTCTCTCTCTCTGTGTCTCTGTGTCTCTGTGTCTCTCTCTCTCTCTGTGTCTCTGTGTCTCTCTCTCTCTGTGTCTCTGTGTCTCTCTCTCTCTGTGTCTCTCTCCCAGTCCAAGGCGTCAGACATGCGTTTTGACGGTATCTTCGAGGACAAGGAGATCATCCAGGAGTCAAAGAGACAGAGAGTGATCAACTCTCGTTACCGTGGCGACTACATCGAGCCCGTCATCTACAGAGCCATCATGGAGTAACGGCGCCCCCTAGTGCTCACCATGGAGACTACATCGAGCCCGTCATGAGTAACAGCGCCCCCTAGTGTTCACCACCAGCACTGGCCCTACAGCAGGGTTCTCAACACTATCTTGCGCCACCCCTTAAAGGGGATAGTTCTGATTTTATTTTAACTTAAGCTGTATGAAATACTTGGCATTAATATAGTGGTTGCAACTCTATTGATTGATTGCCCGATTGAGTCCCTTGGTGGGAATTCTGCTCTGGTTCTGATTGGTTGAGTCCCGTGGTGGGAGTTCCGCTGTGGTTCTGATTGGTTGAGTCCCGTGGTGGGAGTTCTGCTCTGGTTTTGGTCAATATTAAGTAGTTCTGGTCATTTTGTGGGGGGGGGGGGGGGGCACGCAGTAAAAGTAAATTAATTCACAAAACTAACGTCATAATGTATTGTTGACCTATTTCTAAAATATTAGCGCAACTTTCGTTCAACTTTGACCCCTCCATCACACGGAACTATATTTCACCAAAACCAGAGCAGAACTCCCACCACGGGACTCAACCAATCAGAACCAGAGCAGAACTCCCACCACGGGACTCAACCAATCAGAACCAGAGCAGAACTCCCACCACGGGACTCAACCAATCAGAACCAGAGCAGAACTCCCACCACGGGACTCAACCAATCAGAACCCGAGCAGAACTCCCACCACGGGACTCAACCAATCAGAACCCGAGCAGAACTCCCACCACGGGACTCAACCAATCAGAACCCGAGCAGAACTCCCACCACGGGACTCAACCAATCAGAACCCGAGCAGAACTCCCACCACGGGACTCAACCAATCAGAACCCGAGCAGAACTCCCACCACGGGACTCAACCAATCAGAACCAGAGCAGAACTCCCACCACGGGACTCAATCGGGCAATCAATCAATAGAGTTGCAACCACTATATTAATGGCAAGTATTTCATACAGCTTAAATTAAAAAAATCTGAACTATCCCTTTACCCCTTATCCCTAAACCCCCTTATCCCATCTTTTACTATTTAAAAAAACAACTTTTAAAATAGTTCAACTAGCCGATCTACAAGCTCACAATGTCTCTCCATGTGTAGATAGATCTACAAGCTCACAATGTCTCCATGTGTAGATAGATCTACAAGCTCACAATGTCTCCATGTGTAGATAGATCTACAAGCTCACAATGTCTCTCCATGTGTAGATAGATCTACAAGCTCACAATGTCTCTCCATGTGTAGATAGATCTACAAGCTCACAATGTCTCCATGTGTAGATAGATCTACAAGCTCACAATGTCTCCATGTGTAGATAGTGGCTAGTTGAACTGTTTAAAAAGAAAATCTAAATAGTAAAAAAAAAGATATGGAAAAAATAAGTTTAGGCATTAAAGGATAAGGGCGCAAGATGAGAGTCCTACGTTTTCTAAATCCTGTTTTCCTGAAAAACCATGCTTCTGTCAGTCGTTCTGTCAGTCGTCCCCCAGAATGATATGAAATCGCCCGCCGACCCCCACCTGAAAATATGTTGTTTTAGGGACAAGAAGCAAAGATATGAGTTTAAAACGTTGCGCTACATTTTTACGATTATTTTTCAAAAACAGCAGACCTACAAGCGAGTGCCGCGCTACGAGATTGTAGATCTGCTGTTTGTTCAACGGCTAAAGCATAACATGCGCAACGCATTTCAATGCTTGAAACACCAAAAGGGGTGCCCGCCCAAAATATGGGTCAAAGGTCCGTCACAGAAGACTGTTTTATTTTCTAATTGTTTTATGTTTTAACATTCTCACAAACATGAGCCACTAGAGGGTGCCGTGGACGACGTCTGTTATTGTCTTTGTTTAGTTTTTATCCGTATTGATATTATTATAGTGACATCATAGTTATCCCCATCTGAAAATACGTTGTTCCAGAATTCGAGGCACATTTTAACGATTTTTTTCTCCAAAAACAGCAGATAGTGTCGCGCTATGAGCTTGTAGATCTGCTATTTTTCATTTGCTAAAGCGTAACATAATGCTTAAAACACCAGCAGGGGTTCCCGTTCAGAATGGGTTAACATTATTATATATTATATTACAACATTATTTGGGGTTTTGTTTAGTTTTAGTTTTTTGGGGGGGGGGATTGTTTTAATTCAAACTAAATGTATCAAAAGCAAAAAAGGGATATTTACTCAGGACCCAAACAGAGTAATCCTGGACCACCATATGGGCCCCGAGCCACAGTTTAGGACCTCTCCATGTCAAGGACCGCCAAATTGACACTAATCCGCCCACGGACCCCCATTTGAAGAGACATGCCAGGGACCCCCATTTGAAGAGACATGCCAGGGACCCCCATTTGAAGAGACATGCCAGGGACCCCCATTTGAAGAGACATGCCAGGGACCCCCATTTGAAGAGACATGCCAGGGACCCCCATTAGAAGAGACATGCCAGGGACCCCCATTTGAAGAGACATGCCAGGGACCCCCATTTGAAGAGACATGCCAGGGACCCCCATTTGAAGAGACATGCCAGGGACCCCCATTAGAAGAGACATGCCAGGGACCCCCATTTGAAGAGACATGCCAGGGACCCCCATTTGAAGAGACATGCCAGGGACCCCCATTTGAAGAGACAAGCCAGGGACCCCCATAAGAGAAGATTTTTACGGCTCTAGCAATGATTCTCAACCCGTTTATTTTCAAGGACCCCCAGTTTGACCTGCATTAGTCTACGGACCCCCATTTAATGGCATTTCTATCTCTGGGACCCCCAATTTATATTGTAAAATCAATGTTAATTTAACTCTGAGAGTGTTAATTTAACTCCCCCTTTAAGTCCAATGTATTAAACCGTTGTATGACATCATTATAACCAGCTGGTCATCCTTTAGCCTGTAATCTGCTACTGTCCTAGTTTTTATACTTAAATATACTAGTCACACTAGTATAACTAGTAACTAATAACCAGTAACAAAGTACACAAGTTGACTAGTACTACGCGATACTGCCACTCACACCTGGACAGCGGAATTAGCGTCAGGATGAAACCACGCCCACTTTAGGCATGAGTACAAAAGAGAGTTTATATAATTAATTATTCTAGACGGATATAAATGAAGACAAAGGAGAAAACGTGTATTTTCTATTAAAAAAAATAATAATAATCAAGTTTTACTGCATCTTTTTGTAAGGCGTGCGTTTTTCACGACTTCCAGAAGCTATCCAACGTTAGTGTGTTGCACGATGTTTTCTCACCTATCGCCCCGTGTGTGTGTGTGTGGTGTGTGTGTGTGTGTGTGTGTGTGTGTGGTGTGTGTGTGTGTGTGTGTAATGTAGATACAATGCCTGACTTCAGAAAAATATCCTTTAAAATACCACCTTTGTATGTTTAGTTTATAGTTTTTCTAGTAAAGAACTTGTACTTCTGTTTGTTGTCTTCAGTCATTATGATCTGCTGTTTGATGACTGATGAACGCAGTCGCATCAGATCTGTATCATTCAAAGTGCTCTCTAGTCTATGGTCTGCAAAGTGTCTCATCATTATAGGAATCAGAGTCATCTTTAACCCATTCTGACCTGAGATCAGATGCATACGAGGTTTTCCACTGGACAACACACTGGTCTGATTAACCCATTCTGACCTGAGATCAGATGCATACGAGGTTTCCACTGGACAACACAATGGTCTGATTAACCCATTCCTTTTTTAAATATATTTTTTATCCCACGATTTTGTAACCCATTTTTCACCCCTGTGTCAATCATCTAATGTGATCCTGGGCTCTACACACCCTCCGCCAACCTGGGAAGAGCAACGGACTTAACTCATGCTTCCTTCATGCCTGAGTGTCCAAGTTGCTCCTTTACACCTGAAGGGGGAGTTTCCCTGGTTGGACGTAGCACGTGGAAGGAACACGTTATTCCAACCAGTTCCTTTCCCCCTCCATCAGGCGCCCCGGCTGGCCAGGGGGAGGCAGTTTAGAGACCAGGAACCCATTCTGACCTGACATCAGATTCTTACGAGGTTTCCACTGGACAACACACTGGTCTGATTAACCCATTCTGACCCGAGATCAGATTCTAAAAAATGTCAGTCGTTCTTCGATTTTTCAAAAATAGCAGATCTGCTATTTTTCAATAGCTAAAGCATAACATGATGCTAACACCAAAATGGGTTCCCGTTCAGAATGGGTTAAACGATATGGATATGGAGTGAGAGGGTTGAGGTGTAGCGTTGCGCTGAAAGCGGGGATTGAACCCGGGCCTCCCACTCGCCAGACCGTCTCGCAACCTGTCGTGCCAACATGGCGTCGCGGTCCTGCCCCCTTTCAGAACGACGAGTGGCCCAGGAAATGATTCTCCATTAATTTTCTCCATGTAGGCTTTTCAAAAAGTATTTATTTAAAGACGGTTACGCCGCGGACAAAGTATTTATATAAAGACGGTTACGCCGCGGACAAAGTATTTATATAAAGACGGTTACGCCGCGGACAAAGTATTTATATAAAGACGGTTACGCCGCGGACAAAGTATTTATATAAAGACGGTTACGCTGCGGACAAAGTATTTATATAAAGACGGTTACGCTGCGGACAAAGTATTTATATAAAGACGGTTACGCCGCGGACAAAGTATTTATATAAAGACGGTTACGCCGCGGACAAAGTATTTATATAAAGACGGTTACGCTGCAGACAAAGTATTTATATAAAGACGGTTACGCTGCAGACAAAGTATTTATATAAAGACGGTTACGCCGCGGACAAAGACAACTCGGATCGTGACAAACAAACACAATATTTTGTGCCGAAAATAAAGGCAGGATAATACAACACTATTTGTTTTGTTTTTCTTCTTACTAATTACTTGATCGGCCCCAAAACATTGTAATTATTGTCATGATTTGTCACGATCCGAGTTGGCTTTGTCCGCGGCGTAACCGTCTGTAAATAATATCCAAGTTGCTTCTTTTTATCTGACAGGGGGGGAGTTTCCCCCGGCCGGACGTAGCGCGTGGGAAGGAACACGTTATTCCGACCAGTTCCTTTCCCCTCCATCAGGTGCCCCGGCTGGCCAGGGGGAGGCAGTATAGAGACCAGTTCCTTTCCCCTCCATCAGGCGCCCCGGCTGGCCAGGGGGAGGCAGTTCAGAGACCAGGTATTACGGCATGTTTTTTGTGATGGTACCTGCCCTAGGGGACACGGGGAGAACATGCAAACCCTTTCGCCAACCCCGCCTTCGGGTATGGGCACTGATGACGGAACACGCCGCCAGCACCCACAGCGTCCCCAGCGGGAATCGAACCCAGGACCTACCTAGGACGGCACTACCAACTGTGCCACCGTGACCCCAGGAGGTGGACTTTCTGACCTTTGACTCGTCCCTTTAGGCACAGTGTTGGATTTCACTGGCATAAGTGTGGAGGGAACGGTCACCGACTCACCTCAGTGTGATATAACTCTACATAATGTTGAGTAGGACTCTTGTCCGGTCAACTGGCTTGTCAAGGTAGAACACCGTCCTCAGCAGTGGTGTTCACCAAACAGGTCTCATCTCCCGGTGTCTCTGAGTCTCGGAGACAATAAAACATACTCTCTCCCCGTGCCTTCAGCCTGGTGGAGAAAATAAAACATACTCTCTCCCCATGCCTTCAGCCTGGTGGAGACAATAAAACATACTCTCTCCCCATGCCTTCGGCCTGGTGGAGACAATAAAACATACTCTCTCCCCATGCCTTCGGCCTGGTGGAGACAATAAAACATACTCTCTCCCCATGCCTTCGGCCTGGTGGAGACAATAAAACATACTCTCTCCCCATGCCTTCGGACTGGTGGAGGCAATAAAACATACTCTCTCCCCCATGCCTTCAGCCTGGTGGAGACAATAAAACATACTCTCTCCCCATGCCTTCGGCCTGGTGGAGACAATAAAACATACCTTCTCCCCATGCCTTCGGCCTGGTGGAGACAATAAAACATACTCTCTCCCCATGCCTTCGGCCTGGTGGAGACAACTAAACAAACTCGCTCCCCATGCCTTCATGGTGGAGACAATTAAACAGCAAACACAAGTGAAAGGTTGGGGTTAAAGTCTAACTCATGTTGCTATGATTAGGTGATGTAAAACAAATGGTGTTCAAACAAACATTAAACTCTCTTTATTGTTAAACAGGAATGTCTTCCTAACCCTTTTTTTTACAGAAGTAAGTGGATAATTAATATGTATATTGAGTTATTGACCCAATTTATTTTATTAAAAAAGAAATAAAGATATAGGCCGCTGGTCTTTTAAGAAAAGCGTAGGAGGGGTCTAACGCCAGCACACGTAGGACCAGGAAGAGTGCAACAACAAACAAACACTGCATGGACTAACTAACCTGTCACATCTTCTAGTTAAGATGTAAACATAAACCAATTGCGAGATTGAATAGGAGTTCTAGCGGTTGACCCACATGGACGGTAAATCCGCTAATTTCTTATGAAACACACGGCATGTTTTCTTTTTTTTTTTCAGTGACGAATGGATAGGCTACGCGTCTTCATCATGGTAAGAAACAGCTTGTGCGAAACTCCCCTTTAATGGCATTTAATGGATGGATTTGTCCATGTATTGTTTGTTTGGACTAAACAAACATTAAACTGTGCATTGTCAATGGCGTTTTTATTGTTTGTTTAACTAAAAACAAACATTAAACCTCTTGAGTGACAGAGTATAGTGATGAGGAAATGAAAACAACTTCCTCACATGACGCCACACCTCTAAGAGCCACACGTAGAGTTCAGAACAGCAGGAGCTCTTATTCTGTCAACACATCGTCTCTGCACTCTTTTTTTCATTTAATTTCATATTTATTTATTTCATTTCAGTTATGGTTTTACATGATTATATTAATTTTACATATTCCATATCAGAAAAGAAAAAGAGCAGGAAGAAGATAAATCTTTTTTTATACCTGCCCGATCAATAAAATAAATAAAACATCTAACCCTAACCCTAAAAAAAGAGAACAAGACTAAATAACATAGAGCTCAACAAGAGAACAAACAAAAACAAAGCTGAGGGAACAAAATAACACTTATATCTAACCTTCTAGTTCATATTTTATCATTTTTTCCTTTTTAAACACTTTCTTAAACTGAAACACTGTTGTACAACTCTTCAACTCCTGGTTTTGTGAATTCCATAACATTATACCTGTAACAGAACACAAATATATATATACTTTATTTACACACAGAGGTAAAATATATACTTTAATGGGTAGGATACATTTCATTATATTTCACGGTATGTAGAATGGCTACATTTCATTATATTTCACGGTATGTAGAATGGGTGCATTTCATTATATTTCACAGTATGTAGAATGGGTACATTTCATTATATTTCACAGTATGTAGAATGGGTACATTTCATTATATTTCACATTGTGTAGAATGGGTACATTTCATTATATTTCACAGTATGTAGAATGGGTGCATTTCATTATATTTCACAGTATGTAGAATGGCTACATTTCATTATATTTCACAGTATGTAGAATGGGTACATTTCATTATATTTCACAGTATGTAGAATGGGTACATTTCATTATATTTCACAGTATGTAGAATGGATACATTTCATTATATTTCACAGTATGTAGAATGGGTACATTTCATTATATTTCACAGTATGTAGAATGGATACATTTCATTATATTTCACAGTATGTAGAATGGATACATTTCATTATATTTCACAGTATGTAGAATGGGTACATTTCATTATATTTCACAGTATGTAGAATGGATACATTTCATTATATTTCACAGTATGTAGAATGGATAGATACATTTAATTATATTTCATTATTTTTGCTGAAATTGCTGCACCCTTTTCGACATTTGCGCGTATGCGAGCAGAAGATACACTGGAGTGCGCGCTCCCTTTAGACCTGCTTGACGCACCAGTATTTGAGCTGTGCTTGGATCTCCATGTACCTGACGCACTGTCACCAAGAGCAATATCTTGATCATCAGGTCTGGTTGTCATGTCAGGCCAGACTTCCATTTCATAACATCATCCATAAATTAATTTGTGCTGCTCGTTTTTGTTTGAAACCAGTTCTCACTTTCATTAATTTCATCAGACCCCTTTAGCAGTGCTTGATAAGACACGTGGGCATCATGACAATCAACCAACAGTGATTTGTACTTGTGCACGTTTTCATCCAATTCCTCCGTAACCATATTGTCTTTCATCAATTCCCTTATAATGTTCATTCTCCGTGTCAGTGGGGAGAGTTTGTATTTGCGTGATGAGCGCATCTTTGCAATGTGTTCTCCGTCCATTTCAGAAACTTCAGGTTCAGTGGGGTTCACTCACGGTGAGCACGAGCAGTGGCACCGCAACACTTTGTTCAGTTCCTTCCTTTTCGTTGTTTGATACATTTCCATCCATGTTGCATTAAGTTCCAAGTTTCAAGTTTTATGAACACAAAGGCAGGGCAATATAGCCTACAAACTCTCTTTACATTTCCAATCCATTTGCAAGATATGATTTAATCATTGCATTTCAGAGGGGCGGCGTTTAGCGCACTTTTTAAATCATGCAGTTGAAGAATAATTAAATGGAATAAATTAATGTCTCTCAATGCGCACCAAATGTCACTTTTTTGCGCTCCTAAATGAACTTCAAGTCCTCCTTTAACCAATTCCTTCACAGTTTCCAGTGTCAGCTTATAGTTCCTTCGTTATGATTTTTTAAAGTTTGTATTATTTACCGCTTTGTACCGCACCACCATCTTGTCCTTTCTTCTCTCAGCCACGCTGTCCGCCGTTCAAACATTTGCTCCTCTTCAGCAATCCTTTCCTTTCCAATGGAAACTCCAAAGCGAGTCTTTTGACTAATGCAGTGACCACTTATCCTTTTGTTTAAAAACACTTTTCTCCCTTTGTGTGAGCCACTTCTTGGGCAGACTGACTATACTAAAGACGCTTGCTTGTTGTTGTTGTTTGAATGAAATGATAGAATGTCCATTCCAGGTTGGTTCAGTTGTTAAATTAAAGTTGTTTATTTTCTTCCTTTACAGGGATGCAAAAACGGGAAACTTAAACTTGTAAAACAAATAAAGTAACACAGAGATCCTTCAGTTGCAAGGTCAAAAGACCGTGTGCTTGCCAGTCTGCCACGCCCCTATTGTGACACACAGTTCCTTATAAGGTTACAGAACACCACCACCAGAGGGCCATTAAATATAAATAAATAATAATTGAATATGAGGATTTGGCTCCTACAGTGTTCAAACAAACATTAAACTCTCTTTATTGTTAAACAGGAATTTCTTCCTAACCCTTTTTTTTACAGAAGTAAGTGGATAATTAATATGTATATTGAGTTATTGACCCAATTTATTTTATTAAAAAATAAATAAAGATATAGGCCGCTGGTCCTTTAAGAAAAGCTTAGGAGGGGTCTAACGCCAGCACACGTAGGACCAGGAAGAGTGCAACAACAAACAAACACTGCATGGACTAACTAACCTGTCACATCTTCTAGATCAGATGTAAACATAAACCAATTGCGAGATTGAATAGGAGTTCTAGCGGTTGACCCACATGGACGGTAAATCCGCTAATTTATTATGAAACACACGGCATGTTTTCTTTTTTTTTCCCAATGACGAATGGATAGGCTACGCGTCTTCATCATGGTAAGAAACAGCTTGTGCGAAACTCCCCTTTAATGGCATTTAATGGATGGATTTGTCCATGTATTGTTTGTTTGGACTAAACAAACATTAAACTGTGCATTGTCAATGGCGTTTTTATTGTTTGTTTAACTAAAAACAAACATTAAACCTCTTGAGTGACAGAGTATAGTGATGAGGAAATGAAAACGACTTCCTCACATGACGCCACACCTCTAAGAGCCACACGTAGTACAGTTCAGAACAGCAGGAGCTCTTATTCTGTCAACACCTCGTCTCTGCACTCTTTTTTTCATTTAATTTCATATTTATTTATTTCATTTCAGTTATGGTTTTACATGATTATATTAATTTTACATATTCCATATCAGAAAAGAAAAGGAGCAGGAAGAAGATACATCTTATTTATACCTGCCCGATCAATAAAACAAATAAAACATCTAACCCTAAAAAAAGACGAAATAACATGGAGCTCAACAAGAGAACAAACAAAAACAACGCTGAGGGAACAAAATAACACTTATATCTAACCTTCTAGTTCATATTTTATCATTTTTTCCTTTTTAAACACTTTCTTAAACTGAAACACTGTTGTACAACACTTCAACTCCTGGTTTTGTGAATTCCATAACTTTATACCTGTAACAGAACACAAAGGTAAAATATATATACTTTATTTACACACAGAGGTAAAATATATACTTTAATGGGTAGGATACATTTCATTATATTTCACGGTATGTAGAATGGGTACATTTCATTATATTTCACAGTATGTAGAATGGGTACATTTCATTATATTAGAATGGGTGCATTTCATTATATTTCACAGTATGTAGAATGAGTACATTTAATTATATTTCACAGTATGTAGAATGGGTACATTTCATTATATTTCACAGTATGTAGAATGAGTACATTTAATTATATTTCACAGTATGTAGAATGGGTGCATTTAATTATATTTCACAGTATGTAGAATGGGTACATTTCATTATATTTCACAGCATGTAGAATGAGTACATTTCATTATATTTCACAGTATGTAGAATGGGTACATTTCATTATATTTCACGAATGGGTACATTTCATTATATTTCACAGTATGTAGAATGGGTACATTTTATTATATTTCACAGTATGTAGAATGGATACATTTCATTATATTTCACAGTATGTAGAATGGGTACATTTCATTATATTTCACGAATGGGTACATTTCATTATATTTCACAGTATGTAGAATGGGTACATTTTATTATATTTCACAGTATGTAGAATGGATACATTTCATTATATTTCACAGTATGTAGAATGGGTACATTTCATTATATTTCACAGTATGTAGAATGGGTGCATTTCATTATATTTCACAGTATGTAGAATGGGTACATTTCATTATATTTCACAGTATGTAGAATGGATACATTTCATTATATTTCACAGTTTGTAGAATGGATACATTTCATTATATTTCACAGTATGTAGAATGGGTACATTTCATTATATTTCACAGTATGTAGAATGGGTACATTTCATTATATTTAACAGTATGTAGAATGGTTACATTTCATTATATTTCACAGTATGTAGAATGGATACATTTCATTATATTTCACAGTATGTAGAATGGATACATTTCATTATATTTCACAGTATGTAGAATTATTCTACATACTGTGAAATATAATGAAATTTACCTATTCTGAATAGGTAAATTTCATTTTATTTCATAGTATGTAGAATAGGTACATTTAATTATATTTCACAGTATGTAGAATAGGTACATTTCATTTTATTTCACAGTATGTAGAATAGGTAAATTTCATTTTATTTCACAGTATGTAGAATGGGTGCATTTCATTATATTTCACAGTATGTAGAATGGATACATTTCATTATATTTCACAGTATGTAGAATAGGTACATTTAATTATAATTCACAGTATGTAGAATGGGTGCATTTCATTATATTTCACAGTATGTAGAATAGGTACATTTAATTATATTTCACAGTATGTAGAATGGTTGCATCTCATTATATTTCTGTAGAATAGGTAAATTTCATTTTATTTCACAGTATGTAGAATGGGTACATTTCATTATATTTCACAGTATGTAGAATGGGTACATTTCATTATATTTCACAGTATGTAGAATGGGTACATTTCATTATATTTCACAGTATGTAGAATGGGTGCATTTCATGTAGAATGGGTACATTTCATTATATTTCACAGTATGTAGAATGGGTACATTTCATTATATTTCACAGTATGTAGAATGGGTACATTTCATTATATTTCACAGTATGTAGAATGGGTACATTTCATTATATGTCACAGTATGTAGAATGGGTACATTTCATTATATTTCACAGTATGTAGAATGGGTACATTTCATGTAGAATGGGTACATTTCATTATATTTCACAGTATGTAGAATGGGTGCATTTCATGTAGAATGGGTACATTTCATTATATTTCACAGTATGTAGAATGGGTACATTTCATTATATTTCACAGTATGTAGAATGGGTACATTTCATTATATTTCACAGTATGTAGAATGGGTACATTTCATTATATGTCACAGTATGTAGAATGGGTACATTTCATTATATTTCACAGTATGTAGAATGGGTACATTTCATGTAGAATGGGTACATTTCATTATATTTCACAGTATGTAGAATGGTAGCCGCAATTTGCAACTCTAGATTTTCTTATAATGGGATGAATCTAGAGTTGCAATACCAATACCCTCCATTGACTCCCCATGTATTCATTTGTGTTTGCGATCTGCTTGTCTTAAACGACGTTAAACTCACCAACAGTGCAGCTGTAGTCCAAGCTTGAATTATCCTCTTTCAATCTATCGAGCTTGTTTTTCATAAAAATCCACCGTAGAGATGTTACGAGCTACTTTCTGTCAAGAAGAAGAAATATTGGAGTTTGGAAGCGCTCGTTTTTATGAATGGGTCGCGCTGCTGCCTCCTGCATTATGTGCAAATGCGAAACAGATGCATGCAGGGCCGTTCAGTGACATACGACGAGCGCTTCCAAACTCCAGCACTTAGAAAAAGAATCACTCGCAGAGGATGTCTTGACGAAAAGTAGCTCATAACATCTCTACGGGGGATTTTTATGAAAAACAAGCTCGGCATATTGAAAGAGGATAATTCAATCTTGGACTACAGCTGCACTGTGTACTGAAAAGGTGCACAAAGTTATTATCGGAGGGCCCCAGGGGCGGGAGGGGTACAGATTTGTATTACCAAAACACATGTCTAAGGTTTTGTTGGACCTAGTCGGACATGTTACGTATTGATGGAAGTCTCTGAGAGTCTTTTTCAAGGACACATGGTTCATGTCACCAAGAATGAGATTTGGTGCGTCGGGGGAGATTAGTTGTAGTTTCTGTACAACCCTGAGAATTTGCTCACAGGCGCTACTCGCTAGCCTCATTAGCTTTTGGCTGTATATAAACGACTGTAATACATCTGTGGGAACTCCCTCTGCAGATATGCTGGCCACAGAGAGCAACTCAACGTCAGGGGTACACAAACTCTACCTAACAATGACAGATGTAACACTGCACCAACGCTCATTAACATACAAACATACCCCCCCCACCAGTTGACTTGCCCGCAACTGAGGCCGGTTCAGGCGAAAGGGTGTCATCGGAAAGCCATCGATCTCCAGATCGGTGGCCAAGTTGCGTTCGGATAGCCAAGATTCCGTGAAGGCTAGAATGCAGTCGTGGTTGCAACGGACTAGAGCTCTAGTCATTCTCTAGTCTAGCAATTCATCGGATTTATTCCGGAGGGACTGATGGAAGGAAGCGGAACATTCACATCTACATTTAATGTAGATGTGATGGTCTTTTACTTTGAGCATCCGTTTACACACTGACATTAAAAATACTGTGTGTGTGTGTGTGTGTGTGTGTGTGTGTGTGTGTGTGTGTGTGTGTGTGTGTGTGTGTGTGTGTGTGTGTGTGTGTGTGTGTGTGTGTGTGTGTGTGTGTGTGTGTGTGTGTGTGTGTGTGTGTGTGTGTGTGTGTGTGTGCGCACGCAGGGTTCTAGCAGCAGGGTTCTAGTGGTCAGTCAGCTCAGGAACATCAAACATGGACTCCAGAATTAAGGTACGTCAATGTACAGCAACAGCTTTACTACAAGTACAAATAAAATGACAATTTACAATGTAGTCATTTATCAGATGCTCTTAATCCAGAGTGATTTACATTAAGCAAGAACAAAAACATGGCGACACATCAGATACCTAGAAAGACTTGACATGAAAAGTACAGCATGCATCTCTCTCTGTCTGTCTGTCTGTCCGATAACGATTTCTCCCGATCCGATATTTATATTTTATAGAACGTATTCATGTCACAATAGTACAACATCCCAAAACACAGACAACATCCAGTCTTATATCATGAAATTAATATAATATTGAGGGATGTCCCGATATTATTATTATTACCCTTATTATTATTATTTTAAGAATTTGAACAGTGAAAAAAGTCGATCTACAAGCTCACATTGAACTGGTGAAAACAGCAGATCTACAAGCTCACATTGAACTAGTGAAAACAGCAGATCTACAAGCTCACATTGAACTAGTGAAAACGGCAGATCTACAAGCTCACATTGAACTAGTGAAAACGGCAGATCTACAAGCTCACATTGAACTAGTGAAAACAGCAGATCTACAAGCTCACATTGAACTAGTGAAAACGGCAGATCTACAAGCTCACATTGAACTAGTGAAAACGGCAGATCTACAAGCTCACATTGAACTAGTGAAAACAGCAGATCTACAAGCTCACATTGAACTAGTGAAAACGGCAGATCTACAAGCTCACATTGAACTAGTGAAAACAGCAGATCTACAAGCTCACATTGCATTATTTTTACATTTACATTACATTTTTACATTACGAGAAAATTGTTATTTATAATGCGTGTGAAATGGCAATGTGTGGCGTGGTGCGTGGTTATAGGGTTAAATTGCGTGACTGTCTCACTCAAAGGGTGAGACTTGGCAGCCCTGTCTATGGGGTGGGGGGGATTCAGATTTTACGGGGGCCAGTTTCGAATTGCGGCCGTCCGTAGGTGCCCTTTGAGAGCGGTTTTGAAGGAGTCAAGGGATTCACATGTCTTAATGACTGTTGGTAGGGCGTTCCACATTTTGGTGGCATAGGAGCGAAAATAATGTAGTCCCTTGTTTGTGCCGAATCTGGGTTGTACATGGTTTGTTGCACTCCCTCTGGTGTTGTGGGTGTGGACTTCGTTTACATTAAGGAAGTATTTAGACATTTATACAGTGAGGAGAAAAGGGGAGGGGGGGATTTGCATGTCTTAAAGGACCACTTCGCCACTTTTCAACCTATCTTCATATAATAGGTCCTCACTAATAAGCATGATAAAATGGCACATTGTTTTTCTACTCATTCTGTGTCTCATAGGACGGCTGTGGGCAGTTTAGAAACCGTCTTCCAGTGACATCATCATTAGGCAGATTCTTTATTAAATGTTTAGATTTTCATTATCGTGAGAACGATGGCTTCCACTTTCACATTGCAACTTTGAAGTTGCAACTCCCCATCGATGATGTCACTGGAAGACGGTTTCTGAACTGCCCACAGCCCTCCTATGAAACACAGACCGAGTAGAAAAATGTTGCGCAATTCTTTCATGATTATTAGTGGGGACCTATTATACTGTAATTGTCCTTTAATCACTGTTGGTCCGGCGTTCCACATTTTTGTGGCATAGGAGCGAAATGTATTTAGTCCCTTGTCTGTGCCGAATCTGGGTTATGTGGGTCCCATACAGCAGTACTGACTCCACTGTGAGGGTCCATGTCTGGGCCCCATACAGCAGTACTGACTCCACTGTGAGGGTCCATGTCTCGGCCCCATACAGCAGTACTGACTCCACTGTGTGGGTCCATACAGCAGTACTGACTCCACTGTGTGGGTCCATGTCTCTGCCCCATACAGCAGCACTGACTCCACTGTGAGGGTCCATACAGCAGTACTGACTCCACTGTGAGGGTCCATGTCTCTGCCCCATACAGCAGTACTGACTCCACTGTGAGGGTCCATGTCTCGGCCCCTTACAGCAGTACTGACTCCACTGTGAGGGTCCGTGTCTCGGCCCCATACAGCAGTACTGACTCCACTGTGAGGGTCCGTGTCTCGGCCCCATACAGCAGTACTGACTCCACTGTGAGGTAGGGCATTAACGACTTGAGATTTTTCCCAGTCGTCTTGCCAGACAGTAAAGTTGAAGTCGTATCGATTTATCGTTTATGGCGGGGGGGGGGGGGGGGGGGGGGGGTGTTCGGCCGCGGGAAGGCCGCGGAGAAAAACCACACTTGACACACTGCTGTTCAACTTGAGCAACTTGTATTTAAAGATCTGTCTTTGCAACATATCACAGTATGCACTTTTCTTGAAATGTCAACCCAAAACAATAAGGACAATTAGAGGCAGAGCGCATATTATATTCAGTCAGTCAGACAGACCACATTGCTGTCATTGCTGCATGCACAAAAGACGTCAGCTTATTAGGCCTACAATAAAATAAAAAATATATGCGCTGACTGCACTGCACTCTCAACTTGAGACAACTTGAACAAATATTAAATTAAATTAAAACTCACCCAGATTATGCTTTTGAAATAAAAACGAAAATTAAATAATCCCATAAAAAGGAAAATAATCCGTCCGTTGTCAGCGACACACTCCTGCCTTTCATCTCCTCTTTAATGCTGGCTCGCACGGAGTCACTCTCTCGGTTGATATTAGCCCACAGAGTTTTGTGGCACGGGGCTGTGTATTCCGGTTCAAAAAATTTCAGCATCGCTTTGAAGCCTCTCCCTTGCGCTATACACAAAGGTCTGGTGTCTTGGACGATTACATCTATAATTAAACCTGTGATTTCCCGTTTTCTTTGGTCTGATAGAGGCTTTTTGGCGTAACTGCTCATTGACGTCTGCACTGGGCGACTAGTATCCCCCTTACCGGCATGCTTGTTTTTTAGATGGCCGAGCATAGCGCTTGTGTTCTTGTGGTACGCGTAGGTCGCCTTACAGAGTGTACATGACACCGTTTGTTTTTCTTCATTTAATGTGAAGTATTTCCACACGTGTGACCATCTATTTGTCGGGGTCTGCGAGCTGGTTTCGCCTGCATTCTCTCTCTCCGCCATTGTTGTTTTCGTCTTGACACCTTTCTTCTTATTTTTCCCTCCACCGTGCTAAGTTCCGCACTCTGTTTAAGTTTTCCCTCCACTGTGCTAAGTTCCGCCCTCTGTGTTTACGCATGAGGTGATTATTGGTAAAGCCAGGACACACTATCAGGGTAAGCCAATCAGGTTTTGCATTCCGTGTCCCACACACACAATCGCATGAAAAAAGGGGAGAAAAAAAAAAAAAAAAGCTCAACTTTCGACTCGCGCTGCTGCGAGTCGACTCGTGATAATTTATCGATAAATCGACAAATCGATTTTTTGATGAATGCCCTACTGTGAGGGTCCATGTCTCGGCCCCTTACAGCAGTACTGACTCCACTGTGAGGGTCCGTGTCTCGGCCCCATACAGCAGTACTGACTCCACTGTGAGGGTCCATGTCTCGGCCCCATACAGCAGTACTGACTCCACTGTGAGGGTCCGTGTCTCGGCCCCATACAGCAGCACTGACTCCACTGTGAGGGTCCGTGTCTCGGCCCCATACAGCAGTACTGACTCCACTGTGAGGGTCCATGTCTGGGCCCCATACAGCAGTACTGACTCCACTGTGTGGGTCCATGTCTGGGCCCCATACAGCAGTACTGACTCCACTGTGAGGGTCCGTGTCTCGGGCCCATACAGCAGTACTGACTCCACTGTGAGGGTCCATGTCTGGGCCCCATACAGCAGCACTGACTCCACTGTGAGGGTCCATGTCTCGGCCCCATATACAGCAGTACTGACTCCTCAGTAGCTATGAAGGTCTTCTCCCATATCTGATTTCCACACACTCCTCATCCCGTGCAAGGCTTTCCAAGCAAGTGCCCTCCGAACCTTCAGATCCTGTTCAGTTGAGGCAGTCCAGGCCCCGAGGAGGTACTTGAAGTCCTCGACTGGTTCGAGCACCGTCCCGTCTGCAGTGGCAGTGGTTGTGTCCTCGGTGTTGACTGTCATTACCTTTTGTTTTCTCTGCATTGAGCTTGAGGCCGATCTTCCTGCACTCCTTTTCTACTGCCAGTAGTAGCTCCCTTCCTTCCTCGACTGTATCCGAGATCAGGGCGATGTCGTCTGCATAGTCGAGATCAGTAGCCATGATGGGGTGTACTCACCTGGACTTCCTCGGGACCAGCGTGAACCCCCAGAGCCTCCTCTCTGCCATTGATTGCAAGTCTCAGTGCATGACCCATCGCTACAACGAACAGGAAGGGGGCAAGAGTGTCACCCTGTAGAACGCCTGCTAGAATCTCAAATTATTTGGTGTCACAGGTTTGGACCTTGGCTCGAGTCTGGCTGTAGCTTGACTATCTGGAACTCCTGAGGCACGTAGAATACTCATGAGTTTCCCCCGGTGGATGGTATGGAAAACCTTTTGGAAGTAATAAGGGCAGTAATCCATGTTAAAAATGTCTCTCCCCTCAGCTCACCACTTCATCTGACTGGAGAGAGATCAACAAAGTTACACATCCACCACCCAGGAACGCTGACAGACGGGAGTCATAGCAGGTAAACATAATATAACAGCAAATAACTTTGATCTTCTTCTTCTTTTCGTGTCTCTGAAGCATGTGGTTAGATGACAGTTTCATTGATAATCCTCCCACAAAAGTCTATATCAATTTTTTACGAGTGTTTTAGAGAAGGGAGAAGAGTCTGGGACGTGTGGAGCGTTGTCCAGGGTGTTTTAGAGAAGGGAGAAGAGTCTGGGACGTGTGGAGCGTTGTCCAGGGTGTTTTAGAGAAGGGAGAAGAGTCTGGGATGTGTGGAGCGTTGTCCTGGGTGTTTTAGAGAAGGGAGAAGAGTCTAGGGCGTGTGGAGTGTTGTCCAGGGTGTTTTAGAGAAGGGTGAAGAAAATAATAAAACAAATCAAAATGGCTGACTAAAGGCCTATTCATACACTGGTTTTTCGGTGGTGAGGTGACCACCGCTCCCATGGTGAGCTGACCACCGGAGCTGAAATAACGTTGAGCGGTGGTGAGTAAAAACAGAGAGAAGGGCTGGAGCGGTGGCGGTGGTTTGCTCTTCACCGCGGCTCGTGAAGTCGTTGTAGTTCGGTGGTCACCTCACCACCGTAAACCCAGACTATGTATGAGCCTTTACCTGATACCTGTCCATTTAAACTCTAGACGGGCCTGTTGACTGATACCTGTCCATTTAAACTCTAGACGGGCCTGTTGACTGATACCTGTCCATTTAAACTCTAGACGGGCCTGTTGACTGATACCTGTCCATTTAAACTCTAGACGGGGCCTGTTGACTGATACCTGTCCATTTAAACTCTAGACGGGCCTGTTGACTGATACCTGTCCATTTAAACTCTATAGACGGGCCTGTTGACTGATACCTGTCCATTTAAACTCTAGACGGGGCCTGCCGCAAACTAGAGTTCTCAACAGGCCTGAAAATGAATGCCCGGCCCTACCTGGGCCCTCATGAAACCCTGTACACTCAAAGCACTGCCCCCGCTGCCACCCTTAGATCTCCATATGTAACCGTATTATATAATTATACAAATTATGATATAAATAAATAAGTGCTTCTACCTGACTTAATTCTCCATGGTTCTTGTGTATAGGAATACATAGTGTATTAGAGGTCACA
Source organism: Protomyctophum bolini (assembly GCF_963924005.1). Classification (NCBI taxonomy): domain Eukaryota; kingdom Metazoa; phylum Chordata; class Actinopteri; order Myctophiformes; family Myctophidae; genus Protomyctophum; species Protomyctophum bolini. The sequence goes on from NC_137869.1 coordinate 600,754, forward strand.
GCCCCTTTACGTCTCCCCCCTTTTGCCCCCTGTATAAATGTCCTGCCACACCTCCACCTCTTCCTTCTGTACGAGGTGGGTGTCTTTGTTGACTTCTCTGTATAACATAAGAAGAATTGTACTTGCAAATTGATTTATACAGTGCTTGTTTAACTCTGTTTAGAGAGGAGTTGTTGCACTACTGAGAACTAACGTGGAGAAGTGTCTGTTGTTATTCTTATTCATCTTTGTCAGAATAAAACGTGGTTTCCAAAGAGAGTTCTGGGTCCGTCTGTCCATTCAACACAACGCAGAGAGAGACAGATTACACCGGTTACACATATATGGAGTAGGGCTGTCAGAACGAATTTCATAATATGAAAGAAATTCGAATATTAAAAAAAATATATATATTCGAAAGCTAAAATTGCCATTCGAATGGAGCTTTTATAATTTATTAATTCTATTTAATATTTTTATTTTGTTTTATGTTATTTTATCCGCTCACTAAATGTATTGAGTAACGCATCTACCGCTGTGAAATCTCCCCGGCCGCTTCCACTGCATTTGAAAAGGTGCACGCCGGTCACGTCGCAGAAGAGGTCATTGATTGGCTAAAGTAGGGCCAGATTTCAGGGTAAGCCAATCAGAGACAGTCTACAGGGTGGGCGGGCTTACTGGCTGTTGTAAACAGTAGCACATTTAATCACAGACACACAAACCCTTGTAACACATACATAGATACTATACTAGTATACTACGCAGACAGAAATCGCCGGTAGAACGAAAATCATAATACAGTCTCACGACGCAACTTTATTGCACATCTGTGCTTGCCTTTCATCCACGCTTCTATAGCCTTTTAAATCTCATTTCCCATCCACGGGCACAAGCAAAGTGATATCAGCATCTTCCACCCGATCTGTGGTGTTGTTTCTGACGAGGGTAGCAACTAGTTAGCATGGGAGCTAACATTAGTTTAACTCTGGTCCATATCGTTAGAAGCCAAGGAGTCCTCCTTAATAACACACTCGATGCTGCGTTTACACGGGCAGACACAGACGAATGCTAATATCATTTGGAGCAGGCCGAGCAGCTACTGTACACGTCTGTTTGCATCAACATGTTGCTGGCTTCACAATGAATGATAGATTTTATCGTTGCCTCTGCCCGTGTTTAATGGTCAGGATTTCACTGTCCACAGCAGGCAGACCTGTCAAAACTATATGCACTTCCCAAAACTCACAAGACATGCCAGCCACGTGTATTATTATAGGCTAAATATGAGCTAAAATAAACAATGTAAATATTCGAATATTTTCGAAAATTACAAATAATTAAGCAATGAAATTCGAATTGGATTATAGAGGTGAACTGACAGCCCTAATATGGAGCTGACCTGTTCTGACATTCCAAATGTAGATCTGACCACATCAAACGCTGTACATTCAAGACACGCTCCATATATGGAGCCAGTACAGAATTCACTCATTCATTCATTCAGAAAAACATGGAGCTCAGAGACACAGTGACTTTACCGATGGGCAACTGACAAACTGGCAAAGGGCTGGAGTGAAGAGCCAGGGTTTTTATCAGCCGGGCTTGATGAGGAGATGACCCCAAAGTGCAGTTCCACAGGAAGTAGATTATAGCATTTATTTCCAGCAAATGTATTGTGGAAAACATACGAGTCAGAGCAGAGCATTGATTGCCTCGTTGTCTTTTGTACAGAATAAATCTACTCACTGCTGAGATCCTGGTCTTTATGGTACTTCATAACACAACACAAGATCACCTCTGTTACATCTACATCAACCCAATTGGCATAAACGTCACTGTTGTTGTCATTTGTCACCAGAACTGTAAAAAGAAGCAACAAGGAAGACGTCAACATGGGGAACCTCCCAGGCAGACGAAAGGTATGTTTATTTACAAAGAAGACTAACTGAAGACCAGAGCTGAGTTGTTTAAATGTATTAAAGGTATGTTTATTTACAAAGCAGACTAACTGAAGACCAGAGCTGAGTTGTTTAAATGTATTAAAGGTAGGTTTATTTACAAAGCAAACTAACTGAAGACCAGAGCTGAGTTGTTTAAATGTATTGCAAACATTCACTGTTAGTATAAAGACTTACAGGCAAACGCAAAGGCTAAACCATACATACGCCATATTTAGCTTCTTTCCAGACCCCCCCCCCCCCCCCCCCCTAGCGACTGAATTAGTGAAAAGCTTCTGGCGAGAAATCTAGCTACTTTTTCTGGTGAATTGGGGACAAATCGTGTTGACAGGCGCCAGAGATAAAACCCTCATTTTTCTTCATTTTCCTTCTCAGCCTCAAATCCGCTAAATTGGCAAAAGTAAAAGTGGTCGGCGCGTCTGGCTCAGTGACTTCCTCGGCTCGGTTCTGTGCACAGACTGCCACAGTGCTTCCTCCTTTCTAGCTCTGTCACCACAGTGCTTCCTTCCTCCTTTCTTGCTGGAAGCACTGGCAGCTCACTTTAGTCTGCTAGTAAAAAAAAAAAACACACTCAAATGCATAAAGTATTAACCTTCTAATTCCTGTATGGATCGGAACAAAATAGCATTCTAAACGTTAGTTGAATTGAGGTATGTTTTTTTAAATTAGAATGCGTTTAAACGTTCAGACCACAGCACAGAGAGTGCCTCAATGTTTTTCTGGGCTGGCTACATATTTTCCAGCCACTGTTAGCTTCCTAACTTATGTATGATTCATGATGACTATTTATTGTATGTATGATGTATTACCATGTCGTCGTTCTTGCTTACTGTAAATCGCTCTGGATTAAGAGCGTCTGATAAAGGCCTACATTGTAAATTGTAATGGCATTCAATGTTTGTGTTTACACAATGTTTGTGTTTACACAATGTTTGTGTTAACACAAACCCTCAAAGCTGGACACATAGGAGGGGCCAGCGCCCCTCAAAAAAAGAAAGGCCTCCTCAGTTGTTTGTGTGTCTCATCTAATCTGTTCTCTTCTATGTTCATCTCCAGCATAAAGCTCCAGGCAGAGCTAAAGGTGAGCTGATAATGTCTTATGAACTGATTATTGTCTCTATGAATAGATGTTTTATGAACTGATTATTGACTCTATGAATAGATGTTTTATCAACTGATTATTGACTCTATGAATAGATGCATTTTAAACTGATTTAGGCGGATCTAGATATAAAGGGCCCCTGGGCCACCAGCATGCAAAGCCCGCCCCCTCCCCTCCCCGAAGCAGAGATGTTTTGGTTTTTTTGTTCTTTACACAGAGCACACCCATAATTATGACGTAGAACTGCGACATTCACCTGCATTTCAGCAGTATTGACAGCAAGCAATTGCAAAAAAAATAAGAATACCAAAAAGACAAATACATTTGAAGAAAAAATAACAAAAATTGGTATATAATGGTATATATAATGGGTATATAGGTAAGGCCTAACACTAGTAATAATACTTAACCCATTCTAAACGGGAACCCATTTTGGTGTTAGCATCATGTTATGCTTTAGCTATTGAAAAATAGCAGATCTACAAGCTCGTAGCGCGCCACCGAGTGGCGCGCTACAAGCTTGTAGGTCTGCTATTTTTGAAAAACCGAAGAACGACTGACATTTTTTAGAATCTGATCTCGGGTCAGAATGGGTTATAATCAGACCAGTGTGTGTCCAGTGGAAACCTTGTGTGAATCTGATCTCAGGTCAGAATGGGTTAAAGGACCATACAGTCCAGGGCCGGACAGGCCACAGGACGTACCGGGCATATTCCCGGTGGGCCGCGATCGAATGCATGCCATTCTGCCAGTGCCATGCTGTGTTGTTCTGTAAAAGGGGTGGTGTTATTAGGGGCTTGTTTGTTTGTGTGTGCCTCGACGGAGCGGGCGGTAGAGTTTCTGCTATCTGCGCGCTGGTTGTGGTGGGCCGGCCGGTCTGGGCCAAATATGCGTGTAAATGACCAGGCCGAACTTTTGTCCCAGTCCAGCCCTGATACAGCCAAGTGTTGTCCCATTTAGTATAGATAACATAATAACATTATATTTAATCTACGACAATGTATCTAATCTACGACAATGTATCTAAATAGATCCCCTCATTGTTGTAATACGTGGATATGTTGTTTTTGGAGACCTCCCCCTGGAAGCCTTCATGGATAAACTGGGGGTTTAAACACTTTAAAGTAACATGTATCATAATAATGATGGTTTTTGGCTTTTGGGGTTATTTTATTGACATGAATGAATAAGCCCATTACCATTACTGACAAAAAAAGTGCAAAGTTAATAACTGTTATTAACGTTGCAGTTTTTGGGGGGCCCTGAGCTAGGGGACCCCCTGAGCTAGGGGGGCCCGTGAGCTAGGGGGGGGGGCCCGTGAGCTAGGGGGGCCCCTGAGCTAGGGGGGCCCCTGAGCTTGAGCCTTCGTGTGACAGCAACTCAGAGTCCCCTCCTAGCTCAGAGTCCCCTCCTAGCTCAGAGGCCCCTGCAGGGCCTGGGCCCAACAGGATCGTCAGATAATCCTCCCCTGATTCAACTGTTCTCAGCTGTGTTGAGTCTGAATAGATCTATGAATAGATGTCTTATAGATTATTGACTCTATTAGGGATGTGCCGATGAGACATTTTGGCCGATATCGACATCCGATATAATTCATTGCAGTTATGGCCGATAACCGATATTACCGATGTCGATATGATCTCATTCTGTATTGAAAAATTATAATAATTTTGTAATAAACAGGGTGTCTGCACTGCAGGCTTAGGGAAGTCAGATTTAACTTTAAAACCTTTTATATTTAATAGTGTGAGCTTGTAGATCTGTTCAAGCTCTTACTTTGGACTTTTGTCTCTTCTGTAACAACAATAGTTGTGTCAGACCAGCATGGAGCTACAGCCGCTGACCCACCAATGTCAAGTGCAAAGTCTACAGGAGCAGGAGCAGCTGAAGGTGAGCTGTGTGTGTGTGTGTGTGTGTGTGTGTGTGTGTGTGTGTGTGTGTGTTTGTTTTTGTAGCAAATTCGTAGCTTCAACGTTCGGATGAATACGATATCAATACGCATCACCTTTACACGCATATTTCTCCTTTGTGAATGAGGACCAGTGAGTTCTGTCCATTGAGGTGGAGTTTACACAACATTTAGACTCAGTGGGCCAAATTCACAACGGCGTTTACGATGATAACATGACGTGAAGCTAGCAGAAAGGCATTTATGTGGATTTCCCACATTAATTTGGAATTCATGGAAATGGCCGTGAACTTGACGCTCACGTAGGTTGGTCGGAAAATCAATAAATTGTTCCCAAATCTCAGATAAAATATGTAGGCATGTGTCCCCAACATATTGGTCGATCAGCACAAAATAAATGATAGCCTATATAATAAAAGCTGAGTGCACTTGTATGCCTAAATGCATGCATTTCCCATGCAGAAACTGCCCCTGCAAGCCCGACACCTTTTTATTTATTTATTAGGATATTACTATAGCATGCGCGATTGCGCTTCTCACTTGACAGCTTTCTACTCGCAGTGCAACGCGTTGTGAGCTTGTAGATCGGCTCTCGCGCATGTTAAAAAACAAACTCACAATTATAATAAGAACATAGGCTTATCTGCATTCTGCACTGTACGAATCCAACATTGTTTAGTGTAGTAATGCCTGCAGTAGGCGGCAGGCCTATTGAAATTGTTTTGTTACGGAGCTCCTTGAGTCAGTTGACTGTCGGTCGGTGTGTGTGTGTGTGTGTGTGTGTGTGTGTGGGGGGGGGGGGGGGGGGGGGGGGGCAGACAGCAGCAGCGTGCTGCCGATCCGATTCACATTGGAAAATGAATAGGGCTATATAGCCCTATATAAAAAATAGAAGACCACATTAGCCTAATGAGGCATCAGCGTGTTTGAAAGTCGGCCAGTCATATCATAGTTTTAAGCCAGCTCACCTCCACTCGCGCTTCACAAACATGACGGACAGACTTTATAATAATGTATATTGATATTGATCACATGCATGGATGCCACACACAGAATAGTTTAACTCACTGGATAAACTCACTGGATTATAATTTCTTCAGACAAGAGGATCCCACTCCCAGGCCTATACGAGGTAGGCCTATAATTATTCACTTATGAGTTATGAATGTATAGGCTACTGTTCTTTATCGCGCAAACAGTGTCGAGGGCCCATGCCCCCCTCCCTCTCTCTCTCTCTCTCTCTCTCTCTCTAGCTCTCTCTCAAAAGACTACTTTTGCATTGACATATAGGCTATCCGATATTTTAAATATCGGATATGTTTTACCTCTGCAAAGGTGTGAGTGAGCACCCGCCTTGGTCCCGAACTTAATTAAATAAATTATAATTATATTGCTTCAGCGGAGCACGCACCGTCGTAAGCTTGGAAATCTTTTAATTTCATTTGGTGTCCTTTGATGGATTGATGTCAGTTTGTACATATATAGTAGCCTACAGTGGTAATATACAATGGTGCAAAAACGACATAACATAAAAGCCCTAACTGTCCTGCTCCTACATGTGTAGAATTATTACATTAATAGAGTGCGGGCTATATTCATAGCAGTGACCGCGGCTTTGATTTCTTTCCAGCAATCATTTTTATTTTAATTTGTGAAGCCGCTGCCCGCTATATAGTCTGCGGCTGCAAAGCCTTTTTTCTTTTTTTGACAGACCAAACTGCTGTCTGCTGAGTCATGCTTGAAGCCTTTTATGGTGCGATATGGGGCGTGGATCTATGCAGATGAGGTTGTCGGGTGCTTTTCCGATCACTTTGCACCGGCTGCATTCAGTATGACATACACCTGCGATACGCCTGCGTACCTGTGGTACACACCACTCTCTGAATAACACGTGATCTCAACGTAGCTTGATCGGACGGATAAATACGATATCTGTTTCCGCCACAGTGTAACGGTGGCGTATTTCTTTTTAATGAATCAGGCCCACTGAGTCTAAATGTTGTGTAAACTCCACCTCAATGGACAGAACACACTGAGTCTAAATGTTGTGTAAACTCCACATCAATGGACAGAACTCACTGGGCCTGATTCATTAAAAATAAATACCTATCACATATCCGATATTTAAAATATCGGATATATGTCAATGCAAAAGTCGTCTTTTGAGAGAGAGCTAGAGAGAGAGAGATAGAGAGAGAGAGAGAGAGAGAGAGAGAGAGAGAGGGAGGGGGGCATGGGCCCTCGACACTGTTTGCGCGATAAAGAACAGTAGCCTATACATTCATAACTCATAAGTGATTAATTATAGGCCTACCTCGTATAGGCCTGGGAGTGGGAACCTCTTGTCTGAAGAAATTATAATCCATTATATTATCCAGTCAGTTAAACTATTCTGTGTGTGGCATCCATGCATGTGATCAATATCAATATACATTACTATAAAGTCTGTCCGTCATGTTTGTGAAGCACGAGTGGAGGTGAGCTGGCTTAAAACTACTAGAATTTCGCCCCCCTTCGGGGGGCTCAATCCTAGTGTCGTTGCAGCGCAATATGGGAAGAAGGAAATTGCGGGAATTGACAGACTCCACTTCATGTTTCAGCTGTGGTTTTAAACTCAGTAGTGTGCCCTGCACACAGCGCACACTCGCAATTGCAGCTGGAGGGCGACGCGACACACACACACACACACACACACACACACACACAGAGCGATGTGTGGATAAATCACTGAGATTTGGGAAATGTGTTCAGAAGTACAACGATTAAGCACGCACAGGCAAATGTCAGAAGCATCTGTTTCGGTTTCCAAACAGGAAGTTGTAAATGTGCTTATTAGACGGAGGCAGCGTGATGCTGGCATCTATTGTGATGCCAGCATCACCACATTTCACATAGAAATATAAGCACCCATTTACTCACTTAGCGGAGACTGTGGGGTGGTAGAGGACATCTCCCCGGACGCGTGGGTATGTCCAGATAGTTGCCTCGCGGAGGCCTCTTTGTCCAGTGTCCATTCTGGGTCTGGAAACGGCACTTTTTTGAGTGTTGACCCCAATAGAAGGTCTGCTGCTCTGAATTTTACACCTCTCCCGCTTAGCGGAGACTGTGGGGTGGTAGAGGACATCTCCCCGGACGCGTGGGTATGTCCAGATAGTTGCCTCGCGGAGCCGTCTTTTGTCCAGTGTCCAGTCTGGGTCCGGAAACGGTAATTTATTTTGCATTGACCCCAGTAGAAGCTCTGCTGCTCTGAATTTTACACCTCTCTCGCTTAGCGGAGACTGTGGGGTGGTAGAGGACATCTCCCCGGACGCGTGGGTATGTCCAGATAGTTGCCTCGCGGAGGCCTCTTTGTCCAGTGTCCATTCTGGGTCTGGAAACGGCACTTTTTTGAGTGTTGACCCCAATAGAAGGTCTGCTGCTCTGAATTTTACACCTCTCCCGCTTAGCGGAGACTGTGGGGTGGTAGAGGACATCTCCCCGGACGCGTGGGTATGTCCAGATAGTTGCCTCGCGGAGGCCTCTTTGTCCAGTGTCCATTCTGGGTCCGGAAACGGTACATTTTTTTGCATTGACCCCAGTAGAAGCTCTGCTGCTGTGAATTTTACACCTCTCCCGCTTAGCGGAGACTGTGGGGTGGTAGAGGACATCTTCCCAAACGCGTGGGTATGTCCAGATAGTTGCCTGGCGGAGCCGTCTTTTGTCCAGTGTCCACTTTATAAAGTCCATGCACTCCAGTGAATAGCATTTATCCATTTAGATAACTTTTTTATGTTATTTAATTACTTATTTTTACACAGAAACATAATGTGTGTCTTTACAATAACTGTAATGTAATAATAATACTAATAATGTAATGTAAAAATTATTTAATTAACGAATTAAATAATCTTATTTTATTCTGAAAGCAACCGGATGTCTTAAATCTGCTAGCTGTCAGACCGGAAGTTCTAAATTTGCTCATAAGACGGAGCCTTAGACGGAGCCAACTCGCAGGCAGTGCGAGAGGCTGGTTACAGGATTCTATAGGTCAGCCGTTTTGGTGTGACACACACGGCTTCCACATTTAGCTTCATACTGGGTGAAAGTGTCCTTCCAAAAATTATTATTTCGCTCGAAATTCTTATTCACAATGACATCGAGTTGAGGTGTTTGTGTTTTAGGGTAATTGTTGCATAAGCGCTATTTCGCACTATTTCTCCCTCCCCTCCCCTGTGTCTGAAGCAGCTAGCATGGAAGCTATATGGATTATGGAAGCTTTCCCTCCGATTGCACACAACCATGCCGTTATCCACGCGTCCATCCGATTGCTTTTAATGTAAATGTCCCATCCACTGAGCAATAGCGATATAAGCGCCTTATTCATTCATTCGATTCATTTGGGTGTGGGGCTGTGCAGTGCTGTGGGCAGCCTTTCTGACGGAGGCTCGGAGCTGCTGCTGCTGACGCTGTTCGAGTCGCATGGAGCAGTATAGAGTAGGCGTGGCGCAGCATTAGAAGGGCGCAGCAAATGCACGACATTGAGGGGTAGAAACCATCCCGGTCGCGTGGTTCATCTAACGCGTGTGTCACTGTGAAGGACTGGCCCCAATAAGTGAACGTAGTTGGCGTAGTAGACGCCAACATGACGATTCTGACGTAGGCTGGTGATGTTGAGCAACAATGGCGTGGTTGACAAAAGTAATATTTATTCAGTAATTAAGACATTTCTTTCAATGAAATGTAGCCTATATGTATTCTGGGAGTGTGCCGAATTTATTGTGCATATAGAGATGTGTGGTGAAAGTGTGGTTGGGTCGGAGAAAGCTGTTGGATAAACGGCCATGTGCTTATGTACCCCTGTCTATTAGGGTAGCAGGATTATTATGATTATTATTATTAGTATTGTTATTGTGATTATTACATGGATTATTGTTGTGATGTGAGCTTGTGGCTGACTCACTATCTAGAAAATAAAAACATGGCACTTCATTTAAAATAGGTTACAGACCCCTGTTATATGCGCTTGTTTTGGGATTATTTTTAAAGACCTATTTACTTGTTTCTATGAGACATGGCAACGCCAACAGCGCAGCGAAAGGCATCCACGTCTTTCTCTTGTGAAATGCTGAGATTAGAAACGACCATAATTATTTCATTTCTCAACCTTAAAAATCTCCATAATCCTTGGGAAGTGTGTGTAGCAAAAGTAGTCGGCATTGTCATGGTTGAAAGTATTCATGCAACACTGACGCTGTAAGCTGTGTGATGCTAACGCGCTAACACCGTTAGCATGGTCTGTGTTGGTCAAAGGAAAAAGGATAGATATGAAACTACTGGCCAAAGTGTCATACAAAACACAACACCTAAAATCGGAATGTGATGGTGACCTATTGAGCACAAACAGACAATCATGATTTGCTTGCTGGACCTATAATTAATTTATGTGCATTACATTTCCACCTCGCACATATAAATCAAAAGCAAGATGGATGCTAACGCGCTAACACCGTTAGCATGTTCTGTGTTGGTCGGAAAAAGGATAGATATGAAACTACTGGCCCAAATAAATGTCATAGAAAACACAACACCTAAAATCGGAATGTGATGGTGACCTATTGAGCACAAACAGACAATCATGATTTGCTTGCTGGACCTATAATTAATTTATGTGCATTACATTTCAACCTCGCACATATAAATCAAGCCACAGTGCAGTCAGAGAGTAGTTCACAGGTCACACACAGGAGCAGTGAAAGGGGGAGGGGACTTGGGATGGCAGTGTAGAGTAGGCACGACATTGAGGGGTAGAAACCATCCCGGTCGCGTGGTTCATCTAACGCGTGTGTCACTGTGAAGGACTGGCCCCATTAAGTGAACGTAGTTGGCGTAGTAGACGCCAACATGACGATTCTGACGTAGGCTGTTGAGGTTGAGCAAGAATAGCGTGTTTCAGAAAAGTAATATTTAAACAGTAAAGAAGACATTTTTGGCGAATGCAATGTAGTCTATGTCTTTTGTGGGAGTGTGCAGGTTTTATTTTGCATAGAGAGATGTGTGGTGGAAGTGTGGCTTGGTCGGAGATAGAGCACGAATGAACGGCCAGGTGCTCATGCACCCCTGTCTATTAGGGTAGCAGGATGATATGACTGGCCGACTTTCAAACACACTCATTAGGCTAATGTGGTCTTCTATTTTTTTATATAGGGCTATATAGCCCTATTCATTTTCCAATGTGAATCGGATCGGCAGCACGCTGCTGTCTGCCCCCCCCCCCCCCCCCCCCCCACACACACACACACACACCCTGCACACACACACACACACACACACACACACACCGACCGACAGTCAACTGACTCAAGGAGCTAGGTAACAAAACAATTTCAATAGGCCTGCCGCCTACTGCAGGCATTACTACACTAAACAATGTTGGATTCGTACAGTGCAGAATGCAGATAAGCCTATGTTCTTTTTATAATTGTGAGTTTGTTTTTTAACATGCGCGAGAGCCGATCTACAAGCTCACAACGCGTTGCACTGCGAGTAGAAAGCTGTCAAGTGAGAAGCGCAATCGGGCATGCTATAGTAATATCCTAATAAATAAATAAAAAGGTGTCGGGCTTGCAGGGGCAGTTTCTGCATGGGACTATAGGCTAACTTGCCTAGAATGCATGCATTTAGGCATACATGTAAGTGCACTCAGCTTTTATTATATAACATTGTTCAGCACATAAAAAAATGATATATATAAAAGCCGAGTGCACTTGTATGCACTTGTATGCATATGCATGCATTCTAGAGGCAAGTCCCATAAGGAAACTGCCCCTGGAAGCGACACCTTTTTATTTATTTATTAGAATATTTCTATAGCATGCGCGATTGCGCTGCTCACTTGACAGCCTTCTCTAGGCTACTCGCAGTGCAACGCGTTGTGAGCTTGTAGATCGGCTCCCGCGGACTCGCGCTGCATGTTAAAAAAACAAACTCAAAATTATAATAAGAACATAGGCCTACACTTATCTGCATTCTGCACTGTACGAATCCAACGTTGTTTAGTATGTGTTAGTGTTGTTTAGTGAGTCAGTTCTCTGACTGTCGGTGTGTGTGTGTTTGTGTGTGTGTGTGTGTGTGTGTGTGTGTGTGTGTGTGTGTGTGTGTGTGTGGCGGACAGCAGCATGCTGCCGCTGAACAGAGTCCAATCTGGGTGAAATTTACATTGGACAATTAATATAACGGCGCGGTGAGCCCGGCCAGGACAGAACACGGCCCGGCCCGACTGTTATATGGTCTATCTATGGCATTCTATGGTTCACAGACATGCCGGTCTGACAGACAGACTCACAGACAGCAGTCACGACGAGGGCTATAAATCCACATTATGGCATCAGCGCGTGCAATTTGGCCAGTCAGTTTTAAGCCAGCTCACCTTAATTAATTATAATATGGGCAACGTTGTAGCTGTGTAGGCTGTAGGCTACTACATTGATCTCACCATGAGATCAATCAAGTTTGCCGTGTCCCGCGGATCATTTTAATATGACGACATCATGAAATGAATTTACATTTGACAAAGAGGATATAGGCTATCCGCTGTATATGGTTGAAATTTTAAATAGCTATGCCTACGTGTATTGTCCATGATCATAACAAATCCATTCTCCACATGGCATTCAGACAGATGACAGTGAGATGATATTAATCTATTCCCTGCATGAATCAATGCAGCTCTGATATCTATTTTACTTCTGCAGGCGAGTGTTCTTTCTTTTTTTTATAACCCTGCAGTGCATTCATCAGTAAGGGCTTATCATTGCCGAGTTGTAATATAGCATTTGGTCGTGTGGTGAACAGTAGCCTACAAATTAACTTCTTTCTCATTATGTGAAAGTAACTGTAACATCAGTTAACTTATTAGCGTTCTGACATTTAACAAGCAGTGAAGCAATGCGTGCCAAGTTGGCAAGTTTAGTTTAGGAGAACCTCCTGTCAAAATTAACTGCTCTACAAGCTCATCGCGCTGTTTAAATCCTCTGTGCCGGCTATGATGACGTATTTTGAGATTTCCTGTTGCCTTATATGGTGTAGAATGGGCGTAGATGTTCCAACTAACCAGGCGACACCAGGCGAATCGCTTGGGGAAAATGTGGAAAGGATACACTCAGCGATCCGAACAAATGAAGTGATTACACCAGCTTCTCTGAATAACACGTCATCTCAACGTAGCTTGATCGGACAGATAAATACGATATCTGTTTCCGCCACCGTTACACTCTGGCGTATTTATTGTTGGTGAATCGAGCCCAGTGAGTTCTGTCCATTGATGTGGAGTTTACACAACATTTAGACCCAGTGAGTTCTGTCCATTGATGTGGAGTTTACACAACATTTAGACCCAGTGAGTTCTGTCCATTGATGTGGAGTTTACACAACATTTAGACTCGGTGAGTTCTGTCCATTGAGGTGGAGTGTAAAATCTGCCACAGATTGGAGTGCAGGTTTCGTAGTACACCCACGTCGCCACGGCATTTATAAAGTGATCGCAAACAGCTGATCCTTCCTTAATTTCGTTCTGACGTTAATAAATGTGACGGCTGAAATCTATCTGGAACGCCCTATGAAATCAAGCCTCGCCCTCGTTTTTGCGACATGAACAATTGTAATACGACGGCTGGTAAGTTTGGTAACCAGGGTTACAGGAAAAAATACGTTTCTCCCGTGCCTTATTGCTGCCCACACCCCCCTCTCTTGACACACACACACACACACACACACACACACACACACACACACACACACACGCACACACAGACGCACACGCAACTTGCAATGCAAGCCCAAAAAGAACGAACACCTGCATGAATTAAATAAAGTTGTAGGCCTACCCTGTCTGTTTTCCTCTCACCTCGCTTGCTTTGCTGTCATGTCCACGCATGCACGCATATACATGACACATCGACATCGCATCGCCATGAATGGAATTAGTTTGTAGGCTGGCCTATATTAATTTTACCCATTCGTGCTCAGTGCACGGCGAAGACTGCGCACTGCTGTGATATTAAAGTCGTGTAGGTGACTGCCGACATGATAGCCTAGCTCTCTCATACAGCATGAGAGAGGCTATCATGTCGTCAAGGCAGTCATAATCAACGTTTATGTAGTGATTTCTGATTTGATAATTGATGAACGAATCATAAACATATGGATGAAGGCTTGCCGCTTGCATGTGTGCTGGTATGTGTTGGCGACGCACGCCGCGGTCCCGCGATCCTCCCGAGCCCCGAAAATGATCTCGCTTTTATCTGAACTGTCAAAACTGTCTAAGCACTTATAAATGGTGAATGATTAAGCCCCTTACGCCTATAGCCTGCTAGTACTTACTACAAATAGGCAAGCTGTATGCTTGTCACATGTCACTTGGAAATAAAGGCGTGCAGTCCATTCATGCCTTTTTTTTAAAAAATAATATCATAATCGCATATGCCGCATTACCGCGTCCGCATGCGCTCCAAAATCATCTCACAAGTGCGCTCGCATAACAAGGCCAGTAAAGCAGTGTTTGATTAAGCACAAACTAATACATTGTAAACATGTTATATTGTTTTTAATTGCGCGATTTTAATTACTTGTAAAGTTGGAAATCTCTTTTGTTTTTTACATACACATACCGTTTTATATTAACATTTTAGGAGTGAAAACATATGTTTAGATGCCTGTGACAGTGTCAGCAGTTCAGACAAGGCTGCTCCGCTTGTGTAAGACAGAAAAACAGCCAAGGAAAAAGCGTAAGCAAGCTGCCGAGCAGACGTGGGATTTGAACGTTGTCACGTTCAATTTCAAGCTTTGCCGGAAATGGTAAATGTCAAAAATGTCGGAAATTTCGGCGTGCACCCATATTTTGGCGTACGCACGGTTGATAAATGAGGGCCAGTGAGTTCTGTCCATTTGAGGTGGAGTTTACACAACATTTAGACCCAGTGAGTTCTGTCCATTGAGGTGGAGTTTACACAACATTTAGACCCAGTGAGTTCTGTCCATTGAGGTGGAGTTTACACAACATTTAGACCCAGTGAGTTCTGTCCATTGATGTGGAGTTTACACACAACATTTAGACCCAGTTGTCCTCAGTCACAAAGGAGAAAAACACCACAGTGGAAATGATGCGTAAACAGATGCGTAATGAAATCGGGATATATCCCGTGTTATTCAGGGAAGCTGGTGTAATCACTTCATTTGTGCGGATCGCCGAGTGTATCCTTTCCGCATTTTTCCCAAGCGATTGGCCTGGTGTCGCCTGGTTAGATGGAACATCCACGTCCATTCTACACAATATAAGGCAACAGGAAATATCGAAATACGTCATCATAGCCTGCAGGATTCCCAAGCTTTAAATTATATACAACAGTGAACAAATTGATTTGTTCTGATCATGAACACATAGGCATATAGCTATTTAAAATGTCAACCATATACGGCGGGTAGCCTATATCCTCTTTGTCAGTGCAGGTTCATTTCATGATGTCGTCATATTAAAATGATTCACGGGACATTTGGCACCAAACAATGATCTCATGATGAGATCAATGTAGTAGCCTACAGCCTACACAGCTACAGTTGAGATGAGATCAATGTAGTAGCCTACAGCCTACACAGCTACAGTAGCCTACAGCCTACACAGCTACAGTAGCCTACAGCCTACACAGCTACAGTTGAGATGAGATCAATGTAGTAGCCTACAGCCTACACAGCTACAGTTGAGATGAGATCAATGTAGTAGCCTACAGCCTACACAGCTACAGTTGAGATGAGATCAATGTAGTAGCCTACAGCCTACACAGCTACAGTAGCCTACAGCCTACACAGCTACAGTAGCCTACAGCCTACACAGCTACAGTTGAGATGAGATCAATGTAGTAGCCTACAGCCTACACAGCTACAGTTGAGATGAGATCAATGTAGTAGCCTACAGCCTACACAGCTACAGTTGAGATGAGATCAATGTAGTAGCCTACAGCCTACACAGCTACAGTAGCCTACAGCCTACACAGCTACAGTAGCCTACAGCCTACACAGCTACAGTTGAGATGAGATCAATGTAGTAGCCTACAGCCTACACAGCTACAGTTGAGATGAGATCAATGTAGTAGCCTACAGCCTACACAGCTACAGTAGCCTACAGCCTACACAGCTACAGTAGCCTACAGCCTACACAGCTACAGTAGCCTACAGCCTACACAGCTACAGTTGCCTACAGCCTACACAGCTACAGTTGCCCATATTATAATGAATTAAGGTGAGCTGGCTTAAAACTAGACTGGCCGAATTGCACGCGCTGATGCCATAATGTGGACTGCTGTCTGTCTGTCTGTCAGACCGGCATGTCTGTGAACCATAGAATGCATTGATTAGAGCTAAAAGCCAGTCGGGCCAGGCCGTGTTCTGTCCGGGCCGGGCTCACTGCGCCGTTATATTAATTTTCCAATGTGAATTTCACCCAGATTGGACTTGGTTCAGCGGCACACACACACACACACACACACACACACACACACACACACACACCGACAGTCAGACTGACTCAAAGGAGCTCCATAACGAAACAATTTAAATAGGCCTACTGCAGACATTACTACACCAAACAACGTTGGATTCGTACAGTGCAGAATGCAGATAAGTGTATATATGTTCTTATTATATTTGTGAGTTTGTTTTTTAACATGCAGCGTGAGTCCGCGAGAGCCGATCTACAAGCTCACAACGCATTGCTGCCGAGAGTGAAGCGCAATCGTGCATGCTAGAAATATCGTAATAAATAAATATAAAGGTGTCGGGCTCGGGGGCAGTTTCTGTATTGGACTCTAGGCAAACTTGCCTCTAGAATGCATGCATATAGGCATACACAAGTGATACTTGGATTTTATATAGGCTATATCATTTTTTAATGTGCTGACCAATGTTGGGGACACATGCCTACATATTTATCTGAGATTTGGGAACCTTTTATTGATTCAGCATGAAGACTAAAGCCTTCTACGCAAGCGTATGGCCTTTACACTACCATGAGAGCTGGCGTAGCTATGTGCAGAGTTCCCGACCAACCAACGTCACCGTCAAGTTCACGGAGATGGCCATGAATTCCCACGCAATGTGAGAATCCACGTAAATGCCTGTCCACTCACGCTCCGCTCACGTAACGTCACGTTATGAGCGTACACGCCGTTGTGAATGAGGACCAGTGAGTTCTGTCCAATGAGGTGGAGTTTACACTCCTTCCAATGAGAAAAGGTTACATTTCTTCTTTGTTCAACAGCTGTGCCTCATCCAGAGAAGACCATGGCTTCCTCTCACGGAGATCCTCTACAGGTTGGTTTACTGGCAAATAGCAGCTCAAAATAAGGTTAATTAATACAATTCATTTGCATATTGAAAATAATACCACCTGCTACTCATCCTATAGGGCTCTGTGGACATATTGGTGGCCAACAAGGTGGAACTGATCAAGTGGCTCAGATCAGATCTCCTCATTCTACAGCATGCTCAGTGTGAGGGAATTATTGATGACAGAGTTTATAATAAACTGAAGCATACAGCGCAGCCAGAAGATGTTTGTATTGAGCTTATTGATACAGTGATTAGTAGAGGAGAGGGAACTTCATCTCAGTTCCTTACACTTCTCAAAGATCCAGAGATTCTCGTCACGTATCCACAACTCAAGGAATGGAATCATTCTATTTTGCCAGGTAAGAAAGTAAAGAAAAGGCGCTTAATTGTATTTGTTGTGCCAGGTGGATGTAACGTCTACTTTGTTTGACTGCATAATTCATTGAAAGCATGAAAAGTTTATCTTAAAGGTATATTCAGTGATTTCACTCAAAAAACCATAGGTTTCGTTTTGGCCTTGGGACCCAAGCTTTCATCCAATCAGGATAGAGAACCAAAAACGAAACCTAAGGTTTTTTGACCCCCAGGGGTTAACTGGGGACAGGGAGGAACTCCTTATATGGTCAGCACACTCTATAGCAGAGAGGATTATCACAACAAAACAAAAAGATAAGTGATATTTGAATTAAGTGAAATCACTGAATATACCTTTAATGTCTAATTTAACACACACACACACACACACACACACACACACACACACACACACACACACACACACACACACGGAGACGGACCCAATATGATGATGTCTCCACTCTAACCAATCACTGTCTCACATCTCAGCTTTAAGGTGTTTTTATTTTTTTTAGATATAGAGGGCAAGTATAGTGTTTTAAGGCATATTTGTCTGGCCAGGGATCCTTTTAATCAAAGAAAGATAAATCCCCTTTGGGATTAAATAAGTGAAAACGTTTACAATATGTCCAAAGTAATTCTTTAAAAAAAACATTTTGGAAAGAATAGGTAAATTTAATGTTGCTGTTATGGCTGATAACCGATATTACCGATGTGTCAATATGATCTCATTCTGTATTGAAAAATTATAATACTTTTGTCCATTCTGAAAAATACATGTAACAGGCTGTCTGCACTGCAGGCTTAGGGTAGATTTAACTTTAAAACCTTTTATATTTAATATTGTGAGCTTGTAGATCTGTTCAAGCTCTTACTTTGGACTTTTGTCTTTTCTGACACAACAATAGTGTCAGACCAGCATGGAGCTACAGCCGCTGACCCACCAATGTCAAGTGCAACGTCTACAGGAGCAGGAGCAGCTGAAGGTGAGCTGACTGTGTGTGGAATACAGAAACAGGGGCAGACATATCTGAATGGTAGAGAGGCCTTCTGGGAATCAGAAGCTATCCAGTTAATTCAGCCAGACTTAGAGTTTAACAACATTGATAAAAAACATGTTAAGCTTAATGTTGAGACCGTTTTAAGAACCCTGACTGGCTGACTGGTTGTCTGGCTGGCTGGCTAGCTGGCTGACTGACTGGCTGTCTGTCTGGCTGGCTAGCTGGCTGACTGGCTGACTGGTTGGCTGGCTGGTTGGTTGGCTGACTGGCTGACTGGTTGGCTGGCTGGCTGGCTGGCTGGCAGGCTGGCTGGCTGACTGACTGGCTGGCTGACTGACTGACTGACTGACTGACTGATTGAAATGGTAAATGTTATATTGTTTTGTAGAGCTTGATCTGGCAGATCTCTTTCTCCTGAAGCTGTTTAAGAATTGCTTTGTTCATTACAGATCTGTTGGTGAAAATAGCAGGTTCCATTACTGGCTACAAGAACAAGATGAAAGACACATATCTATGTGTAAAATTGGACAATGAGTCCAAGATGAAGTTTGACGACGTCTGTGTCCCGATCTACAACATAAACACCAGCTTCACAAGCATGCATAGGTATCATGAGGTCAGACAGATGGAGATGAACAGGGCAGGACTGGACGAACCAATCCAACTCTGTGAATTGTATAATTCTGGAATAAATGAAAGTGTAGTGCTCACTGTTGGTGTCGCAGGAATTGGAAAATCCTTCCTCTTACACAAATTTATTCACGACTGGACCATGGACCGTTTCCCCCGAGACCCCCATCTCGTGTTCCCATTGACGTTCCGCCAGTTAAATCTTCACGAGGGAGAAAGCTTTTCTCTGGCGAAGCTACTTCACAAATGTGTCAAGGAAACCAGAGGGATTACGGAAGAAGCACTGAATGACATCTTCAGAATAGTGCAGGAGTCAAACAACTACAAAACATGTCCCTGCAAAGTCATGTTCATGATTGATGGGCTCGATGAAAACAGGCTTCAGTTGGATTTCAAGAAAAATTCCATCATCACGAATGTTGAGGAATCCCTGCCGGTCGAGGAGCTGATTGTAAACCTGATCAAGCGTGAACTGCTTCCCTCCGCTCGCATCTGGATCACCTCACGGCCTGCAGCAGTGGATCAGATCCCTGATCGACTGGACCTTGTTGACAGGATGACAGAAATAAGAGGGTTCATCACAGATGACCAGAAGAGGGAGTACTTCAAGAAGAGGTTCATGAAGATCTTCAATGATGAGAACAAGGCCAACTCGATGACCAGCTTAATCATCTCACACATCAAGAAATCAAAGATCCTCTCCACTATGTGTGAAATCCCAGTCTTCTGTTGGATCCTTGCTTTTATTGTGGAGCACAGAAACATGAAAGACAAGCTCCCTGAGACCCTGGTTCAGATGTACTGTGAATTCCTGACGACTATGATGAAGCAGATGAAGAAGAAGTATCGTGAATCAGATAAGATGACGGAAAAGATAATAGAGGAGCTCATGAAGGCAGAAAGATCGTTCATTCTGAAGCTGGGCGAGTTGGCATTTAACCAACTGATCGAAGATCAGATCCTGTTCTACCAGAAAGACCTGGAAGCCTGTGGTCTTGATGTGAACAAGGCCGTGCTAAAGTCAGGCATGTGCACATCATTCTTCAGAGTAGACGGTGCTTCTTACCACAAAGCAGTCTACTGCTTTGTTCACCTGAGCATCCAGGAGTTCCTGGCTGCAGTCTTCCTGTTCCACTGTTTCACACAGAAGAAGAAGAAAAAGGTACTGAAGACATTCCTGGGAGGAAAAGAAGAAATGACCCTGGATGACTTCCTGCAGAGAGCCATGGAAAAATCCCTGAAGAGTGAGAGTGGCCACCTGGACCTCTTTGTCCGCTTCCTTCATGGTCTCTCACTGCAGTCCAACCAGAGTCTGTTAGGAGGCCTGCTGGGTAAGACAAAGAACAGTCCAGAGGAGATCCAGAGAGCCATCAACAACCTGAAGGAGATGAATGACCGTGACTTCTCTCCTGACAGATGCATCAACATCTTCCAATGTCTGATGGAGATGAACGACCCATCAGTAAGTCAGGGGATCCAACAGTACCTGGAGTCAGAGAACAGCTCAGGGAAGGAACTCTCTGTGCCCCAGTGTTCAGCTCTGGCCTCCATGCTGCAGATGTCAGAGGAGGTTCTGGAAGAGTTGGACCTGGACAAATACAACACAGACCATTTGGGGCGACAGAGACTCATCCCAGCTGTGAGGATCTTCAAAAAAGCAAGGTTAGTAACACACGCACACGCAGGCACACACACACGCAGGCAGGCACAAACACACAGGCAGGCAGGCACGCAGGCACACAGGCACGCACGCACACAGGCACACACGCACACAGGCACACAGGCAGGCAGTAATGTTAACCTCATGAACAGCTCTCAGCGGGTAAATGGGGCTGGTCAAGGTCTCAGGTTCCAACTCCCTCCTGAACCCCCTGGGGTTTAAAAGACACATACAACACACCTGGGGGTCTATTAGAGTAATGTTAACTCCATATACACATACACAACACCTGGGGGTCTATTAGAGTAATGTTAACTCCATAGACACATACACAACACCTGGGGGTCTATTAGAGTAATGTTAACTCCATAGACGCATACACAACACCTGGGGGTCTATTAGAGTAATGTTAACTCCATAGACAAAACAAACTCCATCTTGCAAACTGATATGATCGAACCCTACAAACCCTCCCGCTCACTCAGATCAGCCAACACAGGGAAGCTGGAAGTACCCTCACTAAAAATGCCGGGACAACTCTCCACACGTCCCAAACTCTTCTCCCTTCTGGCTCCAAAACTGTGGAATGCACTTCCCATTGCAGTCAGAACTGCAGCATCACTCCCAATCTTCCGCCGTAGTCTGAAAACCCACCTTTTCAGACTCCATTATGGCCCATAGCACTTACCCCCTTAGATAGCAATTCTGTAGACTTAGATAGCATTTGATACGGACTTATAGCATGTTATATAGACAGCATAAGTGCATTGTATGTAGTCATAGCACGTCATAGTACATATGTATAGCATAGTAGTATAGATGTATAGCTTATATGTATAGTTTCATTATAGATATTCCACTGTTACTTTCTTAGCTTACGCATGTTTCATGATAAATGTTTTTATGTGATGTATTCCCATGATTTTTTGTTCTTGCTTAATGTAAGTCGCTCTGGATTAAGAGCGTCTGCTAAATGCCTAAATTGTAAATTGTGATAGCCTAGTCGCTATAGCTTAGCAGGCTCTGCTGAGCTGGTAGCTGTCATGCTAATTTGAGCACAGCCAGAGAGCTTTTTTCAACCAATCAGATTGTCTGGTCGGAACTATACCTGTTGTATGATTTGTTTAAATAATGTCAGATTATATATTTATTGTGTATTTACAGACTTGTTGGATGTGGCCTCAGTGAGGCACACTTTGCAGTTGTGGCTTCAGCTCTCAGCTCCAATCCTTCACATTTAAAACATCTGGACGTGAGTTCCAACGACCTGAGTCAGGAATCTGGATCTGCTTCACTGGATCTGCTGTGTGCTGGACTGAAGAGCCCTCACTGTTGTCTGGAGATTCTCAGGTCAGATTCATTTAGCAGAATGTAAATGTTATATGAATACAGTAGTGAGACCTTATTAGAAGAGTGTGAATATGATTGACAGCATCTTGAACTAGATAAAGTGCCCCTCGGGGCACAGGTCTCTACCAGGCCAGGTCAGGTTGTGGCCTCCTGGTGGCGCTATAATAGGCCAATGTGAAAAGGGTGACTTTTCTTCTTATGCCTTTTGATGGCAATTGGATGATTTGAGTGTTTTGCTAAATTCCACCTGTTGGTGGCGCTATAACAGGCCAAGAGTGGGATATATTCCTCAGCCTAGTAGGAACGTATGTGAAAGATTTCACGTAAATTGCACTTTTCGTTGAAAACGGGCCAATCCTGCAAACTTTGAAAGTCAATGTTAGCCAATTAGGATGGAATATGAAATATCGGACAGATTCGTCTTGAACACATGACTTTAGAGATAGTGTGTAACGATTTCCGGGAATTTTGGGACAGAGGTTCATCGTTGGCATCCAGGGAGTGTGTGCAAAATGTGGCATCGATTAGCTGTATACAGACGGACACGCACGCACGCACCCACGCAATATTTGCATAATTTATGTTTCATACTTTCACCTAGAAACTTCAAAACTTCAAATCTTTGTATTTTCCTTGTTTATTTAATGGTTTTTACTATGAAAGGGATAGGGTGCCCTGGCAGAACAGAAAACACTGCATTAATAGATGGCTATCTTCTCTACCCATAGGCATAATGTAATATATGATGCTTCTCTATCCAGGCATAATGTAATATATGATGCTTCTCTACCCAGGCATAATGTAATATATGATGCTTCTCTATCCAGGCATAATGTAATATATGATGCTTCTCTATCCAGGCATAATGTAATATATGATGCTTCTCTATCCAGGCATAATGTAATATATGATGCTTCTCTATCCAGGCATAATGTAATATATGATGCTTCTCTATCCAGGCATAATGTAATATATGATGCTTCTCTATCCAGGCATAATGTAATATATGATGTTTGATTCTTTATCTAGACTGATGAACTGCTGGCTGTCGGAGAGATGCTGTGAAGTTCTGGCCTCAGCTCTACGTTCTCATCCATCCCTCCATCTCCAAGAACTGGACCTGCGTTTCAACGGCCTAAACGGTCCAGCACTGCAGCAGTTCTCTGGACTGAAGGCTCTCCAGTGAGTAGAATAGTACTGTGTCCATGTTCACTGTTTCTATTGGAACGTTTCAATGGTTGGTAGGCAGGCTGGGGGTGAATATGAGTCAATGGTTGGTAGGCAGGGTGAATATGAGTCAATGGTTGGTAGGCAGGGTGAATATGAGTCAATGGTTGGTAGGCAGGGTGAATATGAGTCAATGGTTGGTAGGCAGGGTGAATATGAGTCAATGGTTGGTAGAGAGAGAGAGAGAGAGAGAGAGAGAGATCTTTATAGTTTCACAAGATATTATTACTCAAAATGTTAACATCTGTTTACACCTTTATTTAATTCCTACCTTTCCCTGCATGGTGCCCAGTCTGCCCTCCTTTCCCTAGTGCCCACTCTGTTTTGGTGCTTACCTTTCCCTGCATGCTGCCCAGTCTGCCCTCCTTTCCCTAGTGCCCACTCTGTTTTAGTGCCTACCTTTCCCTGCATGGTGCCCAGTCTGCCCTCCTTTCCCTAGTGCCCACTCTGTTTTGGTGCTTACCTTTCCCGGTGCCCAGTCTGCCCTCCTTTCCCTAGTGCACACTCTGTTTTGGTGCCTACCTTTCCCTGTATGGTGCCCAGTCTGCCCATGCACCTTTCCGTAGTGCCCACTCTGTTTTGGTGTCCACGATAGTGTTGTGTTGGATTCATGTTCAGTATTTTTAGACGCCCACTTAGTCGCAGCATGAGGCATCGTTTGTGAACTTGTAGATCTGCTATTTTCGACTAATGTTACCCTCAGAATAGGGATGCTAGGGTTTTAACAAATTGTCTTAGTTTTGCAGTAGGATCTATAGGACTGAAACCCTGGCTGGCTGAGAGGAAGACATTTGTGTTGTATTTTATAAAGGCTCTGGTAGAGGCAGATATTCCTCTTGAGAAAGCCCCCAAGCTGGCCCCTGGCTATCTGGCTGGCAGGCAGGCTGACTGGCTGGCTGGCTGACTGACTGGCTATATAACTGACTGGCTATATAACTTTCTGACTAACTGGCTGGCTGGCTGGCTGGCTAACTGGCTATCTGTCTGGCAGGCAGGCTGACTGACTGGCTAACTGACTGGCTGGCTGGCTAACTGAATTACTGACTGGCTATATAACTGGCTGGCTGGCTGGCTGGCTAACTGTCGGAAAGCTGGCTAAGTATATGTACGTTCATGTTGGACCCATTGTAATTTAATTTCACATTTGTGATTTGTACTAAAGAATGTTCATGAAGGAGTGAATTATTATTGAATAAAAATGGAATGGAAGTCGAAGATTTGACTAATAGATCTTGTTGTGGTACTTTAAGGTTTATTTAGCATATTTAGAGTTAGTTTGGCTCTAAACACATTGATTATAGTCCTGGATAACTGTCTAAAACCTTAAAAGAGAAAGAAAAAAACACTCCTGCAGATTTTCCTCCGGAGTCACCGCAGAAAAACAGAAAAAAACCTGCAGATTCCGTTTGGCCTTAGTTATCACTACTGTTCATGTTAACTATTACAAGCAGTGTTGGGTAACGTTACAGGAGTACTACCATTTAGAAAGGTATTCTGTTAACCTTATATAAATATACCTTTGCGTTACTGAAGATTAAAACACATTTGTGAGGAATCACACAGCCTACGTCAGGGGTCCCCAAACTTTTTCCTGTGAGGGCCACATAACTTTTCCCTTCTCTGATGGGGGCCGGGGTCAGTTTGTAACAGAAAAAGTGTGACGATCGCAGGGGTGCCAACGTAAACATTTTTTTTCCCCAGAAAGCCACACATATATAGCCACAAATATTAATAACCAGTGCACGTACTGTACATGGAGCACTACAGGGCTGCATAGTGCCAGGGTTTCCTGCACAATGTTGTTGGCATGGCGCCATGCTTAAAATAAATCGCGCCATGCCAAGCTGTTTTTTTTTGAGGGGCCTAGTGAATCATGGTGTGTGTGTGATATGAAATGTACAGTACCTCCCCAGTGTCGCCCCAGTGCCTCCCAGTGTCCCCCTGAGTGTCTCCCCAGTGCTTCCCCAGTGTCGCCCCAGTGCCTCCCAGTGTATCCCCAGTGTGCCCCTGAGTGTCTCCCCAGTGTCTCCCCAGTGCCTCCCAGTGTCCCCCTGAGTGCCTCCCCAGTGTCTCCCCAGTGCCTCCCCAGTGTCTCCCCAGTGCCTCCCCAGTGTCCCCCTGAGTGTCTCCCCAGTGCCTCCCCAGTGTCTCCCCAGTGCCTCCCCAGTGTCTCCCCAGTGTCTCCCCAGTGCCTCCCCAGTGCCTCCCAGTGTCCCCCTGAGTGTCTCCCCAGTGCCTCCCCAGTGTCTCCCCAGTGCCTCCCCAGTGTCCCCCTGAGTGTCTCCCCAGTGCCTCCCCAGTGTCTCCCAGTGCCTCCCCAGTGCCTCCCCAGTGCCTCCCCAGTGTCTCCCCAGTGCCTCCCTGAGTGCCTCCCCAGTGCCTCCCCAGTGCCTCCCTGAGTACCTCCCCAGTGCCTCCCCAGTGTCTCCCCAGTGCCTCCCTGAGTACCTCCCCAGTGCCTCCCCAGTGTCTCCCCAGTGCCTCCCCAGTGCCTCCCCAGTGCCTCCCTGAGTACCTCCCCAGTGTCTCCCCAGTGCCTCCCCAGTGTCTCCCCAGTGCCTCCCTGAGTGCCTCCCCAGTGTCTCCCCAGTGCCTCCCCAGTGTCTCCCCAGTGCCTCCCCAGTGCCTCCCCAGTGTCTCCCCAGTGCCTCCCTGAGCACCTCCCCAGTGTCTCCCAGTGCCTCCCCAGTGTCTCCCCAGTGCCTCCCTGAGTACCTCCCCAGTGCCTCCCCAGTGCCTCCCTGAGTACCTCCCCAGTGTCTCCCCAGTGCCTCCCCAGTGCCTCCCTGAGTACCTCCCCAGTGTCTCCCCAGTGCCTCCCCAGTGCCTCCCCAGTGCCTCCCTGAGTACCTCCCCAGTGTCTCCCCAGTGCCTCCCCAGTGCCTCCCTGAGTACCTCCCCAGTGCCTCCCCAGTGTCTCCCCAGTGCCTCCCCAGTGCCTCCCCAGTGTCTCCCCAGTGCCTCCCCAGTGCCTCCCCAGTGCCTCCCTGAGTACCTCCCCAGTGTCTCCCCAGTGCCTCCCCAGTGCCTCCCCAGTGCCTCCCTGAGTACCTCCCCAGTGTCTCCCCAGTGCCTCCCTGAGTACCTCCCCAGTGCCTCCCTGAGTACCTCCCCAGTGTCTCCCCAGTGCCTCCCTGAGTACCTCCCCAGTGCCTCCCCAGTGTCTCCCCAGTGCCTCCCCAGTGCCTCCCTGAGTACCTCCCCAGTGCCTCCCCAGTGCCTCCCCAGTGCCTCCCCAGTGTCTCCCCAGTGCCTCCCCAGTGTCTCCCCAGTGCCTCCCCAGTGCCTCCCCAGTGTCTCCCCAGTGCCTCCCTGAGCACCTCCCCAGTGTCTCCCAGTGCCTCCCCAGTGTCTCCCCAGTGCCTCCCTGAGTACCTCCCCAGTGCCTCCCTGAGTACCTCCCCAGTGTCTCCCCAGTGCCTCCCCAGTGCCTCCCTGAGTACCTCCCCAGTGTCTCCCCAGTGTCTCCCCAGTGCCTCCCCAGTGCCTCCCTGAGTACCTCCCCAGTGTCTCCCCAGTGCCTCCCTGAGTACCTCCCCAGTGCCTCCCTGAGTACCTCCCCAGTGTCTCCCCAGTGCCTCCCCAGTGTCTCCCCAGTGCCTCCCCAGTGCCTCCCTGAGTACCTCCCCAGTGCCTCCCCAGTGTCTCCCCAGTGCCTCCCCAGTGCCTCCCCAGTGTCTCCCCAGTGCCTCCCCAGTGCCTCCCTGAGTACCTCCCCAGTGTCTCCCCAGTGCCTCCCCAGTGCCTTCCCAGTGCCTCCCTGAGTACCTCCCCAGTGTCTCCCCAGTGCCTCCCTGAGTACCTCCCCAGTGCCTCCCTGAGTACCTCCCCAGTGTCTCCCCAGTGCCTCCCCAGTGTCTCCCCAGTGCCTCCCCAGTGCCTCCCTGAGTACCTCCCCAGTGCCTCCCCAGTGTCTCCCCAGTGCCTCCCCAGTGCCTCCCCAGTGTCTCCCCAGTGCCTCCCCAGTGTCTCCCCAGTGCCTCCCCAGTGCCTCCCCAGTGTCTCCCCAGTGCCTCCCTGAGCACCTCCCCAGTGTCTCCCAGTGCCTCCCCAGTGTCTCCCCAGTGCCTCCCTGGGTACCTCCCCAGTGCCTCCCCAGTGCCTCCCTGAGTACCTCCCCAGTGTCTCCCCAGTGACTCCCCAGTGCCTCCCTGAGTACCTCCCCAGTGTCTCCCCAGTGCCTCCCCAGTGCCTCCCCAGTGCCTCCCTGAGTACCTCCCCAGTGTCTCCCCAGTGCCTCCCTGAGTACCTCCCCAGTGCCTCCCTGAGTACCTCCCCAGTGTCTCCCCAGTGCCTCCCCAGTGTCTCCCCAGTGCCTCCCCAGTGCCTCCCTGAGTACCTCCCCAGTGCCTCCCCAGTGTCTCCCCAGTGTCTCCCCAGTGCCTCCCCAGTGTCTCCCCAGTGCCTCCCCAGTGCCTCCCCAGTGCCTCCCTGAGTACCTCCCCAGTGCCTCCCCAGTGCCTCCCTGAGTACCTCCCCAGTGTCTCCCCAGTGCCTCCCCAGTGCAGGTTCCCCTCAGTGTCCCCCCAGTGCCTCCCCAGTGTCTCCAATAGCAATACAAGAGCAATAATACAAATTAATCTTAATTTATTATTCTAATTATTTGCTCTCATCCAGTGCTAATGAAAAATAAAAATAAAATCCTATATTTTGGTTATTAAAAAAAAAATGGCGGGCCGTATACGGCCCGCGGGCCGTAGTTTGGGGACCCCTGGCCTACGTAATCCCCTCATCAAGGTTTCTGCCTATCGGAGTGTTGTGGAGCAGTGCTGGGATTCACCAAACATATCTTCCTTCTCCAATAAATCCATATATGATGTGAATACTGAATATACTTCCACAAACTTACTAAAGGATGACCTCTCTGTCTTCTGTCTATCTCTGCCATGTTGCACAAGTGCAACAAAACCAAACCAGTGCCATCAGAAGCAGATTGCTGGATTTTGTTGGCATGCGGTCACCGATTTGTGTGTAACGTCCGTATAGCTGCTGCTGTTGACGGAGACGAGCTCATTCATTTACCAGGAAACAGAGAAAATGTGTCGGATGGATTTATTTTCCTTTGTGGTAACAGAAGGAACAGGAGAATATAGGTCTGAATGTGATGTAACTAACAGCAGGAAAAGTAACTGAGCACTCTAATGCAAAACTAACCATCAATGCCATCAATCCAAAAAGTTATTTGATTACGGCGTTTCTTGTAACACGTTATTCTTAACCCATTTTGGGCGGGAACCCCTTTTGGTGTTAGCACTATGTCATGCTTTAGCTATTGAAAAATAGCAGATCTACAAGCTCATAGCGTGCTGGCGAGTGGCGTGCTACGAGCTTGTAGGTCTGCTATTTTTGAAGAATCGTGAAAAACAGCTTTTTCAAGAAAACAGTCAGGATTTAGAAGACATTTGCAGAATCGTCCCCAGGTCAAACTTGGTTAAACACTGATTATAAGTTCTATTAATATATTACTAAACAAAGTGATGTTCTCCTTCCTACAGAGTGATTCATGGAGGAGAACAATGGAATGATCCTCACCTCCATACAAGATGTGAGTCTGTCTGTCTGTCTGTCTGTCTGTCTGCCAAAAATATTAGATCTTCAAGCTCACTACATGTTGCGTTGCAACATGTTGGAAGGTTGGAAGGTTCCACTGGTCCTTGGAGGGTAATTTATAAGAAGAAAAACAAAACAAATAGTGTTGTCTCCTGACTTTCTTTTCTTCTTTCTAATGATTTGATCAACCCTTTTCACTGTCTTTTAATGTTCTTTAGCTTTTAGTGTTATTTTTCTTTTTTTCTATTAAAGTTGTTTTATTTTGTTGTTACCTCTGTAAAGCCTGATTACTGTCACAATATAGAGCTATTTAACAATGTTACTGAACACACACTATAGCAATGATTACTGTCACAATATGGAGCTATTTAACACTGTTACTGAACACACTCTATAGCAATGATTACTGTCACAATATAGAGCTATTTAACACCGTTACTGAAACACACTCTATAGCAATGATTACTGTCACAATATAGAGCTATTTAACAATGTTACTGAACTCACTATAGCAATGATTACTGTCACAATATAGAGCTATTTAACACTGTTACTGAACACACTCTATAGCAATGATTACTGTCACAATATAGAGCTATTTAACAATGTTACTGAACACACACTATAGCAATGATTACTGTCACAATATAGAGCTATTTAACACTGTTACTGAACACACTATACTATAGAGTCTATACTCTATAGCAATGATTTTGACTCTAGAGCTATTTAACACTGTTAAATTGGAGGTTTCTTATACAAGTCTGTTGTCTTTTCTAACTCAACAATAGCTGTGACTTCAGACCAGCATGAAGCTACAGACGCTGACTCACCAATGTCAAGTTCAGCGTCAACAAGTGGAGGAGTCTCTAAAGCTGAAGGTGAGAGTGAGCTGACGCTATGAATGGATCACACTGTTTACCTGTAGTGTGTAGTCAGTGTGGACAAATCTCTAGCTCAAATTGTTATTGTTGAGTCCAAAGGTCAAGGCTAATAATTGACCAGTAAATTGGCTGACAAACGCTTAACTTTGCCATGCTATGAATTGATAACGATAATATATTGTATATATTGTATTTACAATCTAAAACATAATATCTTTGGATTGTATATCTTATCGTTATCAGCATGTCAAAGTTAACCCCAGAACTGTCAAGGGCCAATCCTTTCTGTGGCCTTTGACACTTGTAAACACTATTTAAAATATGATTTTGTGTTGGGGTTAGGGATTCATATGTCTCAATATAGCACTCGTTTTAAATTATGAAAAACATGTAAATTCACTCATTGCATTACCTAATGAAGATTTTTTTAAATTGATATAATTAACAATAGGGACACCCTAACCCTGTTACCCGTAGCACCATACACCAACACCAACGCTGCGACGCATTGTGATCTTGTAGATCTGCTATAATTCTGTGTGTGCGGCTGCGCGCACCACAGTGCACGGCCGCACGGCACTGCGCTCAAAGAAAGAAAGATTTACTGCAGAACGCTTCTAGAGTTACGTGCATTACAACCATACACACAGATGTGCATTTATCAATAGTTCTTTAGTTTGGGTCTGGAAGGCTAAATGTCATCAAATGGTGGTCTGTGGCTCATAATATTATATAAATAATAATATGAAAGATCTTGACAACCACTGATTTAAGGTATATTTAGAATGGATACAAAATATGCGATTAATCGCAATTAACTATGGACAATCACACAATTAATTGTGATTAAATATTTTTAAACGATTGACAGCCCAATTCTTATGCTGTATAAGACGGAAGCAACAATTGTGCAAATTGCCAATCTAAAAGTTCACAACGACCTTGTACATCTGCTATTTCACAACATTTATCTGTGGAACCATTCTGTTGCTTGTCTGGGTGGGGGAGGGGGGGGGTCCCCAGTTCAAATATGATTACTTTGGCGGGTCACAGCCTGAAAAGGCTCCTAAAATTGCTAGCCGCTACCACCTTGATATTAACGAAAACAATGTTGTAACTTGTATTGCATAGCCTTATGTAACTATTCATTGATTCACTCCCAAAATCCATTTGGCAAAAAAAAAGTGTGGGGCGCTCACTTCGCATTATCTCATCATCATTTTCCGACCGCGGTTGAGACCATGGATTTCACAATGCCACACCAGACTTCCTGGTTCTGCATTGCCACCTCCAGTTCTTGCTTAATGATGCCTGTGTCCCTAGCGATGACATCAGGGAACGACAGTTTTCTACCTCTGGTCTGCTTTGAGGCAGGACTCCAGAGAAGAAGGGAAGATATAACCTCATTGTCAGCTCTGTAGCAGTGGCCGGAAAACTGTGCTCTTCGGGATTGGACCAGTGAAGAAACACGGGGAAGGTTGCCGTAAATTTGATTAGTCGATGGGTGGCTCTTCCAAGACAGATTATTATCTATTTGCATTATCTAATGTTTGGCTAGTTGGTGTCAAGGTGATTTTCTCAGTAGTTGCTGATGTCTGCTCAGGAGGTTTGAGTGTTTACTCGGATCTAAAACATATTAGAGGGAACATTGCTGCGGACCACAAGGTAACTACACAACCCAAACCTAAAAGAAAAGTGGTCTTACCCTTTAATATACTCTGAACAGCTGTTTAACAGTGATATGTATGTTCAGTCAAAACGTAACGTAGCAGACCTCATGTCTTCTACTCTCATCACCATGTGTTATGAATGTTTATGAACGTGTTATGAATGTTGGTTTCTCTGCTGTTCTCCTGCAGAGAAGATGCAACTGTCTGGTGCGATGGGTCAGACATCAACGCCGCCTCGTACTCCTGGTGACAAGGTTATTATCATTAATGCAATATGTTTTTGCCCCTGTCCGTCCGTTCCTGTGTGTGTTTCCGTCCGCAGTCCGTCTGCAGCTAATCTTTGGCACCATTGGACCGATTGGAGTGAAACGGCACACTGGAGATTATTGAGGATTGTTAATCATAGGCAGAAACGTAGACGGAGGCAACTTTGTCTAAGTAGTGCACTTTATTGGAGACTGGACTGGTACAACACACAGAGTGACGTTCCAAGCAGAGATCGGTAGAGTATCATTGCTGCCAGTTAGCTGAACTCACATCTCTCTTCCCTCTCAATATATTTCCGAGGGAGCGTGTTTACATAGAGCTAGCTCCTCCACTTGGGACATGACGCCACTATTTCCAACCAGGCCAGTGGTTTGCAGAAAGCAAGGCCAGGGTGACCTTTTTTTGTAATGCCAGCCCCGGGAGAAGCTGCCTGGTGTTTACTGGAATCTCATGACGACCGCTCACAATACTGGATCACAATATATTGAGTGTACAGTGTAGTACAGTGAAGTGTGTGCTCACTATGAATGGAGTACAGTGAAGTGTGTGCTCACTATGCACAGAGATGTGCTCCATTGTACAGTGAACACATGAATCGTTGTGACAATGATAACAATCCATATATTTCATGGAACATAATGGTAATGTAACTTTGATACACACATGTTAACAAACCAGAGGTTACAGAACCGCAATTACCTCCTAGATGATGTGCATGTGCATAATTATCCTTCCGCCATCCAACCACATTACTTGCATCAACATATTTATATCCACACCAGCCACAACGCATATATCCCCAGTCGTCTGCACGGTTAAGAACTTTCACCAAATCACTCCCACGTCAAACTGTTATTCCTCCCTCCTATTTTTATTTTGTTTTATGTTCATTTAATATCCATAATCTGAGTTTCCTTTTTGTCTGTTCTGTTGTTAGGAAACTATCCCGTTGTCTACTGAGACAGAGGAGCACCCTGATACAGCTGCTGAGACAGAGGAGCATCCTGATACAGCTGCTGAGACAGAGGAGCATCCTGATACAGCTGCTGAGACAGAGGAGCATCCTGATACAGCTGCTGAGACAGAGGAGCATCCTGATACAGCTGCTGAGACAGAGGAGCATCCTGATACAGCTGCTGAGACAGAGGAGCATCCTGATACAGCTGCTGAGACAGAGGAGCATCCTGATACAGCTGCTGAGACAGAGGAGCATCCTGATACAGCTGCTGAGACAGAGGAGCATCCTGATACAGCTGCTGAGACAGAGGAGCATCCTGATACAGCTGCTGAGACAGAGGAGCATCCTGATACAGCTGCTGAGACAGAGGAGCATCCTGATACAGCTGCTGAGACAGAGGAGCATCCTGATACAGCTGGTCTTCGTGTAAGTAATCAATTGGGGAAGTTTCATGGTGATAACAATCTAATATAGGTATGGTTAACGTTCCAATTGTGGAGCTCTGGCTCATGGACTAAGAACCACAAAGAATGGAACCGGTTCCCATTGGGAACGAACCAGTGGAAAAGAGGCCTGAGAGTGTACAAATGGCTCCATTTGTACACTCTCAGAGTTAAATTAACATTTATTTTACAATACAAATTTAGCCGGTTAAAACTCATTCATCGCCACCAGGGGGCGCCAAAAGGCTCAGACCACCATTATATATCTATTTTCTTATTTTATTTTATACATTTTTTATTTTTTTATTAAAAAATGTAAAAGAAAATGTTTTGCCCATGTTAAAAAGGCACACGTCATTGGCAGTGATGAAATTAAATCATTTTTTTTTATATAGCACATTTAAAAACAACTCTCATTGTACCAAAGTGCTTCACAAATGCAATACAATACAATACAGTGCAGAAGACGTCAATAATAAAACAACTGGCATATAGGACAGAATAAAAGGAAAGGTGGTGCAAAGGCTTGTGAATATAAAAATGTTTTAAGTGATGTTTTTGTGATTTAAAAGACTCAACGGAGAAAAATAAGTTAAATAAGTCCTTGGCAGTCATTGAGTTCAGTCATACTGTACTTGTGCCTCTGGGATGAGCACCCCCACGACTCAAACACCGGCAACCACGTTGGAACGGTCGAGAAAACAAAAGGACGAAAATAAAAAAAAGATCCATAGTGGTCGCGATCTTTGGCAGAGTTTATCTCGGAATTGAACCTCAGATTTGGTGGCATGAGTAAAAGTGTGAACTTAGGATGTCAATAAAAGCCTGGCATAGCTCCGGTTCATGGTTATGAAATGGCCAATTAGATATATTTCATTTTCGCCTCATATAGTATTTGTCTTATTGCTGCATTCCTTGGCCCATCCTATCGCTGCTTGCAGCTTTTTTTTTTTTTCGAGGAGTCGAGGAGTAAACAAGTTCCATGACTTTTGGCCAAACAAGGCATGAGTTATATTTATTTTAGACATTTTCACATATAAACCTCAGCTGGGATTTAAGAGGTCAGAGATAAAGTCAGAACACAAAACTTGTTCGGCATGAGAAGACTCATACGTATTAAGACGTTTTATTGCTGGCGGGCAAACGGTTCATGCGCTATGCCTGTTCTATTGAGCGCTATAGCGCCACCATTTGGCAAATGGTCTGGCCAATGGTAGGGACATTGGCCCTTCGGGATTGGCCCCTCAACTAACCCTAACCCTTTGAAAGAGGTTTGATCATTCCAACATGGACAAGTCACTGATGTTTCCTTCTCTCTGTCTTTCAGATCGGTTTTACACCCAGCGTGCACACAGCCAATGAATACAGGTCAGTCATCCTCAACAGTCCTCTCTAGACTAGATGTGACAGTACTTCATTAGAGCCCTTGGTGTGGTTGTCATGTCATGTGTTTATGAGGTGACAGTACTTCATTAGAGCCCTTGGTGTGGTTGTTATGTCATGTGTTTATGAGGTGACAGTACTTCATTAAAGCCCTTGGTGTGGTTGTCATGTCATGTGTTTATGAGGTGACAGTACTTCATTAGATCCCTTGGTGTGGTTGTTATGTCATGTGTTTATGAGGTGACAGTACTTCATTAGAGCCCTTTGGTGTGGTTGTCATGTGTTTATGAGGTGACAGTACTTCATTAGAGCCCTTTGGTGTGGTTGTTATGTCATGTGTTTATGAGGTGACTACTTCATTAGAGCCCTTGGTGTGGTTGTTATGTCATGTGTTTATGAGGTGACAGTACTTCATTAGAGCCCTTGGTGTGGTTGTTATGTCATGTGTTTATGAGGTGACAGTATGTTACGACTCACCGAGTCTAGGACGGTTATTAATAAGGCAAGGTGGTGAAATGCCCAAAGTTCTTTATTATTCTATGTGGCATGCAAATAGTTGGAAACAATATATACATTTACATAAGTATTCAATATGAATTACTATACTTACAAACATAAATGACACACGGAGCAACTAAGGGAAATAATCAAAAGCATACTAAAACTAACCTCTTGAGTTTTAGTCACTAACCTAACAACTGAAAATAAAGTGACAACAGTGACCCTAGTAGGGTCTATTGCCTACTCTACTCTAATCTACCAAACTGTACAAAAAGCAGGCTTCCGTGGCCCGGTGCTCAGAATATATATACAGGTGATAACAACAAACGGATTATACAATAAACTGTGCACACATATAGCAACTCTTGCTATAGTGACGTTTCCGTAATATTACTCCATGCATTTCCTCGCTGCATGGAGGGCGCGCTGCCTCTAGCCTGCTCCACTCTGGAGTCTGGCTGGTTGGACAGCGGCCGGGAGTGAAGGCTTCAGGACGCCTTTATGCCGTCAGGTGGGCGCAGGTGTAGAAGCCGGTTGGAGGAGCGAGGTACGGAGCGGGCGACCAACAGCGGCGGTAATTCTCCCCACCAATGGCTGCGCTGACGGATCTACATGCAGGGAGGGGTTAGGCAAAGGCGCGCGCACTGTGCGCACCACGCAGACAAAGACATACCTAGGCCTGCGGCCGTAACACAGTACTTCATTAGATCCCTTGGTGTGGTTGTTATGTCATGTGTTTATGAGGTGACAGTACTTCATTAGAGCCCTTGGTGTGGTTGTCATGTCATGTGTTTATGAGGTGACAGTACTTCATTAGAGCCCTGGTGTGGTTGTTATGTCATGTGTTTATGAGGTGACAGTACTTCATTAGATCCCTTAGTGTGGTTGTTACTGTATGTGTGATGAAGGCTTCCCTTTTGTATTTAGGGTTTCTTCCTGGAGGATGAAACCTTGACAGTCAAACGTGCCAGGGAAATAAACAGTGATATAGTGACATCACCAGTGTTGGGACGTAACGTAACGTAAATAATGCGTTACAGTAACGCCGTTACATTCGGCAGTAACGGTTGCTGTAACGCGTTATTTTTTTAAATTCAGTAACTTGTTACCGTTACTACATGGTGCGTTATTCCGTTACTCTTCCGTTATTTTTCATGTAGTCTCGATCGGGGGAGAATGAGAAGAACTGTCATGCTTGCCTTGCGGGAGAGAAGGGGGAGGAGGAGGAGTGTGTGTGCGTGTGTGTGCGTGTGTGTGTGTACTACACGTGGTGATGCGCAAGTTTGTTTACTCTGACTAGTGTCATGGCGGCGCCCATATCGCAAATGGCTATATTCCTCCTTATTTCCTTCAGCTGCTCCAATCCAGCACAAAGTACAGTCAAAGTAAGTTGTTGAGTCCCAGCAAATTATGACGATCCCATTCCCACCGGCTATACTGTACCACCGTGTGTTTGTTTATGTCGGTCGCGCGTGTGTGTGTGTGTGTGTGTGTGTGTGTGTGTGTGTGTGTGTGTCGTGTGCGCCGTGTATGCACATCATGTGAGTGAGCGAGCGAGAGAAAAAGAGAGAGAGAGAGAGAGATAGAGAGAGAGACACTGAAAGAGGCTGCGCGTTCGTGTGTGTTTGTGTGTGTGTGTGTGTGTGTGTGTGTGTGTGTGACACAGTGTGCGTAGCCTAGCTACTTTTGAGCGAGAGAGAGAGACGGACAGATACTGAAAGAGACTTTGCGCGTGTGTTTGATTATCAAATATTAATTCTGGTTTTGGTCTTACTTTGTTTATAAATCCAGACTCAAATTTGTATTGCCACCACCACCAATAAGAGCAGCTATGAGCTATCTCAGCCTATCTGCACAGTATACAACATTCACTGGAGCAGTGGAACTGGAACCCTCATGTTGTTGGTTGTAGCCTACTTGTATTTAGTTGTTTGCTATAAATATGTATTGATAGGCCTACATAGCATCATCAAAATCACCACCAGTCCCCCCTGCTATTGGTATATTATTATCACTGTACTGAACTGAAGGCATGAATGAATGGCCTGGAAGTGGGAGCCCGTTTTTCTTTTTGAGTGGTGCAACCACTCTATTATAGACAACTATGTGTGTCCCTGGTTGGCTGGCTGTGTCCCTGGGTCTGAGCACGGAAATAGCATATTTTCTCCACCAAGTGTTTTGGATGAGGGGCGGCTCGCCGGAACCGGCACCGGCGAGCCGAGCCGAAAAGTAACGAAAAAGTTACTTTTTGAAGTAACGCTTTACTTTTTGGTTTAAGTAACAGTAAAGTAACTAAGTTACTTTTGAAATGATGTAACTGTAACTAGTTACTTTTTAAAAGTAACGGTCCCAACACTGGACATCACAATATCATCCTCTCCCCTAACCCCTCCCCCTTTATCATATAGCAACAACAATATTGTTTCTGGGTGCAGGTTGTCAGCGTGTTAAGGCACATATGGCCATAGACTCAAAGATGCCTGACGACGGTTCCCGTGCTCATTCCCTGTCTCTCTCCCTGTTGTCTGTTTCTGTACTAACCAAATAAAGGCAGGGAAGCCCCCAAAATATCTCAATACAAGTAAATGCTTGCTGTGTCTCACAGGTCCATGTTCACCATGGCGGGGCTGTTCCAGTGCAGAAAGACGAGGTTGGCTTTTGGAATGACGGGGGAAGGAGAAGTCTCATACAGGACTGTTCAGTGGGATGAAACCCAGCTCCAGGCAACAGGAAGGACTCCCGCAGGTCCTCTGTTTGACATCCAGTGTCCTCAGAACACTGTCTGCCAGCTACACCTGCCACACTGTGAGATCACACCTGGTGAGTGACGCAGTGTAGCAGACAATAGTATGTTGGAAACCAATGTCTCTTTCTCATGTGGAATGTGTTTCACTCTGGGAGCGCACTCAGCGCACCATGTCAGTTTACATGGCGTTACTGAATGGGAAAATGTAAAGAGTTACGTTACAAGTTAAAGCAAAAAGTACTTTCTTTATGTAAAGTAACTTAATGTAAGGGCGTTAGTTCCCACACTGGTGAGACGGTACCGAGGCTCACATAACACACCTTTCACACCTTTCACAGATGGTGACCTTTCTGTGGCCCACTTCACAGATGAGGGGGTGAACTTCTTAAAACCCCTGGAAGTGACAGAGACTCACGTGGTTGTAAATGTGACACACCTGTCGTCCTTTGGGCTGGTTTACATTTACGATCTATTTTACCCGAAGCCTAAACCAATCCGTGGTCAAGTTCTGATGTTCGTTCCACAACCAAGGCACATACTTGAGTTGAAAGTATTACTGCTGCCAAGCAATGTGGACATTGTAGAGGTAATGTATGTTCTGCTAAGTAACTATAGCACCTTGGAGGCTTTGAATCTATTTAAACCTATTGTACAGAGCTATCAATAGAGTCAGATTAGTTGTAGCTGTAGTCGTACCCTGGAATTGATGGCAACAACAGAGCCTGTGTGTACATTCTGTACCTGTAAACCACCAGCCATGATGAGTGAACCAGCTGGTCAATTTGTCTTGGTGTTATTGTAGGTGATGTCAATGCCTTACAACAAAGAAGACACATTCATCAACAACCCAACAGACTGTTTTCTCACCCCAGACAAAGTCTACCGTCTGCACTGTCCTCCGCATGTCATACAACCTAAGGTACTGTCCTCCGCATGTCATACAACCTAAGGTACTGTCCTCCGCATGTCATACAACCTAAGGTACTGTCCTCCACATGTCATACAACCTACGGTACTGTCCTCCGTATGTCATACAACCTAAGGTACTGTCCTCCACATGTCATACAACCTACGGTACTGTCCTCCACATGTCATACAACCTAAGGTACTGTCCTCCACATGTCATACAACCTACGTTACTGTCCTCCGTATGTCATACAACCTAAGGTACTGTCCTCCACATGTCATACAACCTACGGTACTGTCCTCCACATGTCATACAACCTACGGTACTGTCCTCCACATGTCATACAACCTACGGTACTGTCCTCCACATGTCATACAACCTAAGCTACTGTCCTCCACATGTCATACAACCTAAGGCAGGGTTCCCCAATAAATTTTCCTCAAGGGCCATATTTTGACTTGCGTACCAGGCTGCGGGCCGAGTCTGCACGCGCGAGGTCAAGGTCTTGCCCTCATTTTCAGGGCGAGACCCTATTTGAAAAGGATGCCCAGTTTGACATGCATAGGCTACTGACCCCCCATTTAATGCCATTTATATCTGGGACCCTTCCAAAAAAAAAGATTTTTTTTTTTTCTTTATTTTATCTTTTTATTCTTCCATGGGCCACAAGGGGGCGCGGGCCGCCTTTTGGGGAGCCCTGACCTAAGGTATCACTGGCATAGACTGGCATAGTGTCAACCCCTTACCCCTGTGTGGGATCACTGGTTAGACTGGCATAGTGTCGACCCCTTCCTTACCCCTGTGTGGGATCACTGGTTAGACTGGCATAGTGTCGACCCCTTACGCCTGTGTGGGATCACTGGTTAGACTGGCATAGTGTCGACCCCTTACTCCTGTGTGGGATCACTGGTTAGACTGGCATAGTGGCGACCCCTTACCCCTGTGTCGGATCGCTGGTTAGACTGGCATAGTGTCAACCCCTTACCCCTGTGTCGGATCGCTGGTTAGACTGGCATAGTGTCGACCCCTTACTCCTGTGTGGGATCACTGGTTAGACTGGCATAGTGGCGACCCCTTACCCCTGTGTCGGATCGCTGGTTAGACTGGCATAGTGTCAACCCCTTACCCCTGTGTCGGATCGCTGGTTAGACTGGCATAGTGTCGACCCCTTACCCCTGTGTGGGATCGCTGGTTAGACTGGCATAGTGTCGACCCCTTACCCCTGTGTGGGATCACTGGTTAGACTGGCGTAGTGTCGACCCCTTACCCCTGTGTCGGATCGGTGGTTAGACTGGCATAGTGTCGACCCCCATCGGGACATCGGGACATCTCTACTACTACTACTGTACAACTACTGCTAGCACTGCCAAAGTAATACATCAATGCAACAACAGAACACTTTCATGTGTCTTCAGGTTTCGCTGCCTTGGCATCTGAACTTTGGACGAAATTACCCTCCGACATTTGTGGTGGAGATGGATCTCAATACAGAAGTGGTCTCATTGGAGGTGCACGAGGGACCAGAGAAGAAACCAGTGTGGACGCATGACCTGAGTATTAGAGGTAGGCCTACAGGTGTCCACAACCTGAGTATGAGAGGTAGGCCTACAGGTGTCCATAACCTGAGTTATGTAGGCTTTCATTCATTATGAATTATGGGGAACATTTCATTGTGGACGTTCATTGGGCCGCCTCAGCATCACGTTCTCATTCACATGATTCACTCCATCCAATCACACTCATTCACATGATTCACTTCATCCAATCACACTCATTCACATGATTCACTTCATCCAATCACACTCATTCACATGGTTCACATCATCCAATCACACTCATTCACATGATTCACTTCATCCAATCACACTCATTCACATGATTCACTTCATCCAATCACACTCATTCACATGATTCACATCATCCACTCACACTCATTCATATGGGCTATGGGCTATCTTCATACCGGCTATTTAAACTGGAAGTTTGCACTGCTCATCCTGTCTCACCCTCCTCCACCCCAGCTACCGCCTGTCTCACCCTCCTCCACCCCCGGCTACCACCTGTCTCACCCTCCTCCACCCCAGCTACCGCTTACCTTTTCTGCACTCTTTTACGTTCCCTGTCTTCCCACTCAGCTCAACGCTCTCCGGTTAGGTCTGAGATACAAGTTTCGAGATAGAATGTTTTAATGTATGTTTTCGTCGTATGTAGGCCTATAATTCTATTCATAATTGTGCATTCAGCTTCCTGAAATAATGTCATATTAATTATAATATTGTGTGTAAACCCTGCAGTAAAGTCTTCCACTTCATGTCATCCACAGGAATGGTCAAACCAACGAGAATGAACCCCAGCCATTCCGTTTCAGGTAGCTTACACACCCATAATCTTCATCTACATGTGTTTTTCTTTCTTTGAATTTAAGAGGTATATTCAGTGATTTCACTTAACACCTGGGGGTCAAAAAACCTTAGGTTTCGTTCCAATCAGGATAGAGAGGGGCCTTCCGCCAATCATGATCGAGCGGGGGCGGGGCCTTGCGTGGTGTTGGCCTGTAGCGTGTGTGTGTGTGTGTGTGTGTGTGTGTGTGTGTGTGTGTGTGTGTGTGTGTGTGTGTGTGTGTGTGTGTGTGTGTGTGTGTGTGTGTGTGTGTGTGTGTGTGTGTGTGTGTGTGTGTGTGTGTGTGTGTGTGTGTGTGTGTGTGTGTGTGTGTGTGTGTGTGTGTGTGTGTGTGTGTGTGTGTGTGTCCCAACTGTAGAGCGTGTGCACATCTTGTTACCGGGGTGGACCGGGGGGGGTTTTCCAAATCACCCAAATC
The DNA here is from genome assembly GCF_963924005.1 of Protomyctophum bolini. Classification (NCBI taxonomy): domain Eukaryota; kingdom Metazoa; phylum Chordata; class Actinopteri; order Myctophiformes; family Myctophidae; genus Protomyctophum; species Protomyctophum bolini. The sequence goes on from NC_137869.1 coordinate 642,411, forward strand.
ACTGAATTCTCCTTTAACATTGTTAAGATTTACAGTATGTTTCCCTTTGATTTGTACAAAGCCAAACAGGATTTCTTGACGAGGAATCGCGAGGCTTTGGTAAATAAAGTGAAGACATCCTTGTCCATCCTTGACCACCTGCAAAGCAACGACTTCTCTCCCGAAATGGCTGCCAACGTCCAGGCTCAGCACACAGAGCAACAACGCACGAGGACGCTCCTGGACAGTGTGACCAGCACTGAGGCAGCAGAGGTCTTTTTCAATGCTCTCCTCATCAATGAGAAGTTAGTCATGGGGGAGTTACTATCAGCAGATCCACAGTGGGTGGACCTGCGCCGAAAAGTTGTACCTACTTGAAATGAATTCCATGGGAGAGTGTGTATATATATATATGTGTGTATATATACCCAGAGTCACACTCACACATTTGTCCAAATGTAAATGAAATGAATGGAAGTATACGTAATGTTAATCAAAAAATGGAACCAAACATAATTGAATAACAATACAATGCTGTGGGAACATAATATACTGTACACAGACGAGGTTCCTCATTTGTTTTATATTTTTTATGTGCAGAACATTTAAGATGTTTACCGATATCGGCTGTGTTTCATTATTCATCAGGCTTTAGGTTTATAATGAGAAAACATTTTGTAACAATAAAATTAAACCTTGGATAAGATGGACCTATCTTCTTTAAATATTGAAATATTTTGGTCTACACTTCAATCATGTACATTGTAACCAGTCCATGATCATTTAGATTTTTACATTAGACATTTTACGTTATAATTTCATATTTTGTTTACATAGAAATAGTAGAATATACCAAAATGTAATTTGTACCCAATTCAATTCAAAGGGCTTTATTGGCATGAGAAAACATACGTTTACATTGCCAAAGCAGAAAGAACAATGCAACAATACAGCAATACAATCAGAACAAAAATTATGTACTTTGAAGGTCAGAATCTTCAATAGATCAACTTCTATGTACCAAGATCACTCGATGCTGGTATAGTGCAGGAATATACACAATGATTAGTCTTTAGGGTGGTTGTGTTCCATTTGATATCCTTCTCCTATCACAGCAACTCACAAATCTTGCTGCTGTGTTTGCACATTGTTGTACTTAGCCCAGCAGATATGGGAGTTTTTTGTCATTGGTCAGGTTTTCAAAATCTCCGTGTGTGGTTGTAATCTGTGGGAAGTATGTGTCTCTGATGTCTTGGTACAATGGACAGATGGTTAGGAAGTGTAGCTCGGTTTCCACTTCATTTAGTGTGCAGTGGGTGCATAGTCTGTCTTCTCTCGGGATACAGGTCTGCCTATGACGGCCTTTCTCGATCGCGAGACTGTGCTCACTGAGTCTGTACCTAGTTAAGATTTTTCTTTGTTTTGGGTCGGTCACGGTGCTCAGGTATTCTGCCACTGTGTATTCTCTGTTTAGGGCCAGATAGCATTCTAGTTTACTCTGCTTTTGTGTTGCTTCTTTCCAATGTGTCAGATAGTTTTCCCTTTGCTGTTTTATAATTTGGTTTAGTCCAATGGGTTTTCTATCTCGTGGCTCTGTTTGTGTTTGTGCCCGGAGTTCCAGGGCCAGCTGGCTGAGGGGGCACCTCTCTAGAGTTTCACTGTGTGTGAGTGCCTTGTTATGGAGTGCATCTAGGTCACTTTATTTTAGGTGGTTGTAGAACTTAAGTGCTCTCTTTTTTATTTTGATTATGAGTGACCTCTTTGGTGGGGACGTAACAACTACAAAGAAAGGTAAGAAAGCCTTTTAGTATGGAATTCTCCTTTAAGACTACAATTTTTTTGTATTACAAGTTTTCTGAAGTGATGTTTAAATATGCAAATTAGGCATTATATGAGCTCATTTCCATACACTGCAGGATTATAAATCTGAAGATCGGATAAAGCCAAGTTTCAAAACATTTTGTTGACATATTGGAGACAAAGGAAATTACAGAGTGGATTTTGTATCTCTCTAATTATCACTCCATGAATCAGGATCCGGTGGGAAAGTGGAGATATTTGACTGAATAATTGTTTTGTGCCAGAACTTTCACCTGGATATAAAAGTATTATTTACTGGGTGAGTAGAAACGGAGTGTCGACCACGTTTGTGGCGCGCTTGTCTCATTATTGTAAACCTGGATATCTATTATGGCTATACTGTCTATTTCCCATTCCTGGAGAACCCAGATGTATCGGTATAGGTTATGTCCATTCCTGGAGATCCCAGATGTATCGGTATAGGTTATGTCCATATATGGAGATCCCAGATGTATCGGTAGGTTATGTCCATATATGGAGATCCCAGATGTATCGGTAGATGTAATTGTATATATGTATATTATTTGGAATGCCCATAATGCACTCGCCGGGGCGTTCACCGAGTGACGTCAGCGACAGTCAGCCAATCGCAGTAGGGCATGAACTCATGTCAGTCTGCGATTGGCTGACCGCAAATTCAAAAGAAAAGCTCAAGCTCGACGGACACTATTAAGGCCTGAGCGTGCTCCGTGAGCCGAATACATCTCGACCAATCGTGTATAGCGCTTATTCACAACGTCTCGCACTGCTCTGACATAAAAATAAGCCTAATTAAGGCTCAACAGCCGTTGTTCAAACAACTGAAGCCAAAGCTACAGTGAGAAGCGTAGATCTATCGTAGATACCGTCCGTAGATCTGCTCCTCCTTCAGCCCTGGGCAGACAGATGGTAGATGCAGAGCAGCCTCGGAGGATGACTTGCTGTCATCCCGTGGAGCCACAGCCAGGCCCTTCTAACTCTCTCTCTCTCTGAGGAGTTCATGAGGAGATATCCCCATGAGAGACGGACCGGAGACCTCGACTTCCACCATGTCCACCACAAGCCCCGGCAGCACCCAATAAGGCCCCAGGTTACCCAGCCGCCCAGGCCCCAGGAACCTGTCCACAGGCCCCAGGAACCTGTCTACAAGCCCCAGGAGACTGTCTACAAGCCCCAGGACCCTGTCTACAAGCCCCAGGAGTCTGTCTACAAGCCCCAGGAGTCTGTCTACAAGCCCCAGGAGTCTGTCTACAAGCCCCAGGAACCTGTCTACAAGCCCCAGGACTCTGTCTACAAGCCCCAGGAGTCTGTATACAAGCCCCAGTTTCCCCAGCAGCCAAAGCCCCAGGACCCTTTCTACAGGCCCCAGGATGCTGTCTACAGGCCCCAGTTTCCCCAGCAGCCAAAGCCCCAGGACCCTTTATACAGGCCCCAGGACCCTGTCTACAAGCCCCAGGATCCCGGCTACAAGCCCCAGGAGTCTGTCTACAAGCCCCAGTTTCCCCAGCAGCTAAAGCCCCAGGACCCTTTATACAGGCCCCAGGACCCTGTCTACAAGCCCCGGGACCCTGTCTACAAGCCCCAGGATGCTGTCTACAGGCCCCAGCAACCAGGCTACCAGCCCCACCCGGTATGGTACGCCACCAAGCCCCAGGTGCCCCCTCCGTCTTCCTACCAGCCCAGGCCGTCGCTGCCGGGCTACCGGCTCAAAGCCCTGCAGATGTCCGGCTACCAGCCCAATCATGGCTTCCAGCTCAAGTCCCCGACTCTGGAGAGGAGCTCGGAGAAGAAGAGCTCCGGCCACAGAGCGAGCAGGGCTGTTCTCTCCGACGGTGACACCCCAGGGGGTGCCTCGTCCTCGTCGACGTATTATCTCCACAGTGTGGGGCCGGGTAGGGAAAGGGCTCCAGGCAGAAGCATCCCTGTGTTGGACTCTCCTCCTTGTAGCTGCTCCCCTTCAGAGAGCTGCTCCCCTTCAGAGAACTGTTCCCCTTCAGAGAGCTGCTCCCCTTCAGAGAACGGCTCTCCACCTCCGGGGCTGAACTTCCCGTCATCCAACTGTGGCTGTTCGGTTGGAATAGAGAGCACCCTGGGGACCAGACCCTCCCTGGGGACCAGACCCTCCCTGGGGACCAGACCCTCCCTGGGGAACCTCCGACCCTCCCTGGGGACCCTCAGACCCTCCCTGGGGACCCTCCGACCCTCCCTGGGGACCCTCCGACCCTCAACTTCCAAGGCTAAGCTAACGGCTTCCTCTGGTCTGCCCCCCACAGCGCCACCCAGTGTAGATCTACACAGTAAACTGTGCAGTGCTCTGGAGTACCTGGAGTTCATGCAGGAGTCGGTGCAGCAGCTGGGAGACGTCCGGAGGCAGCGCAGCGTCCCGCTGGCTCAGAGGCTCAAGGCCGAGCAGCGGAGGCACGAACGTGACCTCTACGACCTCGGGGTCAAGGCCGAGAGCGCGGCGGCGAGAGAGAGACGTCCGCAGCCAGAGGAAACCCTCCCGGCGGCGTACCGCCACCCGACCGCCGACCTCTGGGACGCCACCGGCAAGACGAGCACGAGTCGACGCGCCGAGACGACGGCCGACGCCCGCCGGCACATCAAAGAGACGGCGTGCTGCCGGACGGCCGCGATAAGCGCCCCGCCCCCGCCGCCGCCGGAGCACGGGAGAGAGCGGCGCACCAGAGCCCCGCCCCCGCCGACGCCGGCCAGGGCGGCCGACTCTACGACCGCCCACAGCGCCGGGAGCGAGCCGTCAGACCGACCCCTCTCTCCCCCGGAGGACGGCTTGGCCGCCGCCCGCTCCTCCGACTCCGCCCACTCCCCCTCCCCCTCCTCCGGGAGACGCGGCGTGCCCAGCGGAGGAGACTCCTCCCACGGCCACGCCCCCGGCCCGTTGCCGCCCGCGTCAACGGATCAACGGGAGGAGCGGAGGAGGAGGAGGAGAGCGGTCGTAGCAGAACGCGAGCGGATGAGGAAGGAGGAGGAGGAGGAGGAGAGGAGGAGGGAGAAGCCAGGCGGCGGTAGCTCCACGGGGCTGGACGACAGCATGGCCTCCTCGTCCTCTACGTTGGAGGAGAAAGCCTGGTCAGGTCAGAGGTCAGGTCAGAGGTCAGGCCAGAGGGAGCCGAGGAGAACGGATGGAGAGAAGAAGCCAAGCGAGGAGAAGCAGGTGGAGGAGGAGGAGGAGAAGGAGGTGGAGGAGGAGGAGGAGGAGGAGGCAGCAGCGGAGGAGAGGGGTCTGTGCACGAGCAGGGAAGAGAAGGAGGCAAGCAGCAGCAGCAGCACGGCAGAGGGTGGAGACCCGCTCCGTACCCAAAGCCTCACCTCCACCTCCTCCACGGTGGAGGACAAGGCAGACGGCACCACCCTGAAGGTCACGGCGGACAAGATGGAGGAGCGCTCGCCGCCCCGCTCCCTTCCCCCGCCCCCCGAGGAGGCGCACCACCACCACGGCCGCGGGACCCCGGAGGAGTCCCGCCTCCCGCGCGCGGAGGACCCCGCCAACGGCGACGTGGTGAGTTGGACCTCGGTGTCTGGAGACACGAGGAGCGCGGCGGCTCTCTCGGGCCGCCAGCGGGACAGACTCTCCTCCCGGTCCGCGGCGGCGGACGACGACGACGGCACGGCGCTGCGGCGGTACCTGAAGGACGAGGACGAGCGCCTGCGGAACCAGAGCTCTCTGCTGCGCCGGCGCCAGGAGGCCGTGGAGGAGAAGACCCGGACGCAGCTGGCCTGGCTGCAGCACCGGAAGAAGGGCCTGCGGGAGCAGGGAGAGGACCACGGGGTTCCCGCCGTCCAGGCCAAGCAGAAGGGCCTGAAGCTGAAGCTGCGGCAGGAGACGGCCGAGATCCGGCGCCTCCAGGAGGCCAACGGGGACGCCGGGAAGGCGCGGCTGCTGCTGCTGAGGCAACAGGAGGACATCGAGCGGATGAGGGCCTCCACGCTCAGGCTGAAGGAGCGGCTCAGAGCGGCCGGAGGAGGCCAAGAAGAAGAAGAAGCTCCGTTTGAGATAACCGTGACCGAGACGACGATGGTATCGGAAGCCGCCGCCTCTCTCGTCACGCGAGAGGCGGCGGCGGCGGCTTCTGCCGTTTCTGGCAGAAGCGAGACCAACGGCGGCGGCATCGTGCAGCAGCAGAAAGAGATGGACTCTCATCACACGGACAGGAAGGAGCAGCAGGAGTGGAAGCAGAGGTTGGACCGGGAGGAGGCAGAGGTTCTCAGGATGGAGCAGGAGGCCCTCGCTGCCTGGGACCACCACCACCAGGAGGCCCTCGCTGGCTGGGACCACCACCACCAGGAGGCCCTCGCTGCCTGGGACCACCACCACAACGCAGCTGTCGCTCCGTCGTCCGGCCTTGAGCGCCACAGCCCAGAACATAGGCTGGACAGTGAGAAGGAGAAGGACTGCTCTGTGACGCCCCCCGAGTCCAGTGTCCGCACAGAGAGGTCGGCGGCCCAGCCATCAGAAGGACTATCGGCACCTCCTGAATCCGTCCCTGAAATACCTTTGGCCTCCAAACAGAGCAAACCTTCCAGTTACGCCCGAGATGTCGCCTCTGCGTCGCCCAGCGAGCCATCCGTCCGGGCCAAAGAAAGCCTCAGCGCAGCTCCGTCTCCGTCAAACATCAGCGACGCCGAGACGCTGCAGCTCTGCTTCGCCGCGCGGACCGCCGCCGACGCGCAAACCCAGCCCACCGACGCCCTCACGACCACGCAGACCGAACCCGTGTCCGATCACACGGACATCGAGAGCCGGATCAGAGAGCTGAAGGAAGAGCTGATGGAACGCAAGTCCACGGCACGCCGTCTGCAGAGCGAACAGACGAAGAGGAACAAGGAGCGCCTCAAAGTGCAGGAAGCCAGTCTCCGTAAGGAGCTGGAGTCCTACGACCACATCATAGAGAGGACCACGGCGGAGCTCAACAAGGAGCCCACTCGAAGTAGATCCTTCTCCGTGGCTGAAGGGCATTCTGAGGACCCACCAACGGTTACCCCGGCCCCAGTCTACGGCAGCCCAGAGCAGTCTGAGGACCCACCAACGGTTACCCCGGCCCCAGTCTACGGCAGCCCAGAGTGTCCCACCTCGGGCTCTGGACGCCTTCTCTCAGAGAGTCTTTCCAGGCCCGCCTCCAGGGAGGCCAGGTCGCTGAGTGGACAAGCCCAGCAGCAGGGCATCCATAGCTCCGTTATAGTGGAGCCCGAGGTAGATGCGGACTACACACCTGAGGATCAGCGTTCTGAATGTCTTCTCAGGCTAGACCACGAGGACATGCCCAGTGTCCCCCAGAGGCCCAGTGTCCCCCAGAGGGTCTCTCTATCTGACCACGTTCCTTCCTCTAAGAGTGAAGAACACGGACGTTCTCCCTCCGTTGGCCTGGACGGAGATGTGCAAATGAAGACGAGGGAGACGTTTGAGGAAGAAAGAGGTCTATCTCTGGTTTCCCGCTCGAGCAAGTCGTGTGTGGCCGCCGTAGATACCTCTGCCCTTCCTGACAACAGTGTCTCCTCAAATGGCTGCGCCCGCACCCTCGACTCGACTGCTCTGTCCTCCGAGGAGGAAGAACTCTCGGAAACCTCTAGTTCCTTTGCAGACGGTTACCAGCGTGACTTGGAGTCGTTGCCCTGCAGGGAAGACTGCCGTAGCTCCAGGCCTGCCTCTCCAGCCTTGCCAACTTGTCCAGAGATCAGAGGTTCCAAGGACTCCTGTAGCAGGTCTCCACCGCATGACAGTCAAGAGGAAGAGGTGGAGGAGCTGAGTGACTCTAGAAGACTACTCGACTTCCATAATCAGACCGTTGGCTCCAGAATCAACACCAAGAACAACGTAGATGCCAAATGCTCTCCGGCCATCTCTCATTCTCGGTCTCCACTTTCCCCAGTTCCTGATCAGATGCCCTGCTTCAACGTTGGAGACCGGGTTCCCGTCAGCAACGTTCAGCCAGGCTCACTGAAGCCCGGCGGGTTCCGGGCCGGTGTGGAGCTGGACGAGTCCGAGGGAGGGAGCAGCGGTGGCACTCGTGACAACGTGTGTGAGGAGGGTCGTGGTGTCTTCGTAACTACGAACAAGATCACGCGGCTGCCAGAAAAGTTTGAGACCTACGCCGACACCAGCGAGGACGAGGACGAGGACTCGTTCTTTGACGACCTCTCTGTTAACGACAGGATGAAACGTGCTGCCGGCGGTTATCGGAAGAGTGAAAGTGGAGAAACGATTCACGAAGATCACGGATCCGCCGATGATGGGCCTGCTGAATATGGAGCTGAGCGCCAGAAGAACCCGAAGGCCTTCCTCAGCCAACACGGTCACACACAGTCTGGCCACAACAACGGAGGGAGTCTGGACGTCGTGTTGGAACCCGATGATGTGCCGCCTGCCTTCTCCTCTGACACGGACAAGCGAGGCCAGGGGAATCAGAGCCTGAATGCTCTCACCCGACAGCAGGACAGACGCTCTCACAGCAGCAGGTCACCCAGGCCAGAGCTGCGTCTGGCTCTTCCCCTCCACGAGCAGCAGCCTGCCACGGTGGTGCTCCACTCCGCGGCAGAGGTGGAGAGGCTTGTCCACGCCGCCACACGACAGATCTGGGACGCGTGTCAGCTGGAGAAGAAACAGACAGACACGACAGACCCCGCCCTGGGGTCGACGGGGTCGCCCGTCGTCCCGAAACCTTCACGGGAGTACCTGGGTGAAGAGGCCGTCGGGACGGACCAGGAGGCCGCCGCGTGCGTCCGCAGCTACAGACGGGCCGTGTTTGACCTGACGTGGGAGATCCTCCGCGAGGTCTTCTACGCCGCCAAACGCCCCGACGTCGACGTCCGTCAGTCACGGCGGGCGAAGCCTCGGCACCTCCACGAGGTCAGGACCGCACGACACCTCGGCAGCGTCCAGGAGTTTGTCACGGCGGAAGCGCTGAAGCTTTACGGTCTGCGGGAAGACGACCGCGGCGGCCAGGAGACTTCTTCTGCGGGCGGCCGGCAGAGGACGACGACGGCGACGACGATCGGGTTCGGCGCTCAGAAACGAGACGTCGTGGATCTCCTGCTGCTCCAGGAGCTCCGCGAGGACGAGGCGCGGTGGCTCGACTACGACCAGGACGAGCTGGCGGTCAAGGCGTGGCTGGCGGACGGCGTCTTTGATGCGCTGCTGAAGGACAGCGTGGACGCTCTGACGCGGATATACCGCAAGAGAGCCCAAGCAGATGCTGTTTAACTGTCCTCATGTCAGTCAGAGACAGTAAAGGCTAAGGAAACTATTTTAAATGTAATATTCATATAAGGAGGTCTCTAACTATCGAATATTTTCTTTTTTTATATATAATATCAACACATGGATTAAAGGGACCCCCAGGGAACACTTTCCCGGAGGTCTTTATCCGTGTAATATGTGGTTTTAGATGTTTTAGATTTTAGCAGTGAGCCCAGTGTCTCTGATGTCATGGACAATGGGCTCACTTCCTTCCTCGACTACAATTCCCATAATGCTTTGGTTCACTGCTCCTCCTTGTGGATAGGGGGAGGGCTGTCTGAAATCTAGAATATATAATACCACATATTACACACAAATACCCCCAGGAAAGTGTTCTAAATCTTTCTAAACATCCTTAACATGTATATTTTATACATTGCACAACAAATGGTACTCTGTAGACCTGGAAGAATGTTCAACTATAGTGGAATGTACCTGGAATATTAACATAATAAAGATGTTAGTAAAAAATACATTCTTTAATAAAATAACATTTCAATAATTTGTATAATCAATTAAATCCATTAGTTTGATCCGTTGTTGCACCTCTATATTTAATGCGTCACTATGTAACTTTTTTTTATTGAATAAAAGGTAATTTTACCATCAAACATCTGTATGTTAAAGGGACACTTCACCCCATTTGCAACCATAGCTTATTTTAACCCATTCTGAACGGGAACCCATTTTGGTATTAGAATCATGTTATGCTTTAGCTATTGAAAAATAGCAGATCTACAAGCTCATAGCGCGCCACCGAGTGGCGCGCTATGAGCTTGTAGGTCTGCTATTTTTGAAAAATCGAAGAACGACTTACATTTTTAGAATCTGATCTCAGGTCAGAATGGGGTTAATCAGACCAGTGTGTGTCCAGTGGAAACCTCGTATGAATCTGATCTCAGGTCAGAATGGGTTAATGATGTTTAGGACACGGTTCCAACACTTTCCTGGGTTTCTGTGTCACTGTAATATGATTCTTTAGATATTATTATATAGAGCACCGAAGTCCTGACGTAACTCGCTCATCCCGACGATTCCCCTGGTTCGCGGAAGTAATGTCTCTATGGAGAATAACATGGGCTGATCTTAATATCGTTTACTATAAGCGTTGTGGTCCAAAAATAAACAAGCTGTCTCGGCGTTATTGTTAGGGAGGTGTCTCTCCTGGTGTGGTACTACTGGTTTACCAGAATGGGGTTCAACTCCCTGCGGTGCCCTCAATTTGTTGTATTTACATGGTTCATTTTCTGCTCATTGTTTCCTTTTCATAGATGATAACCCCCAGGTTCTTTACTGTGTTTGTACTCCCTACAGTTGGGTTACAAGTCCATTTAGGGACCAAGACCAAATGGACTCTTGGTCCCTTATGTTTCTCTTCTACTTCCACCAAAAAGGCCAGTTCTGGCTGAACCGTCGGGTTTTCACGAAATAATATGTGACCAAATTTCACTGAGACTGCCATTGGATTTTTTTTGCTTTTTCATGTCTTGTGAAAGCTGGGAATCATGGCTTCAAATTGATGTATTGGTTCAGCTTGACCCACCAGTTTTGGAGATATGGCTTGTAGAGTAATGTCTTTTGAAAACGGCGCCCTATAGTATGCCGTACGATATGGGCTGGTCCAAAATGATGAGAAACGAGGCTAACTTTTTTTTTCAAAATTTCAAAAAACATGGGCTATAACCCATCGTTTTTGTCATTTCGTCATTTTTTTCAAATCTTCAAAAATGATGAAAAACGGCGCGCTATAGTATGCTGTACGATATGGGCTATAGCCCACGGTCCAAAATGATGAGAAACGAGGCTAACTTTTTTTTTCAAAATTTCAAAAAACATGGGCTATAACCCACCGTTTTTTTCATTTTTCATTTTTTTCAAATCTTTAAAAATGATGAAAAGCGGCGTGCCATAGTATGCCGTACGATATGGGCTATAGCCCACGGTCCAAAATGATGAGAAACGAGGCTAACTTTTTTTTTCAAAATTTCAAAAAACATGGGCTATAACCCACCGTTTTTTTCATTTTTCATTTTTTTCAAATCCTCAAAAAATATGAAAAACGGCGTGCCATAGTATGCCGTACGATATGGGCTATAGCCCACGGTCCAAAATGATGAGAAACGAGGCTAACTTTTTTTTTCAAAATTTAAAAAAACATGGGCTATAACCCACCGTTTTTTTCATTTTTCATTTTTTTCAAATCTTTAAAAATGATGAAAAACGGCGTGCCATAGTATGCCGTACGATATGGGCTATAGCCCACGGTCCAAAATGATGAGAAACGAGGCTAACTTTTTTTTTCAAAATTTCAAAAAACATGGGCTATAACCCACCGTTTTTTTCATTTTTCATTTTTTTCAAATCCTCAAAAATTATGAAAAACGGCGTGCCATAGTATGCCGTACGATATGGGCTATAGCCCACGGTCCAAAATGATGAGAAACGAGGCTAACTTTTTTTTTCAAAATTTCAAAAAACATGGGCTATAACCCACCGTTTTCATTTTTCATTTTTTTCAAATCCTCAAAAATGATGAAAAAATGGCGTGCC
>NC_137869.1:654233-686733 GCF_963924005.1 Protomyctophum bolini
TGCCGTACGATATGGGCTATAGCCCACGGTCCAAAATGATGAGAAACGAGGCTAACTTTTTTTTTCAAAATTTCAAAAAACATGGGCTATAACCCACCGTTTTTTTCATTTTTCATTTTTTTCAAATCCTCAAAAATGATGAAAAACGGCGTGCCATAGTATGCCGTACGATATGGGCTATAGCCCACGGTCCAAAATGATGAGAAACGAGGCTAACTTTTTTTTTCAAAATTTCAAAAAACATGGGCTATAACCCACCGTTTTTTTCATTTTTCATTTTTTTCAAATCCTCAAAAATGATGAAAAACGGCTCGCCATAGTATGCCGTACGATATGGGCTATAGCCCACGGTCCAAAATGATGAGAAACGAGGCTAACTTTTTTTTTCAAAATTTCAAAAAACATGGGCTATAACCCACCGTTTTTTTCATTTTTCATTTTTTTCAAATCCTCAAAAATGATGAAAAACGGCGTGCCATAGTATGCCGTACGATATGGGCTATAGCCCACGGTCCAAAATGATGAGAAACGAGGCTAACTTTTTTTTTCAAAATTTCAAAAAACATGGGCTATAACCCACCGTTTTTTTCATTTTTCATTTTTTTCAAATCCTCAAAAATGATGAAAAACGGCGTGCCATAGTATGCCGTACGATATGGGCTATAGCCCACGGTCCAAAATGATGAGAAACGAGGCTAACTTTTTTTTTCAAAATTTCAAAAAACATGGGCTATAACCCACCGTTTTTTTCATTTTTCATTTTTTTCAAATCCTCAAAAATGATGAAAAACGGCGTGCCATAGTATGCCGTACGATATGGGCTATAGCCCACGGTCCAAAATGATGAGAAACGAGGCTAACTTTTTTTTTCAAAATTTCAAAAAACATGGGCTATAACCCACCGTTTTTTTCATTTTTCATTTTTTTCAAATCCTCAAAAATGATGAAAAACGGCGTGCCATAGTATGCCGTACGATATGGGCTATAGCCCACGGTCCAAAATGATGAGAAACGAGGCTAACTTTTTTTTTTCAAAATTTCAAAAAACATGGGCTATAACCCACCGTTTTTTTCATTTTTCATTTTTTTCAAATCCTCAAAAATGATGAAAAACGGCGTGCCATAGTATGCCGTACGATATGGGCTATAGCCCACGGTCCAAAATGATGAGAAACGAGGCTAACTTTTTTTTTCAAAATTTCAAAAAACATGGGCTATAACCCACCGTTTTTTTCATTTTTCATTTTTTTCAAATCCTCAAAAATGATGAAAAACGGCGTGCCATAAAAACGCGTGCCATAGTATGCCGTACGATATGGGCTATAGCCCACGGTCCAAAATGATGAGAAACGAGGCTAACTTTTTTTTTCAAAATTTCAAAAAACATGGGCTATAACCCACCGTTTTTTTCATTTTTCATTTTTTTCAAATCCTCAAAAATGATGAAAAACGGCGTGCCATAGTATGCCGTACGATATGGGCTATAGCCCACGGTCCAAAATGATGAGAAACGAGGCTAACTTTTTTTTTCAAAATTTCAAAAAACATGGGCTATAACCCACCGTTTTTTTTCATTTTTCATTTTTTTCAAATCCTCAAAAATGATGAAAAACGGCGTGCCATAGTATGCCGTACGATATGGGCTATAGCCCACGGTCCAAAATGATGAGAAACGAGGCTAACTTTTTTTTCAAAATTTCAAAAAACATGGCTATAACCCACCGTTTTTTTCATTTTTCATTTTTTTCAAATCCTCAAAAATGATGAAAAACGGCGTGCCATAGTATGCCGTACGATATGGGCTATAGCCCACGGTCCAAAATGATGAGAAACGAGGCTAACTTTTTTTTTCAAAATTTCAAAAAACATGGGCTATAACCCACCGTTTTTTTCATTTTTTCATTTTTTTCAAATCCTCAAAAATGATGAAAAACGGCGTGCCATAGTATGCCGTACGATATGGGCTATAGCCCACGGTCCAAAATGATGAGAAACGAGGCTAACTTTTTTTTTCAAAATTTCAAAAAACATGGGCTATAACCCACCGTTTTTTTCATTTTTCATTTTTTTCAAATCCTCAAAAATGATGAAAAACGGCGTGCCATAGTATGCCGTACGATATGGGCTATAGCCCACGGTCCAAAATGATGAGAAACGAGGCTAACTTTTTTTTTCAAAATTTCAAAAAACATGGGCTATAACCCACCGTTTTTTTCATTTTTCATTTTTTTCAAATCCTCAAAAATGATGAAAAACGGCGTGCCATAGTATGCCGTACGATATGGGCTATAGCCCACGGTCCAAAATGATGAGAAACGAGGCTAACTTTTTTTTTCAAAATTTCAAAAAACATGGGCTATAACCCACCGTTTTTTTCATTTTTCATTTTTTTCAAATCCTCAAAAATGATGAAAAACGGCGTGCCATAGTATGCCGTACGATATGGGCTATAGCCCACGGTCCAAAATGATGAGAAACGAGGCTAACTTTTTTTTTCAAAATTTCAAAAAACATGGGCTATAACCCACCGTTTTTTTCATTTTTCATTTTTTTCAAATCCTCAAAAATGATGAAAAACGGCGTGCCATAGTATGCCGTACGATATGGGCTATAGCCCACGGTCCAAAATGATGAGAAACGAGGCTAACTTTTTTTTTCAAAATTTCAAAAAACATGGGCTATAACCCACCGTTTTTTTCATTTTTCATTTTTTTCAAATCCTCAAAAATGATGAAAAACGGCGTGCCATAGTATGCCGTACGATATGGGCTATAGCCCACGGTCCAAAATGATGAGAAACGAGGCTAACTTTTTTTTTCAAAATTTCAAAAAACATGGGCTATAACCCACCGTTTTTTTCATTTTCATTTTTTTCAAATCCTCAAAAATGATGAAAAACGGCGTGCCATAGTATGCCGTACGATATGGGCTATAGCCCACGGTCCAAAATGATGAGAAACGAGGCTAACTTTTTTTTTCCAAAATTTCAAAAAACATGGGCTATAACCCACCGTTTTTTTCATTTTTCATTTTTTTCAAATCCTCAAAAATGATGAAAAACGGCGTGCCATAGTATGCCGTACGATATGGGCTATAGCCCACGGTCCAAAATGATGAGAAACGAGGCTAACTTTTTTTTTCAAAATTTCAAAAACATGGGCTATAACCCACCGTTATTTTCATTTTTCATTTTTTTCAAATCCTCAAAAATGATGAAAAACGGCGTGCCATAGTATGCCGTACGATATGGGCTATAGCCCACGGTCCAAAATGATGAGAAACGAGGCTAACTTTTTTTTTCAAAATTTCAAAAAACATGGGCTATAACCCACCGTTATTTTCATTTTTCATTTTTTTCAAATCCTCAAAAATGATGAAAAACGGCGTGCCATAGTATGCCGTACGATATGGGCTATAGCCCACGGTCCAAAATGATGAGAAACGAGGCTAACTTTTTTTTTCAAAATTTCAAAAAACATGGGCTATAACCCACCGTTTTTTTCATTTTTCATTTTTTTCAAATCCTCAAAAATGATGAAAAACGGCGTGCCATAGTATGCCGTACGATATGGGCTATAGCCCACGGTCCAAAATGATGAGAAACGAGGCTAACTTTTTTTTCAAAATTCAAATTTCAAAAAACATGGGCTATAACCCACCGTTTTTTTCATTTTTCATTTTTTTCAAATCCTCAAAAATGATGAAAAACGGCGTGCCATAGTATGCCGTACGATATGGGCTATAGCCCACGGTCCAAAATGATGAGAAACGAGGCTAACTTTTTTTTCCAAAATTTCAAAAAACATGGGCTATAACCCACCGTTTTTTTCATTTTTCATTTTTTTCAAATCCTCAAAAATGATGAAAAACGGCGTGCCATAGTATGCCGTACGATATGGGCTATAGCCCACGGTCCAAAATGATGAGAAACGAGGCTAACTTTTTTTTCAAAATTTCAAAAAACATGGGCTATAACCCACCGTTATTTTCATTTTTCATTTTTTTCAAATCCTCAAAAATGATGAAAAACGGCGTGCCATAGTATGCCGTACGATATGGGCTATAGCCCACGGTCCAAAATGATGAGAAACGAGGCTAACTTTTTTTTTCAAAATTTCAAAAAACATGGGCTATAACCCACCGTTATTTTCATTTTTCATTTTTTTCAAATCCTCAAAAATGATGAAAAACGGCGTGCCATAGTATGCCGTACGATATGGGCTATAGCCCACGGTTCAAAATGATGAGAAACGAGGCTAACTTTTTTTTTCAAAATTTCAAAAAACATGGGCTATAACCCACCGTTTTTTTCATTTTTCATTTTTTTCAAATCCTCAAAAATGATGAAAAACGGCGTGCCATAGTATGCCGTACGATATGGGCTATAGCCCACGGTCCAAAATGATGAGAAACGAGGCTAACTTTTTTTTTCAAAATTTCAAAAAACATGGGCTATAACCCACCGTTTTTTTCATTTTTCATTTTTTTCAAATCCTCAAAAATGATGAAAAACGGCGTGCCATAGTATGCCGTACGATATGGGCTATAGCCCACGGTCCAAAATGATGAGAAACGAGGCTAACTTTTTTTTTCAAATTTTCAAAAAACATGGGCTATAACCCACCGTTTTTTTCATTTTTCATTTTTTTCAAATCCTCAAAAATGATGAAAAACGGCGTGCCATAGTATGCCGTACGATATGGGCTATAGCCCACGGTCCAAAATGATGAGAAACGAGGCTAACTTTTTTTTTCAAAATTTCAAAAAACATGGGCTATAACCCACCGTTTTTTTCATTTTTCATTTTTTTCAAATCCTCAAAAATGATGAAAAACGGCTCGCCATAGTATGCCGTACGATATGGGCTATAGCCCACGGTCCAAAATGATGAGAAACGAGGCTAACTTTTTTTTTCAAAATTTCAAAAAACATGGGCTATAACCCACCGTTTTTTTTTCATTTTTCTTTTTTTTCAAATCCTCAAAAATGATGAAAAACGGCGTGCCATAGTATGCCGTACGATATGGGCTATAGCCCACGGTCCAAAATGATGAGAAACAAGGCTAACTTTTTTTTTCCAAATTTCAAAAAACATGGGCTATAACCCACCGTTTTTTTTTCATTTTTCATTTTAAAAATGATGAAAAACGGCGTGCCATAGTATGCCGTACGATATGGGCTATAGCCCACGGTCCAAAATGATGAGAAACGAGGCTAACTTTTTTTTCAAAATTTCAAAAAACATGGGCTATAACCCACCGTTTTTTTCATTTTTCATTTTTTTCAAATCCTCAAAAATGATGAAAAACGGCGTGCCATAGTATGCCGTACGATATGGGCTATAGCCCACGGTCCAAAATGATGAGAAACGAGGCTAACTTTTTTTTTCAAAATTTCAAAAAACATGGGCTATAACCCACCGTTTTTTTCATTTTTCATTTTTTTCAAATCCTCAAAAATGATGAAAAACGGCGTGCCATAGTATGCCGTACGATATGGGCTATAGCCCACGGTCCAAAATGATGAGAAACGAGGCTAACTTTTTTTTTTCAAAATTTCAAAAAACATGGGCTATAACCCACCGTTTTTTTCATTTTTCATTTTTTTCAAATCCTCAAAAATGATGAAAAACGGCGTGCCATAGTATGCCGTACGATATGGGCTATAGCCCACGGTCCAAAATGATGAGAAACGAGGCTAACTTTTTTTTTCAAAATTTCAAAAAACATGGGCTATAACCCACCGTTTTTTCATTTTTCATTTTTTTCAAATCCTCAAAAATGATGAAAAACGGCTCGCCATAGTATGCCGTACGATATGGGCTATAGCCCACGGTCCAAAATGATGAGAAACGAGGCTAACTTTTTTTTTCAAAATTTCAAAAAACATGGGCTATAACCCACCGTTTTTTTCATTTTTCATTTTTTTCAAATCCTCAAAAATGATGAAAAACGGCTCGCCATAGTATGCCGTACGATATGGGCTATAGCCCACGGTCCAAAATGATGAGAAACGAGGCTAACTTTTTTTTTCAAAATTTAAAAAAACATGGGCTATAACCCACCGTTTTTTTTCATTTTTCATTTTTTTCAAATCCTCAAAAATGATGAAAAACGGCGTGCCATAGTATGCCGTACGATATGGGCTATAGCCCACGGTCCAAAATGATGAGAAACGAGGCTAACTTTTTTTTTTGAAATTTTGAAAAACATGGGCTATAACCCACCGTTTTTTTCATTTTACATTTTTTTCAAATCCTCAAAAATGATGAAAAACGGCGTGCCATAGTATGCCGTACGATATGGGCTATAGCCCACGGTCCAAAATGATGAGAAACGAGGCTAACCTTTTTTTTCTAAATTTCAAAAAACATGGGCTATAACCCACCGTTTTTTTCATTTTACATTTTTTTCAAATCCTCAAAAATGATGAAAAACGGCGTGCCATAGTATGCCGTACGATATGGGCTATAGCCCACGGTCCAAAATGATGAGAAACGAGGCTAACTTTTTTTTTCAAAATTTCAAAAAACATGGGCTATAACCCACCGTTTTTTTCATTTTTCATTTTTTTTAAATCCTCAAAAATGATGAAAAACGGCGTGCCATAGTATGCCGTACGATATGGGCTATAGCCCACGGTCCAAAATGATGAGAAACGAGGCTAACTTTTTTTTTCAAAATTTCAAAAAACATGGGCTATAACCCACCGTTTTTTTCATTTTTCATTTTTTTCAAATCCTCAAAAATGATGAAAAACGGCGTGCCATAGTATGCCGTACGATATGGGCTATAGCCCATGGTCCAAAATGATGAGAAACGAGGCTAACTTTTTTTTTCAAAATTTTAAAAAACATGGGCTATAACCCATCGTTTTTTTCATTTTTCATTTTTTTCAAATCCTCAAAAATGATGAAAAACGGCGTGCCATAGTATGCCGTACGATATGGGCTATAGCCCACGGTCCAAAATGATGAGAAACGAGGCTAACTTTTTTTTTCAAAATTTCAAAAAACATGGGCTATAACCCACCGTTTTTTTTCATTTTTCATTTTTTTCAAATCCTCAAAAATGATGAAAAACGGCGTGCCATAGTATGCCGTACGATATGGGCTATAGCCCACGGTCCAAAATGATGAGAAACGAGGCTAACTTTTTTTTTTGAAATTTTGAAAAACATGGGCTATAACCCACCGTTTTTTTCATTTTACATTTTTTTCAAATCCTCAAAAATGATGAAAAACGGCGTGCCATAGTATGCCGTACGATATGGGCTATAGCCCACGGTCCAAAATGATGAGAAACGAGGCTAACCTTTTTTTTCTAAATTTCAAAAAACATGGGCTATAACCCACCGTTTTTTTCATTTTACATTTTTTTCAAATCCTCAAAAATGATGAAAAACGGCGTGCCATAGTATGCCGTACGATATGGGCTATAGCCCACGGTCCAAAATGATGAGAAACGAGGCTAACTTTTTTTTTCAAAATTTCAAAAAACATGGGCTATAACCCACCGTTTTTTTCATTTTTCATTTTTTTTAAATCCTCAAAAATGATGAAAAACGGCGTGCCATAGTATGCCGTACGATATGGGCTATAGCCCACGGTCCAAAATGATGAGAAACGAGGCTAACTTTTTTTTTCAAAATTTCAAAAAACATGGGCTATAACCCACCGTTTTTTTCATTTTTCATTTTTTTCAAATCCTCAAAAATGATGAAAAACGGCGTGCCATAGTATGCCGTACGATATGGGCTATAGCCCATGGTCCAAAATGATGAGAAACGAGGCTAACTTTTTTTTTCAAAATTTTAAAAAACATGGGCTATAACCCATCGTTTTTTTCATTTTTCATTTTTTTCAAATCCTCAAAAATGATGAAAAACGGCGTGCCATAGTATGCCGTACGATATGGGCTATAGCCCACGGTCCAAAATGATGAGAAACGAGGCTAACTTTTTTTTCCAAAATTTCAAAAAACATGGGCTATAACCCACCGTTTTTTTCATTTTTCATTTTTTTCAAATCCTCAAAAATGATGAAAAACGGCTCGCCATAGTATGCCGTACGATATGGGCTATAGCCCACGGTCCAAAATGATGAGAAACGAGGCTAACTTTTTTTTCAAAATTTCAAAAAACATGGGCTATAACCCACCGTTTTTTTCATTTTTCATTTTTTTCAAATCCTCAAAAATGATGAAAAACGGCGTGCCATAGTATGCCGTACGATATGGGCTATAGCCCACGGTCCAAAATGATTGGAAACGAGGATAACTTTTTTTTCCAAAATTTCAAAAAACATGGGCTATAACCCATCGTTTTGGTCATTTCGTCATTTTTTTCAAATCTTCAAAAATGATGAAAAACGGCGCGCTATAGTATGCCGTACGATATGGGCTATAGCCCACGGTCCAAAATGATGAGAAACGAGGCTAACTTTTTTTTTCAAAATTTCAAAAAACATGGGCTATAACCCACCGTTATTTTCATTTTTCATTTTTTTCAAATCCTCAAAAATGATGAAAAACGGCGTGCCATAGTATGCCGTACGATATGGGCTATAGCCCACGGTCCAAAATGATGAGAAACGAGGCTAACTTTTTTTTTCAAAATTTCAAAAAACATGGGCTATAACCCACCGTTATTTTCATTTTTCATTTTTTTCAAATCCTCAAAAATGATGAAAAACGGCGTGCCATAGTATGCCGTACGATATGGGCTATAGCCCACGGTTCAAAATGATGAGAAACGAGGCTAACTTTTTTTTTCAAAATTTCAAAAAACATGGGCTATAACCCACCGTTTTTTTCATTTTTCATTTTTTTCAAATCCTCAAAAATGATGAAAAACGGCGTGCCATAGTATGCCGTACGATATGGGCTATAGCCCACGGTCCAAAATGATGAGAAACGAGGCTAACTTTTTTTTTCAAAATTTCAAAAAACATGGGCTATAACCCACCGTTTTTTTCATTTTTCATTTTTTTCAAATCCTCAAAAATGATGAAAAACGGCGTGCCATAGTATGCCGTACGATATGGGCTATAGCCCACGGTCCAAAATGATGAGAAACGAGGCTAACTTTTTTTTTCAAATTTTCAAAAAACATGGGCTATAACCCACCGTTTTTTTCATTTTTCATTTTTTTCAAATCCTCAAAAATGATGAAAAACGGCGTGCCATAGTATGCCGTACGATATGGGCTATAGCCCACGGTCCAAAATGATGAGAAACGAGGCTAACTTTTTTTTTCAAAATTTCAAAAAACATGGGCTATAACCCACCGTTTTTTTCATTTTTCATTTTTTTCAAATCCTCAAAAATGATGAAAAACGGCTCGCCATAGTATGCCGTACGATATGGGCTATAGCCCACGGTCCAAAATGATGAGAAACGAGGCTAACTTTTTTTTTCAAAATTTCAAAAAACATGGGCTATAACCCACCGTTTTTTTTTCATTTTTCTTTTTTTTCAAATCCTCAAAAATGATGAAAAACGGCGTGCCATAGTATGCCGTACGATATGGGCTATAGCCCACGGTCCAAAATGATGAGAAACAAGGCTAACTTTTTTTTTCAAAATTTCAAAAAACATGGGCTATAACCCACCGTTTTTTTTTCATTTTTCATTTTAAAAATGATGAAAAACGGCGTGCCATAGTATGCCGTACGATATGGGCTATAGCCCACGGTCCAAAATGATGAAAAACGAGGCTAACTTTTTTTTTCAAAATTTCAAAAAACATGGGCTATAACCCATCGTTTTTGTCATTTCGTCATTTTTTCAAATCTTCAAAAATGATGAAAAACTGCGCGCTATAGTATGCCGTACGATATGGGCTATAGCCCACGGTCCAAAATGATGAGAAACGAGGCTAACTTTTTTTTTCAAAATTTCAAAAAACATGGGCTATAACCCATCGTTTTTGTCATTTCGTATTTTTTTTCAAATCCTCAAAAATGATGAAAAACGGCGCGCTAAAGTATGCCGTACGATATGGGCTATAGCCCATGGTCCAAAATGATGAGAAACGAGGATAACTTTTTTTTTTCAAAATTTCAAAAAACAAGTGTTGCGGAGGATTGTGGAGCAAATTGCGGAGTGTTGCGGAGGATTGCGGAGGATTTTTCTCCAAAAATTCAAAAAACTATAACCCATCGTTTTTTTAATTTTTGGAGAAAGAAAATGTAGTGTTGCGGAGGATGAGAAACATTAGCAAATTGCGGACTGTTGCGGAGGATGAGAAACATTAGCATTTATCATTTATCATTTTGGACCATGGGCATATAGCCAACACAATGAGCAGAAAATAGAAATAAACCATTGTAAATACAACAAATTGAGCAGAGCACTGCAGGGAGTCGAACCCCGTTCCGGTAAACCAGAAGTACCACAACCAGTGCCTTGGTTTTTGTTTTGTTTTACGAGGTCCATTCGTTGAAATGTAAATTTTGCATTTCAACAGTAAAGTAATTTCACAATTTGACATTGTAGGCAATAATTAATAACAGTATGGCACCAGGCCAAAGCCATGGGGAGAGAGTATGTTTTGCACTCTGAGTGTGTGTGTGTGTGTGTGTGTGTGTGTGTGTGTGTGTGTGTGTGTGTGTGTGTGTGTGTGTGTGTGTGTGTGTGTGTGTCCGTCAGTTTGTTAACAGCTAATCTCCAGCACCATTAACCCGGTCGATGCCAAATTTTGCACACGCACTCGCTGGATGCCAACGATGAAACAACATACTGTATGCATACTGTATGCCCTCTGTGACCGCTTTTCTGCGATTTCACCTTTTTTCAAATCCTAAACAATGATGAAGAATCGCGCACTATAGCATGCCACTTAATGACCTTGACCAATATCAATGACCTTCAATAAGACTAGTAAATTACCTTGACCAGTATAAATGACCTTCATGAGACTAGTAAATGACCGTGACCAGTATATGACTGTGACCAGTATAAATTACCTTCATGAGACTAGTAAATGACCGTGACCACTGACCAGTATAAATGACCTTCATAAGACTAGTAAATGATCTTCACCAGTATAAATGACCTTGACCAGTATGCGGTCCGTGACCATGGACTATAGCCTTTCGCTTTTCCTTGATTTTCACCTTTTTTTAAATCCTCAACAATGATGAAGAATTGCGCACTATAGCGCGCCGCTCAATGACCTGAGACCATGGACCAATGAACCATGTAAATACAACACATTGAGCTGAGACCATGGACCAATGAACCATGTAAATACAACACATTGAGCTCAATGACCTGAGACCATGGACCAATGAACCATGTAAATACAACACATTGAGCTCAATGACCTGAGACCATGGACCAATGAACCATGTAAATACAACACATTGAGCTCAATGACCTGAGACCATGGACCAATGAACCATGTAAATACAACACATTGAGCTCAATGACCTGAGACCATGGACCAATGAACCATGTAAATACAACACATTGAGCTCAATGACCTGAGACCATGGACCAATGAACCATGTAAATACAACACATTGAGCTCAATGACCTGAGACCATGGACCAATGAACCATGTAAATACAACACATTGAGCTCAATGACCTGAGACCATGGACCAATGAACCATGTAAATACAACACATTGAGCTCAATGACCTGAGACCATGGACCAATGAACCATGTAAATACAACACATTGAGCTCAATGACCTGAGACCATGGACCAATGAACCATGTAAATACAACACATTGAGCTGAGACCATGGACCAATGAACCATGTAAATACAACACATTGAGCTGAGACCATGGACCAATGAACCATGTAAATACAACACATTCAGCTCAATGACCTGAGACCATGGACCAATGAACCATGTAAATACAACACATTGAGCTCAATGACCTGAGACCATGGACCAATGAACCATGTAAATACAACACATTGAGCTCATTGACCTGAGACCATGGACCAATGAACCATGTAAATACAACACATTGAGCTCAATGACCTGAGACCATGGACCAATGAACCATGTAAATACAACACATTGAGCTCATTGACCTGAGACCATGGACCAATGAACCATGTAAATACAACACATTGAGCTCAATGACCTGAGACCATGGACCAATGAACCATGTAAATACAACACATTGAGCTCAATGACCTGAGACCATGGACCAATGAACCATGTAAATACAACACATTGAGCTCAATGACCTGAGACCATGGACCAATGAACCATGTAAATACAACACATTGAGCTCAATGACCTGAGACCATGGACCAATGAACCATGTAAATACAACACATTGAGCTCAATGACCTGAGACCATGGACCAATGAACCATGTAAATACAACACATTGAGCTCAATGACCTGAGACCATGGACCAATGAACCATGTAAATACAACACATTGAGCTCAATGACCTGAGACCATGGACCAATGAACCATGTAAATACAACACATTGAGCTCAATGACCTGAGACCATGGAACAATGAACCATGTAAATACAACACATTGAGCTCAATGACCTGAGACCATGGACCAATGAACCATGTAAATACAACACATTGAGCAGGGCACTGCAGGGAGTTGAACCCCGTTCCGGTAAACCAGAAGTCAGACACCTGCAGTGCCTTAGTTTTTGTGTTGTTCATTTACAGGTCCAGGTGTGCATACGCATGTGCGCCTGTGCGTGTGTAGGTGCATATGTGCATTTGTGTGTGTGCACGCTTCAATGACCACTGTTGGACCCCATGGGGATCAGGGACCTCTGGGAGCCACCCATAATTCACAACGGTCACAGCGAACTCTGTTGCATCACAACTGGTGGCCAACAGTCTTAACCAACACCGCCGCCGACCCACAGGAGAATACCATCGCACAGTGGTATCAGACCAACCACAATCAGCCAGCCCTCAAACCAAACCCTTCGACCTAGAAGAACTCGAAACTGCAATGGGAAAGTTGAAACCCGGAAAAGCAGCAGGGATTGATGACATACTGGCAGAAATGATACAGCACCTGGAACCTAACGCAAAGACCTGGCTCGTGGGGATGCTGAATACATGCATGGCACAGAAAACCATCCCTTCTGTCTGGAGAAAGGCCAAAGTGGTTGCAATCCCCAAACCTGGCAAAGACCCATCATCCCCAAAGAGCTACCGACCCATTTCCCTCCTCTGCATCACTTACAAGAGAGGCTGCTACTCTAACGCCTCATGCCACTCATAGACACCAAGCTGACTAAAGACCAAGTTGGTTTCCGTCCCGGCCGCTCCTGTGCTGGACAGAGCTCAACCTCACCCAACACATAGAGGATGGGTTTGAATAACTGGAGCAGCAACTGGAGGGCGAAGCAAGCACGCAGGCAGCTTGTGCCTGCCTGCGTGCCTGCCTGCCTTCCTGCCTGCCTCCCTCATGTGGAAGCTGCGTAGTTGAGTTTGTGTGTGTCTTTCTTTTTCTGTCTTTCTTTCTTAGGACGAAGATCAAGGTAGACGCCAGTGGAAGGCTCAACACAAGCCGATGCCCCTAGAGATCCATCCCAAAGCTTCTCTCAGGGAGCCCAGCAAGCCAGCTAGCCAGCAAGCCCTCCCAGTCAGCCAACACAGCCAGCCAGCTCCGCCAGTCAGCCAGTGTAGAAAGTCAGGCTGCCAAGCCAACGCACATCAGCCCTTGCAGTCAACCATTGTAGCCATACCAGCCTTGCTCAGTCAGCTCAGCCAGGCCTCTCTCGAGGCCTGGCTCTCTGTCTGCCTTGCCCGGTCTGCCCCGCCCTGCCTTGCAGCAACAGAACCAGCCTTGCCGGCAAGGCAGCCAGCTCACGCGCACGTGCGCAAGCGCAAGAATCTAGATCCATCCCATTATGCCCAAAGCAAATCACAATGTTGCACATTAAGCTACATCAACTGTAGACCCGTGGGGACGATTTGTATATAAATAGCAGATCTACAAGCCCACATGTCCACACACACACACACACACACACACACACACACACACAGTAAAGTAACCAAAAATAGCCTCTGAGAAGTGTATTTTCAATGCATTGAAAATGTGAAATACTCCAGTAAAAGCTTAAAGTAAAATGCTTCTATAACTCAGTGGTTCTTAAAGTGGGGTCCGGGGACCCCCAGGGGTCCCTGAGGGAATTCCAGGGGGTCCCCAGCTAAATGATAGTTTGGAACCAAATGGACTCTAATGGGTCTGTAACTCTAGAGAGTATCCAAATGTAACCAAATGGATCCATTTATACACTCTCAGACTGAAATAAACATTGACTTTACAATATAAAGAGGGGGGTCTCAGAGATAGAAATGCCATTAAATGGGGGGGTCTAATATGCATGTCAAACTGGGGGGGGGGGGGGGGTCCTTGAAATTAAACGGGTTGAGAATCACCTCTAGAGAGCCATCCAAATATTATCATGGGGGTCCCTGGCATATTTTTTCAATTGGGGGGTCCGCGGGCTAATTGGTGTCAATGTGGGGGTCCTTGGTATGAAAAGGTTTGGGGGAGTGGTCTAACCAACTATTCGCTGCTACATCAAAGTGAAATTACACGCAATTATTTCATCAACTCCTTTAATGATATAAGCAGCTAATTAGCTAAGCCAGTCCACCAGTGGTCCTTGAGTGGTTCCAGGTGGTCCCCATAGTAATGCAGCTATGGCGTTTAACCAAATGGACCCTTATAGGCCGTATAGATCTTTAACTCGAGATAGAATGAAACCAAATGGACCCGTCAAGAGTAAAACAACAATGTTAAATATACCTGCGTTAGGCTAATTAATTAACCAGAAGTCTACACAATTAGATGGAAATTAATTTTGATCAACGTTTGCCTTTCATCTGTCCCAAATGGTACCAACATGAACACAGCATGGACGTGTGGACAAACTCTTATCCAACGACAACATATTCTTTAGTTTTGGGTCTGAGAGGCTAAATGTCATCAAATCAAACTTTATTTCTATAGAGCACATTAACAAAGACCAGAAGCTCAACCAAAGTGCTGTATACACGATCATGAAACAAGCATACAATCAACACAAACAGCATAATAAAACAACATCAAAGCAAACATATCATTGAAAGCCGAGAATTAAGAGATGGGATTTAAGTCATCAAATGGTGGTTCCGTGGCTCAAATGCCCAATACATAAAAAATGGGCCTTGATATAAAAAGGGTTGAAAACCACCACTGATCTAAATGTACAAACTAACATACAGTAAGTTTTCAAATTAATGTAGTGGAGAAAAAGTAGACTATATTTGCCTCTGAGATTTAGTGGTAAAAGTGAAGTAAAAGTCCTGGAAATTGAAGTGCTCAAGTAAAATATTTTTTTTCTTGTTTACTGTTGTACTTATGATAAACTGATTAAGTAATGGGCCTTGATGTGTAAAAGGTTGTAAAGCACTGAGCTAAGCTAACAGTAAACACTCACCATGGCTGAGTTTGATGATCAGCTGCTGGACATATATAAAAGCCTCCACAGCTTCTTGTAGAAACGTCTCTTTTATTCGTCTAGTTTTCTCACCAGCCTGGTGGTAAAAAACACCGTCGACTCTCATTAACTCCATGTCACTGAAAGTTACATTCCGAGGTGTTGTTTAATATTAAAAGTAAAACAAACACTGCACAGCGTGGCGACGTGCTGCTTGTTGTTTGGGTGTGTGTGTGTGTGTCAGTGACTCTGTCTGTGCGCGCGCGTGTGGTGTGGGTGTGAACAAGAGGTGGCGCGCACGACCTGGTGACTTATACATACGTGCACGTGCGTCATTATGGATCCCAGACAGTCTCACCACAGCTCAAGCTATTTTGACATTTAAAATAAAACTCAGTCGAGAGAGCCACATGTATACGTTCTCAATTTAATGCTGAAAAAATGCCATGGTGAGCAATCTGCTTTCGAAGTAGCTGTGTGTGTGTGTGTGTGTGTGTGTGTGTTCTTAATGCTATGTATATAAGGGAATGTGCATTGCTAGGCACGACAGAATTGTTGACCTATTAGCTATAATAAGTTCATATGTTTCATCATCTGCCAAAATGTATGAGCACTCACGTGTTTCAACTGCCATGTTCATGTACAATATTGAAAATGATGTTTCTCAGATGTCACAGCCTAATACACCAGATATTGTTGTTGTTGATGAGGACAGTAGAGAAGTGACCATTTTGGAAGTGTCCTCATGTACATTTGACCAGTCTGGAAGAGGCATTCGAGGTTCTTTAAGTACCAGCGTCTTACTCTTATAAGGATGCTATTATACAGCTTGGCTACAAATACTACTTGTGTTCATATTTGGAAGCCTCTGTAATGTCCATAAATCAGTCGTATGATGTACAACAAAATAAATGTTGGCCCATAATGGCACATTTAGAATGGCATAAAAAATAACATGAATATAACAATATATCATTTTCAGCAACAAAAATAAAACCCTGTTGTACAAAGGAGAAAAGGGAAAATGTTGGCAGTGAGTATCACTAGCTCTGGTCCATAGCCCTAATGCTTAATTCTGCCTTGCATTAAGGCTATGGGACCGAAGGCTTCATGCAGCCTCTCCTCTGTGGTGAAAATATAAAGAACGTCTTAGTACTCACCAATATGGAAAAAATACTTTTACTTACTCCACTCCACTGCATAATGAGTAGTTATACTTGAACAACTTTGGTGCTTTAAGTACATTTTGTTAACAATACTTTTGTACTTAATACATTTTTAATTACAAGTAATGAGTATTGAGTAATTTCTACAATGCAGTATATTTACTTTTACTCAAGTAAAAAAAAAAGGAGCAGCCTACTTTATCCACCATTATATTCTACAAGCTAAATGCTGCTCTGATCTTTAAAGACTATTTATTCCCACCTTGCTTTTCGTTTCTCCATCTCTTTTTATACACCATATTATTCACCTATTAAATTGCCACAGTGAGGAACATTCCCTGCCTTTTATCGCCATCTAGCGGCCAAGAATGATAATCAAAACATGTCGTAGACCGATTGTGATGTACGGAGCGACGATCACTTCGTTTAAAAAAAAAATCACACCCGTGTGAAGTGAGTGGTGCAATCATGTCAAACAGGAAACTCTAGTTCTATACCCTGAAACCCATGCTGAAACCCAACCCACACGCAAGCAATACCTAATTCTAAATAAGTGTTTTGCAGTTCAGTCCTTTTCCTGAATGGGTATCCAAACAAAATAGAGCACTCTAAAAAAGTAATAAAAAAAGAAAGAAAGGAGATCACTAAAGTGTTAGATCATGTAGGATGCTCGTATATCACAGTGAACACAGTGTTAGATCATGTAGGATGCTCGTATATCACAGTGAACACAGTGTTAGATCATGTAGGATGCTCGTATATCACAGTGAACACAGTGTTAGATCATGTAGGATGCTCGTATATCACAGTGAACACAGTGTTAGATCATGTAGGATGCTCGTATATCACAGTGAACACAGTGTTAGATCATGTAGGATGCTCGTATATCACAGTGAACACAGTGTTCGATCATGTAGGATGCTCGTATATCCGCGTATTTGCCTGGAGTTACAAGTAAACATGGTGGAATGAACACAGCATTGCTGCCCATGTTGCTGATATGAGTCCAATGTCCAGCACAGACACTACCATCATCAACCCCCCTTTCTTTTTAAGGCACACAACAGAGAGAGGGAGGGGGAGAGAGACATAGACACACAACAGAGAGAGGGAGGGAGGGAGAGGGGTGTCTGACCCAAAAAAAAAGGAGATACGCTGGCCAAAGAATTCACATAAATCCACTCTATAGTTATAGGCCTATGATCTATACCGGTAGTATATTAATTAGGCCTTTAGTGGTACCAGGATATATATATCACCCCCTGTGACTGCATGTGTGTCCATACATCATCATCATCAGATATCAAATAGTGAGGCAACCAGAATTGCACCTTTATACTTATTATTATAACGCAGTTGTGAAGAGGTCAGCTCTAGATCTATTACTGATCTCGTCAAATAGCCGAATTCAATTGCCGTTCAGTATACCCACGCTCTTTGAACATGGTTTTCACATGTTGCTTGAAATTAGTCTCATTTTTGAACAAATGCGTTTCAGTCTGCAGAACTGGCTGTAAGGAAGACTGTTTTTAACCCATTCTGAACGGGAACCCATTTCGGTGTTGGCATCATGTTATGCTTTAGCTATTGAAAAATAGCAGATCTACAAGCTCCGAGCTTGTAGGTCTGCTATTTTTTTTGAAAAATCGAAGAACGACTGACATTTTTAGAATCTGATCTCGGGTCAGAATGGGTTTAATCAGACCAGTGTGTGTCCAGTGGAAACCTCGTATGAATCTGATCTCAGGTCAGAATGGGTTAAGAGGAAGGGGATGGTGGCTATCGGCTCCTCTCAACAGACTGTTGCGGTCTGTCGGTTTTGTATACATGATCCAACACAACACAATGGCCTGATATATTCGCATGGTAGTCACCAATAACATTGTATGGTTTAGTCCTACAGTCACCAATAACATTGTATGGTTTAGTCCTACAGTCACCAATAACATTGTATGGTTTAGTCCTACAGTCACCAATAACATTGTATGTTGTAGTCCTACAGGACTCAATAACATTGTATGTTGTAGTTCTACAGGACTCAATAACATTGTGTGTTGTAGTTCTACAGGACTCAATAACATTGTATGTTGTAGTCCAACAAGAGAGTCACCAATAACATTGTAACGTCATCCAGACCACAGAACACCCACTGAATGTTCAAAATAAAACAATAAAAACAAATCCATGAAAATGAATGTCATTTTACTTTATAAATGCATGCGTACATTGTATTCCTTAACTGATATTAAATGAGTAAAATAATTGTGGTAGTGCCTCCCATTTGACGTGTAATAAAACAACAAGATTACATTCAAATCAAACGTCAAAACAGTAACATTGTATAAAAACAGCTAAATAATTAGTAATACATTACACTGTAACGTCATCCTCTCTAGCAAACAACAATAATAAAGTCAACATGAATGGTTTGTTAAATAATTCATTTTAACGTTTGAAAATGAGAAGAAAACAAAAATAAAGGAGGCCTCTATTGACAGGATTGATTAGTTTTAACCGTTTCAGTACATAGGACGCGCCTGAACGTCATAAGGATTGGAACCGAGAGGTGCCTTCGACGTGTGTGACCGTCCTAGTGCATCCTCAAAGATACGGGGCGAGATAAGAATATTCAGAATTTTTCCCATTTTTTTTGGCATTTCGTTTTTCACTTGCCGTATGCTAACGCTCTGTGCAATTATTAGCTTGTCATTGACTCCCATTTTAGCGCGGCGGAAAGAATGACTCGTATCTGCTAATCCAGGGCGCTCTCCGTGGTGATGAAAGGATCGATATGCTGGCGCTTCATTTCTGCTCCTCATCCGTCTCCCCCGCAAAATATGAACGCTTTTTGGAGCGTATATAAATAAATTAAGATGATCGGGGATTGTGAGGTCACTTTGTAAAGTCAACTTTTTTTAAGAAAGTGTTTCCGGTTCATGGCTTTCAGAGTAAAAGCGATCAGACAACTCTGGCACCCCGGAGCTTCTATTTTGATGCACTTCCGGCACTGATTGTGTTTAATGTAGACATAGCACTATATAGTATAAAGCTCCATCTCAACGAATTAGAATATTGTGTAAAAGTTCATTTTCTTCTATAATATAATTCAAAAAGTGAAACTTTATTCTCAATTAATTGTGCATAAAGTGAACTATATAAAACCTTTTTTAGTTTTAGTTTTAATCTAGATAGTTATTAACCTGACGCTGCCAGATGAGGGCGGTATTGGGGAAACATATTCCCCAACACAACACTCATCTGGGATCTCTGACGGAGTTGAGCCCTGAGTCAGATCTGCTTCGTACCGAACCAATCAGCGTGAGCTAAAGGCGGGATATGTGCAAAAGCGGATGTGACGGTATATAGACACGTCGATATGATTGGTTGTGTTTGCACGCCCACACGGTGATAGACAGACGCTCCCATCCAATCATCTACCATGTATCTTGAAAAAAAGGAACAGCCCCGTCATCGAATTTGCTTCCGCGATCCCAGATCCAAATAAGCTGTGAAACAAATTTGTGTAGCAAGCTTTTTGGATCTGGCAGCGTCAGGTTAGATAGTTATGGCATACAGAGCATGGAAATGATCCTATCTCAAAATATTAGAATATTTTACGAGACCACTACAATATGTTTAATACAACCTAGATTCTCTGTTTGGGTTCAGGTCAGGCCAGTTGGCTGGTCAGTTAAGCACAGTAATACCATGCCAGTACACCAGTTACTAGTAGTTTTAACACAGTAATACCTTGTGGTCAGTACACCAGTTACTAGTAGTTTTAACACGGTAATACCATGGTCAGTACACCAGTTACTAGTAGTTTTAACACAGTAATACCTTGTGGTCAGTACACCAGTTACTAGTAGTTTTAACACGGTAATACCATGGTCAGTACACCAGTTACTAGTAGTTTTAACACAGTAATACCTTGTGGTCAGTACACCAGTTACAAGTAGTTTTAACACAGTAATACCATGGTGAGTACACCAGTTACTAGTAGTTTTAACACAGTAATACCATGGTCAGTACACCAGTTACTAGTAGTTTTAACACAGTAATACCATGTGGTCAGTACACCAGTTACTAGTAGTTTTAACACAGTAATACCATGGTCAGTACACCAGTTACTAGTAGTTTTAACACAGTAATACCATGGTCAGTACACCAGTTACTAGTAGTTTTAACACAGTAATACCATGGTCAGTACACCAGTTACTAGTAGTTTTAACACAGTAATACCATGTGGTCAGTACACCAGTTACTAGTAGTTTTAACACAGTAATACCATGGTCAGTACACCAGTTACTAGTAGTTTTAACACAGTAATACCATGGTCAGTACACCAGTTACTAGTACTCCTACATTGAACTCTTTCAAGTCTGCACTGAAGAGACATTTTGTTCACTCTGGCTTTTAGCAACTAGTTTGTTTTTTGTTTAGGTTTTTTCTCCAGTGTGGAGACGAAGGTGTGTCTTCAGGCTATACGACTGACTGAATCTCTTGTTACAATGTTTACATTGGAAGGGCTTTTCTCCAGTGTGGACACGCTGGTGTCTGTTCAGGTCAGCTGCCTTGCTGAAACTCTTGTTACAATGTTTACAGTTAAAAGGTTTTTCTCCAGTGTGGACATACTGGTGCTTCCTCAGGGAACCCGAGTCCCTGAAACTCTTGTCACACTGTTTACAGTGGAAAGGTTTTTCTCCAGTGTGGACACGCTGGTGTCTGTTCAGGCAACCCGACTGCCTGAAACTCTTGTCACAATGTTTACATTGGAAAGGTTTTTCCCCAGTGTGGACACGCTGGTGTCTGTTCAGGTGACTTGAAACACTGAAACTCTTGTCACAATGTTCACATTGGAAAGGTTTTTCTCCAGTGTGGCTAAGCTGGTGAGTCTTCAGGTGACCTGAAGAACTGTAACTCTTGCCACAGTGTTCACATTGGAAAGGTTTTTCTCCAGTGTGGACACGCTGGTGTGTCTTCAGATCACCTGACTGAATAAAACTCTTGTCACAGTGTTCACATTGGAAAGGTTTTTCTCCAGTGTGGACATGCTGGTGTGTCTTCAGGGAACTTGCTTGTCTGAAACTCTTGTCACAATGTTCACATTGGAACGGTTTTTCTCCAGTGTGGATATACTGGTGTGTCTTCAGGGAACCGGATTGACTGAAAGTCTTGTCACAATGTTTACAGTGGAAAGGTTTTTCTCCAGTGTGGACATACTGGTGTGTCTTCAGGTAAGCTAAAGAACTGTAATTCTTGTCACAGTGTCCACATTGGAAAGGTTTTTCTCCAGTGTGGACACGTAGGTGTGTCTTCAGGTCACCTGACTGCCTGAAACTCTTGTCACAATGTTCACATTGGAAAGGTTTTTCTCCAGTGTGGACACGTAGGTGTGTCTTCAGGTCACCTGACTGACTGAAACTCTTGTCACAATGTTCACATTGGAAAGGTTTTTCTCCAGTGTGGACATACTGGTGTCTGTTCAGTCTACTTGGATACCTGAAACTCTTGCCACAGAATTCACATTGGAAAGGTTTTTCTCCAGTGTGGACACGCTGGTGCTTCTTCAGGGAACCCGAGTCACTGAAACTCTTGTCACACCTTTCGTCCTCATCGCCTTCACTGGTCTCCTCCCAATCATCGCTGTCTTCAGTGACGAGCCCGGGGCTCCTCTCCTGTTCAGGAGAAACCTTCTCTTTACACACAGCCATGTGCAGGATGTTTAGGAGCACGACACAGAACTCTCGGAGCTCTACAAACTCGGATGTCCTTCCTCTTCCTAGGAGCAGAAACATAACATGATGGTCAACACTGGATTCCTAAAAGCTACCTATTAGCTACCAAGATAGGATTGAAAACCGTTACAAACTACTAGGCAAGATACAAAAATAATATAATTTGAAGTTATGCAGAGGGAGAGAGAGAGGAGAGACATGCAGAGGGAGAGAGAGGGGGAGAGACATGCAGCAAATGTTGTCATGAACGGGACTCGAACACGCAACGTGCTGCCAGGACAGACCAGAGTCTAGAGCCTCTATGTGGCACGCACCTGCACCACCCGGCCACCGGGGGCCCATATTTAGTTGACTCTAACTCCAAAATGAATAACGGTTACAGCAAATGTTTTATTTCAATCAGGAAATTCTGAAACAATTTAGAAACGTCAGACCTGCAGCTCTGATTTGGTAGTACATTTTGTCCAGCCTGGAGAATAGACTTTCACCAACACGAAACAGGCTGTGTTTTGTGTCAGTGATTAGCGGAGTAGTTTTATTTATTTTCGGTAAAGTTGGACCCCTCGCATAGCAGTGGGAGTTCTACCAGTGAGCAGCAGAGTCTTTCCTGTCAGGGCGTTAGTGTAGTGAGAGACTAAGGATGTGACGGTTTCCGGGTCAACCGGGACGATCCGGTTTCATCTAGTAAACCGGATTAATTTAGGGGGGGGGGGTGGAGCTGGGTGGACCACGCAGTGTTGTTTGTTTACAATAAAGTTTCAATAGTTGTCACTGTACAATACTTTAAAACAGTTGTCATGTTGCACACAATCAATTTGGTCATAGCAGCCGCCTGTAGAAACCCCTCTCGTCCCCAAGCAGCCGTGAGACCGCAGTTTACCCTGCGACAGGGGCTGAGAGGGTTTTTTTTTACCCTGCGACAGGGACTGAGAGGGTTTTCTCGTCAGCGAAGAGTCAAGCGGCCAGTGGCTTTAAACAGTAGGTACAGTTGCTCACATTTGGACTGGACACTGGACACGACAGCGATATGTTTTGGACTCAGGCTCATGGACCCTATATAGCTGGCCTGGTGCAGATGCGTGCAGATCACGATGGCCCATGGGTTAATTGTTTAATACAAATACAATGCTTAAAGAATTGATCCCAAGTAGGCAAGAAAAGACTATGGCTTGTTTCCATTTGTGTGAGCATTGAGAAATAAAGACAAATGTGTTAAATCTGTCACTTTGTTGTCCAAATTATGGTCTTTACACGTATAACCGTTTCGGTCGATTCTTTTATTGAATATCGACCCGGTTTTGTAATTTTCAAACCGTCACATCCTTATGAGAGACCAGTGCTGGAAGCTAGCTAGCCGTCTATGAGTCGTGTGTTAACAGAGAGAGACATTTTAGAAGACCATGTAGAAATTCTAGCATGATTTACCATTTATTTTCCCTAAAATTAAGCTTCGAGTGTCATTATTTTTGATTCAGTGATTGTGTTTGTGTCAATTCAATAAAAAAAATACTTAACTGGGTTAATTGATTGTTGAAAGTAGACCTGCATACAAATGTACTGTAGCTATTTACAACCAGGTAGTGTATACATTGAATTATACTTTCAAAATGGTTTATTGTGGCACCTTACACATGGCATTGTTTGTTGGGTTATGCTTCCCTTTAGGGAATGTTGTCCTCGTTAGCTGCCAACATAAGGTTACATAACATTGTAGTGTTTTACTATACTGTACATTTTTAAATTAAAAGCAACACTACTGTTTATAGTGTTGCACTGTTGACAGCTAAAATGTGGGTGTGGTTATGGTGGTCATTGTGGGTGGAGTTAAGTACCCATTGTCAGTACAATTGAAACAGTAGGGCTGACCCAAAAAAATCGATTAATCGACGTTCAATCGATACGCACGGGAATCGATTTTAAAATTTTGAATCGAAGTCATTAAAAAAAAGCGGCCGCTTTTGGTCCGCGAGACGGCCCCATTTGGTCCGCGAGCCATGCTTGCGCCTCGCAGCACCTCGCAACGCCTCCTCTTTCCCCGTGTTAACAACAAGGAAGTCAACTGAACAAGTGCAGCTGCAGTCCCAGGAGCCAGGAAAAATAAATCTAAAGTGTGGTTGCATTTTAAAATACCCTATTTGAATAAAGGTTGTAGGCTACACGAGAGTGAAAATGACCGCTGGGAAAATCCCTAATTGAGAGTGTAGGCAAGCGCATGCACCACAGCTCAATGGACATTAAATATAGGCTACCATGTTTGATAAGTCATATAAAAACATTACTTACACGAAAATGAAAATATAAACTTCACAGATTATAGATCACTTGGAATTATAACAATCTGTTGAGTATTGCCTGAATAATGCCACTATAAAATCCCAACTTTTATCATGCGCCATTGCGCTGAGAACCTTGTGGAGCCTGGCGGTGTACATTATACTTGTGAGGACCTGCTTGGATTCACATGGTGAGTGCGCTCAGTGCGCGCACCGAAAATTCAAAGATCTGCAATCTCATGCGCTGCGTTGTGCATATTGGCACAAATTAAACTAGGCCTATAGATTTATTTTGGCGATGCGGAGAATTGATTTTGCCGTTGCCAGCGATATCTTTTTTTTTTTTCTTGTCTGAAGACTGACCTGTTCCATCACTGTGAACTCCCATGCAGCAGAGCAGCTCCTACAGACCCAGACCAAAAACACCTTTTCTCTTTGGCATTTAATTGCACCTGATCGTATTATTATAATTATGTAGCCTATACTATTTGCCTGTGTTTTTTCTTTTAATTATGCTTTTTTTGGTGCGCCGATGGTGATGCTCCACTTGTTTCAGCATGTAGGCCTACAGCACTTTGGTCAGCTTTTATTGTTTTAAATGTGCTATATAAATAAAGTTTTATTTAGGCCTATATTGGAGCAGGTGCTGGCAAATAACTAATTACTGTAATGCCATGCAGTGAAGTTGCGCAAATGTCAACTCAATTAGCAAGCGGAGCTGCTCTCATGCACTCTGCACTGCAGTCTGCAGCACAATGACTGCAGATCTCTTCTTAAAGTTTACTTATTATGGTTTACTTTCAACCATAAACCATAATATGATTGACAAACCTTGGATTATAATTCTTCATCGACCAACAGCGCATGCAGCATGACTATGAGGTAATTTAACTATGTGGGATTTCTCCATCGGCATCGCATGTCGATAAAAAATGGGATTTCACTAGTGGCATTATTCAGGCAATACTCAGATAATAATAATTCCAAGTGATCTATAATCTGTGAAGTTTATATATTTTTTCCCATACGCACACTCACAGTCACATTAACTTTATGATCAATCAAATCAACCGTGGTTGATTTTTATTTCTGACAAGTGTCAGGCTTGAAGAGTTCATTCATGTTACCGTTCGTTTACAATTGACAGAGGAGTTTGGATTATATATTTTTTTATTTGATGGAGAGGTAATGCCTGTTTCAGGCAGTTGACTTGTTACGGTCGGATGTTTTATTAAGCCTAATTATTTGTGCGTCACTGCTTTCATGAAGGCTGCAACAGTTGTTGCTTATTGTTTAAAATAAATGAGACCAATCCAAGCATGCCTTTCTCTCCGCTATATCGTTGTTCAAGCCAAAGAGTCACTGCTCGCATCGCGTCAAACAGTCTTTGTATTGAGTTTGTGCTTGAAATGTACTGTAATTCTGCAAACTGTTAATAAATATTTCAATCAATCAATCACATCAACTTCTGTCCAGCTCTAGGTGTTAAAAATTTCTCAATTTTCAAAGGGCCTTTTCTCAGGTTTGGGTAAAATGGTATAATCATTTTAAAAATAGTCATATCTCCTTCAAATATTTTACAATTTCATTGAATGATACATCATATGAAAGTTTATACATTCGGTACTTTAACGGCAAACAGCGATTGATGCCGTTTTGCACACGTCTCCGCGGTCTCCTAAAGCCGTTGTATGCATCTTTGAAACATCTCACCAACACTCAAGCGACCGAGCAGGTCTCCGTGAACAGAGAACGGGTCAATCTGCGTCCTATGGAGGGTGGAGGAACCCACGAGGGACCCTAGGGTACCGTCGTGTCCAAAATTCAGAAAAGGTAACCGAGGGTCCCGAAAGGGGCTAATGAAACTTACCGAGGTGTGGCTGGTCTTCAGCTTCCCGTGTAATAGAAACGTCTTCAGCTTCCTGTTTAATAGGAACGTCTTCAGCTTCCTGTTTAATAGGAACGTCTTCAGCTTCCTGTTTAATAGAAACGTCCCTGGCCGAGTCTGGAGAGTCCATCTTCACCTGGGAGCGATGCATCATGGGTATTGTAGTCCTTATGAGTCTGGACTCCACACACCGCTCTGAAACCAAGTGAATAAGGAAGGACTTTAATAAGTGGAGACCTAGCGGTGTTAGCCCAACTCTCCAACACGTCAATCTGGAGATTATGGGATTCATGCTTTAGGGAAGAAATCACACTTAACTTAAGTTTACACAAGGAACAATGGTGAATAAGTGAATTAGGTGAAAGTAACGAGTAAGACGCGCAAACGCGGGAAGCGAACGCAGCTCATACATATTTGGGTTTTGGACGTATAGCTGCTTTGGGGACTCCTTATATGGTGCCTCTTTTGTGCCCATATATGGAGCTGAGTGGACCTGGCCCCTTTTGTGCCCATATATGGAGCTGAGTGATTGCTGATGCAACACACTCCATATTTGGATAGCGGGACAGACAGACACACACACAGACAGACAGAGAGACAGACATGATCTGCTAGGTCTCATAGTAAGTGCTCACTGCGTTCGCAACCAATGTGTTGTAAAACGTTGTGAAAGGGGAACCCCCCCCCGGAACTTGCATCTGTCAACCCCTGTCCTAGACGGGGACAGAAGTGGTGCGTGCAGCGGACACCAATTTTAGGGGTGGGAAAAATGGTGTTTTCCCAAATGTTTCAAGCATGGCGCAGCGCCACGCCAACAACGTTGTGCAGGAAACCCTGAATGGAGTTCCTGAACACGCCTCCCTCCTCGCCTACAAAGCGCTGCTCCATCGGCGATGGTGAACGTAAAACCATGATGTCAATAAAATGCTGCCTGTTGCGTGACGGGGGAGCTGGCTCTTCTTCTTGTACGTAACGTGGGCGACTGGTCCATTTGGCAGCCCGTTACCGCCACCTAGCGACATTATAGCGTTTTCATAAAGTGTGCGTTCTCGTGTAAAGGGTCAATGAAAATGAGAAGGCGACGGGACTTTGACGTTTTATCTGGAGATGGGCGGCGTCTAAAAGAGGCATAAGGAAGCCAAGGAAGGAAGGAAGAGAGAATTTCAGAGCTGCCAAAACGTTCAAAATACTTCCACAGCTTCTGCGCCAAAGGAAAGTTCTCTGACGTTTCCTATAGCTCCTATATGCTTCTTTTGAAACATCCAACCCCCATTAAAAAAGCGCAGCGCGACCATTCCCGAACGCATGTACGTCTAGTATTCAATTTAGCGTGGGAGAGATGGGACGGGACCCTACGCACAGTCATCCAAATGTCAGAAACGTTACGTAGGGTTCCGAGCGGGGCGAGTACATCTGCATCCTATAGCCTAGACTCTATAGGATTCAGACAGAGTGCTTCCACTAAGGAAAGCAGGCTTTCTAATGACAACTCGCCTTTGTTTTGGTGTGTAGCAAAAACGTTCTTTTTATTTACGCCAAAGAGGAGAGGCTGGTCTGCATTCATGCGAGCGGCGGAGGTTGAGAGTAACATAGCTCTAAATGAAACGCATTAGAGCTATGGACTTAATGGATTTAATTTACGTCATATTTGGCAGAATTTTGACCTCATTTCTCCGTTCATTGTCAATGGCAAATATTGAGACGTGTGGCGACTAAAGCTGTATATAGGAGGGTCTAGCGCCCCTCAAAAACACATTATTTGATAACTTTTCATCGTGCTCCTAAAACAATTTGTGTGCTACTAGATTTCTCAACTTAGGCGCACAGGTGCTACTTGGAGAAATGCTAAGCGTCGAGCCCTGACTCCGACACTATACCTCTGGGGGAGCCCACAGCACAGGGTTCGAACTGGCAACCTTGCGGTTACCATCAAAGCCACTCTACCCCCTGAGCCACCGCAGCCCCCATTATCAGTCTACAACATGCAGAGGAGAAGTCATAACAGAACCATCTAAACACTACAGCATGCAGAGGAGAAGTCATAACAGAACCATCTAAACACTACAGCATGCAGAGGAGAAGTCATAACAGAACCATCTAAACACTACAGCCATAGATGGTTCTGTTATGACTTCTCCTCTGCATGCTGTAGTGTTTAGATGGTTCTGTTATGACTTCTCCTCTGCATGCTGTAGTGTTTAGATGGTTCTGTTATGACTTCTCCTCTGCATGCTGTAGTGTTTAGATCAGACCTGGGCATTGTACGGCCCGCGGGCCAAATACGGCCCGCCGGCTGACTCTGACCGGCCTGTGAAAGATTACCTTATGGGTGGACTAAAACCGCATTGCTTTTATTTTGAAGCCCATGTATTCTCACAGTGCACGCAATCTGCACGTCAACTGTGCACGTGAATTGCGTGTGATTGAGAACCTGTCTTTCTTCCTTCACCCCCCTCATATGCGAAAATGTCGGCTTTTTGGATTTATTGTTGACTACGTCGGTGAATGCAAATAGCCATGAAGCATGCAGCTCCACAACACGGTAGGCGCAGGCGCATGCTTTGATTACCAAACTTACTTGCAGGAGGACAAGTTAAATCCCATTATGCTTCATTGCTTTATTTAACCCGCCTCGCCAATAAAGTTAAGATGTTTTAAGATGCTGCCGTATGGCGTTGTTGCGCCCAGAATGTGGCATGCTTCTGAAGTTCAGAAAGCTTGGGCGATGCGCCGTGAGCTTGTGGATCGTCTGTTTTCGGCACACGAGTCGATCGACGTACCGTTGAACCACAAAGTAAATCTGGCAGAACGAACGTGCACACGTCAACATACAGCGCCTGCCAGGCTGCCAAGTCTCAACAATACCATTACTGGTTGGCTTATTATTGTTTTCAGAACGTTGTTTTTTAATGGTCGTGACTTAACACTCATCTCTCGATAGTAAGCAGCGCACCATGGGTTGTGTCCTTCGAATGGAACTATTAAGAGAGCTACCTCTAATGTTCTCATTGTTAAAAGAAAATGCTAGTATTTACAGGACTTGCAACTTAAACAAAAACATAGTTTTCAACTGGGAAAGGAAACGTCTCAAGCCTGCAAGTAGAAAGTAAAAAAATCACACCCATGTGAAGTGAGGGGTGCTCTTATTGTACATCATCATGATGTAAAACAGTCACTCTGCCTATAATTTGAGTCAAATAATTTACCATTGCTTTGCAAAACAATGCCATTTACTGCTATTTATATAGAAATAAAATTGATATTATGCATAATTAAGTTCAGCCTTTTGGCCCGGCCCTCTAAAATATTTTCTGTTTCTCATTTGGCCCCTTGGGAAAAATAATTGCC
Source organism: Protomyctophum bolini (assembly GCF_963924005.1). Lineage (NCBI taxonomy): Eukaryota > Metazoa > Chordata > Actinopteri > Myctophiformes > Myctophidae > Protomyctophum > Protomyctophum bolini. The sequence goes on from NC_137869.1 coordinate 684,089, forward strand.
CACCCCTGATCTAAACACTACAGCATGCAGAGGATAAGTCATAACAGAACCATCTAAACACTACAGCATGCAGAGGAGAAGTCATAACAGAACCATCTAAACACTACAGCATGCAGAGGAGAAGTCATAACAGAACCATCTAAACACTACAGCATGCAGAGGAGAAGTCATAACAGAACCATCTAAAGACTACAGCATGCAGAGGAGAAGTCATAACAGAACCATCTAAACACTACAGCATGCAGAGGAGAAGTCATAACAGAACCATCTAAACACTACAGCATGCAGAGGAGAAGTCATAACAGAACCATCTAAACACTACAGCATGCAGAGGAGAAGTCATAACAGAACCATCTAAAGACTACAGCATGCAGAGGAGAAGTCATAACAGAACCATCTAAACACTACAGCATGCAGAGGAGAAGTCATAACAGAACCATCTAAACACTACAGCATGCAGAGGAGAAGTCATAACAGAACCATCTAAACACTACAGCATGCAGAGGAGAAGTCATAACAGAACCATCTAAACACTACAGCATGCAGAGGAGAAGTCATAACAGAACCATCTAAAGACTACAGCATGCAGAGGAGAAGTCATAACAGAACCATCTAAACACTACAGCATGCAGAGGAGAAGTCATAACAGAACCATCTAAACACTACAGCATGCAGTCATAACAGAACCAATTCTAAACACTACAGCATGCAGAGGAGAAGTCATAACATTAGACAAACCGACAAAACGATCATAAACGGAATGTATACACGTTTTGATTGTAAATGTAGCGACCGCGTAAAACAGACTGCAGTGGCGTCGTGACTGTCATGATGATCATCATGGCCGTCATATTTCTATGACCAGACGTTGCTGGAAACTATCGCAACTCTACATTCATTCCATTAGTAAACAAAATACTCTAGTGTTGCAACAGATAACGGCTGACCTACAACACAATGTGAGTCAGTCTGACGCACACGCACGCACGCCCACACACACACACACACACACACACACACACGCACGCACACAAAAAGTGTGTTTACTAACCTGCAGTCTTTGTCCAACAACAAGAGAAGCGACACTCTTGAACAACAAGTAAGACGCGCAAACGCGTGAAGCGAACGCAGCTCGTGTGTGTGCTTCTATCTGTCTGTCTGTCCCGCTGTTACTGTATATGTGGACCTGGCCCCTTTTGTGCCCATATATGGAGCTGAGTGATTCACAAATCACTCAGCTCCATATATGGGCACAAAGGGGGGACACACAGACATGATCTGCTAGCTCTCATAGTAAGTGCTCACTCACTGCGTTCGCAATAACACGGTGGAGGAAAAAAATAAAAACACTGCACGGACTTCCCTTCCGGGTCAAAGAGTTTCACGCATGCGCAATAAACGATCCAAACGCACTGTTGGCCCTAATGTCTTCCGCCCCCAGGTGGTGGAGGTGTGTAACTGTCACTGAAGACAGTACAGACAGACAGACAGACAGACAGACAGTACAGACACGTCCCTGGTCAACAGCTGTTGTTGTGCAAAATACTTGGATTTATTATAATTATTAAATTAAATTAAATTAAATTCAAATTGTATTTTCTTTTATTAATTTATTGCCTTATAATAATAATAATAATAATAATAATAATAAACTTTATTTATACAGCACATTTTCATACATAAAATGCAACTCAAAGTGCTTCACATAAAAATAAAAATAAATAAAATAAAACATAACAAGCAGCGGAATGCCGGAAACAAAAGTAGGCCAATCATTACAATACACAGTAGGCCTATATACAATTAGCAAATAAAAATAGCAATACAAAACTAAAACATTAAAAATGGTAAGGAAATTTGTACCAGAACACAAGATAAAACTAAGCAAATGCCAAGTTGAAAAAATAAGTTTTAAGCTTGCTCTTAAAAACGTCAAGGGAGGTCGCCCTTTTAAGGTGCAGTGGTAGGGTGTTCCACAACTTGGGGCCATAGACCCAGAAAGCCCTTTTAAGGTGCAGTGGTAGGGTGTTCCTGCACTACTTGGGGCCATAGACCCAGAAAGCCCTTTTAAGGTGCAGTGGTAGGGTGTTCCACATAGACCCAGAAAGCGGCCTCACCGGTGTTCTTGTGTTGAGCTCAGGGGGGCAGTCAGACAGATATTTTGTGAAGCCACTAAGGAAATGAAAGTTCATATAATGGCCTGTTGTGGCGCTGTCACTGGACCCAGAAAAACCCATAGCCCCATAGAAGTCCATGTATTTGGGCTTCACCTAGACTGTATTACCTTAAAAAATATGGTCATGAATACTTTCTGCTTCCAGTCACTAGTTTAAAGTCTCATTTCTAATGTCATAATATTATTTTTGGAAAATTATGGTCCCATTTATAAAATAAATTACCATAAAGTCGCGCATGTTCTGAGGGGCGTGGCTACCGTTACAGTCTATGAACGGGATCCCCCACCCACTCGAGTCAAAATAAAAACCAACAAAGAAGAAGGGGGGAAGTCCCGCCTCGTTGTCTGGGCCAGCCAATGGGCCAGCTGGGCCCAAACGGATCTAGAAAGATGGCGACTTCCATTGCAAGGACTGACCCACGGAACGCTTTGTCCATATTTTTTACAGTCTATGGTTGAGCTTTGGGTA
>NC_137869.1:691733-701508 GCF_963924005.1 Protomyctophum bolini
GTGATCAATTCACCAAATTAGGCGAGGGTTACGAATACAAACATCGGCTTCATGGATTGGTCAAACGTGTCATGATGATGTCACTGCAGCCATATAAGTGGCCGCACACACTCATGGACGTGCATTCTGCCTCAGAGCGACGTTGGAAGAACCTTCTCTAATCCACAGGAGCTGCTGGTGTTGTGAATCCTCTGTAATCCACAGTATCTGCTGGTGTTGTGAAATGCTCCAGTGGACCGTTCGTCTCAACCACGTACCAAACAGAGGATGTCGTCATGCTGCTGTTGCCGTGGGAACCGAGCTGTACTCCTTTGGACGGGACGGCAACAGGAAGGACAAGGATGGTCAGATGGATCCTCAGATTGAAGTGTTCGTCTTCAACACAGTGTCTTTGATCTGGAGGAGGTTGACCCCAGTGACCCCTGGAACAGAAGATCCTCACCTTGAGGTTCCCTCCAGGCTCTGGGGCCACACAGCTGGGCTGATTGAAGATACTGTCTACCTCTGGGGAGGGAGGACTAAACATGGTCACAGCAACCAGCTTCATGCATTTCATGTCGACGTCCACAGATGGTTCAAACCCCAGGTTTCTGGGACTGTCCCAGAGGGGAGGTGGTACCACTCAGCCTGTGTGTTGGGGAAGGTCATCTATATTCATGGAGGAAGGACCGGGACCGACTGGACTAATGACATCTATAAGTTGGACACCACCACAATGGTCTGGACTTTAATTAACACTAGAGGAACTCCACCTCCTGCTACAGAATGTCACTCTGCTACCATCATCGGGACAAAGATGTTTGTATTTGGAGGCTGGGGGGGGGGATCAGCACCACAACACCATCAGAGTGTTTGACACAGAGACCAACCTCTGGCTGGACACACCTTCTATACACAGCTTCTTCCAGAAAGACGCTGGGATCATTCAGCCTTTACCTACAATGGAGAGCTGTACATATTTGGTGGCTGGGACTGGAAACAGACCTTCAATGATGTGTGGAAATTCAGTCCAGAGACCTTCTCCTGGAAGAAGGTTGAGCCCAAGTGTAAACGCCCACATGGGATGGATTTTATGTGCTTGTCATGATGGGAGATCGTGTCATCCTCTTTGGAGGTGAGGGTGAATCCACTGACCTGTATGTCTTTGACTTCAGTCCTAGCCTCAAGACATTATGTAAGCTAGCAGTTATTCAGTACGGTCTGGAGCAGTCTGGACTGCCACACAACATCAGATGGGAACTGGCAGCCGTGACTAATTGACTACCAACAGCAGCTGAGAAAACCATGACATAACAGAATAAAACAATACATAATAAATAAATAACAATGACGTGGGACCAATGAAAAACAATAGAAATATAAAGCAGCCAAAAAAAGGCAGGGTTTGATACAGCACGGATGTCTGCAAGAAGACCTGTCTGTCTCTCAAGGAGTTATAGACCTATCAGAGAAGACCTGTCTGTCTCTCAAGGAGTGATAGACCTATCAGAGAAGACCTGTCTATCTCTCAAGGAGTGATAGACCTATCAGAGAAGACCTGTCTATCTCTCAAGGAGTTATAGACCTATCAGAGAAGACCTGTGATAGGCGTGTGTTATTTGCCAATGTGGTGAGTCACTTCATAGTCAGTAAAGGGTGTAGTCAACGTTTGGGCCTTCGGCTCCTGCACTAAAACGTTGAAGACAAAAGTGAGGATGGAAAAGTGAGGACGCAGTGAGGATTGTTTTTCTCGCATTTTTGCACGTGCGCGCGCGTGTGTGTGTGTGTGTGTGAGACACCAGGACTTGGTACTGAGGATGATGTCTCTGCACGCACGTGTGCAGTTGTGCACGCACACATAAATGTGAGCAACTTCAACCTGCGAGAGACAGAGAGACTGTGTGTGTGTGTGTGTGTGTGTGTGTGTGTGTGTGTGTGTGTGTGTGTGTGTGTGTGTGTGTGTGCGCGTGCGTGCGTGTTACAGAACATCATCCATACGTTTATAGATCTGAGCGATAAGTCGATATAAAACAGTGTTTAATCAGTTTATGCTGATTATTTAAACAGCCTCGTTTCACATTCTGACCAGAAACCTGAGCCTAGCATCATCTATCCTAAAACACACACACACACACACACACACACACACACACACAGAGTGGGGGAGCTGATTAAATTAGCGATGCTAACCCCTGGCGTCGCACGGTAATTAATTCCGAGCTGTTTGTGTGAATGAAGAGCTCCATACGTTACGGCGACCCGCTAGCCGCGCTAGCTAGCTCGCTAAGTGTCTGTCTGGCGCGCTGGGACACTTAGTGAAGCTAATGAAGGGAATTATTCAACACACGCTCACACACGGACACGCGCACATGCACATGCACACACACACACACACACACACACACACACACACACATTTAGTAGCCAGCTAGCCACGCTAGCCGCTAAGTGTCTTTGTGTTGCGTTGGAACACTTAGCAACGCTAGAGCATCATTCAACGCTCGCTCAGACCAAACGCACAGTAAGACGTTTAGCAGCTAGCTCAGCCGCTAGGCGCTAAGTGTCTGTGTGGCGCGTCGGAATACTTAGCAGCGCTAATGGGGATGCGCACACACACACACACACGCACAATCTGTCCAATGTGTCACACAGACACTGTAACTGCTCCTAAACCCTCTTCATCCGTGGCAGAAATAAGACATCGTTCCAACTGATCTCACTGAGGTGACAACCGTGAAAAACTGTAAGGAAATCACATCACAATATACCTTTAAATACAATGAAACAATTAAATGTACACAAACACAATGAAAGGTAAACAAACAATACAATGGCAATTAAACTTTTACAGAAACAAACAAAACAACAGGGAACATACCGTATGCGCCTTCTGCACAGATTATTTAGGAGTTCAGTTAAGTTCTTTCATATTATTTTCTTTCTTGTCTTTGTCATGTCAGACTCTCTGACATGAGAGAGCTCCTCTCTGTAGCTCTGTAGCTGTTTGTTCTGCTCTGACATGCCCAAGACCCACAGGTGCTTTAAATGAGGTGATTAGAATGAGGTGATTAGAGCAGGTGAGCCTAATTCAACCTGCCCAGGAACCAGACAGACCACCAAAACAGAGCACAGTAGATGGCACTATATCACCGTGCATTTATATGTACCCAAATAAACCTACATAATGTTCACATGTACATTTTCAGAAAGGTGAGCAATAAAATAGAATATAAATAAACTATAAATGGAAAAATAGAAATAGAAAAGTACAAAATACCCATTGCTGGGACAGTTACAGACATTTTGCAGCTAGTGCTAGCCTGCTATCATCACTGTACACTTCTCAACGGTTTCTCTTTATGACGAATTCCTGTTCTGTTCTTTGGCTAAAATAGAAGTGTCTATTCGTACGTCTCTAAATGTTATGATGAATTCAACAAGGTGGACCCCTCTTGTAAACAACTGCAATGCTTTATGCAGTTCATGCATGGTGTCGTCCACTCAGTTAACACTGTTTGTATTGAGTTTGTGCTTGAAATGTATACTGTAATTCTGCAAACTGTTAATACATACTTCAATCAATCAATCGCACGAAATGAAAAAATGAAAATGAAAATCAATGTCTGTCAAATTAGAGTTATTAGAGTGGTATGGAGGAGATAACAGCCTTACCACACACCGCCCAACCAGAGCCCCGAACCAGTGTGTGTGTGTGTGTGTGTGTGTGTGTGTGTGAGTGTGTGTGTGTGTGTGTGTGCACGCGTGCGCGTGCGCTTGCGTGTGTGTGTGTGTGCACGCGCGCGAGCGCGCTTGCGTGTGTGTGTGCGCGTGTTTGCGTGCGTGTGTGTGTGCTTGTGTGTGCTGCGGTTAAATTACAAGGAGCTGTAAACATATTAGTCATCTTAATGTGTGTCGTGGAGGAGAATTGGAAACAGAAGAGACTTTAGGAAAGTTTTCACAAGGAGAAGTGTGTTTGTGTGTCAGAGTGTGTGTGTCAGTGTGCGTGCGTGCGTGCGTGGAAAATGAAATTAGAAGGGAAAAAAAGTTACCGTCTTTGAAATAGGCTGCCCACGCATTTGTTACCTCAAGGCTGGACTACTGCAACTCGCTATTATCAGGCTGCCCAGGCAAGTCTCTGAAAAGCCTACAGTTAGTTCAAAATGCTGCGGCGCGTGTGTTGACAGGTACCAGAAGAAGAGACCATATCACTCCTTCACTGGCCTCCCTACACTGGCTCCCGGTCAAATACAGAATAGAGTTCAAAGTTCTTCTTCTCACTTACAAAGCTCTCAATGGTCAGGCACCACAATATCTCAAGGATCTCATTGATCCCTACAAACCGAATAGAACAGCAGTGTGTCTACAGTATGCAAATATGCTTACTGTCCCAAAAATATCAAAAGTTACAATAGGAGGCAGGGCGTTTAGGTCCCAGGCACCTCAGCTGTGGAACCTTCTCCCGGCTTCGGTCCATTGGGGCTGACACGCTCTGCACATTCAAGACTAGGTTGAAAACCTTTCTCTACGACAAAGCCTATGGCCAGACTTGTCTCCGGGTCTAGCTGGATACCATAGTCGTACATTGTTGTGTGGGTTTGTCTCCCAGCAGTACTTGTAATATACACTATATAGGCTCCAGTAAGGCCTGCCACTAATCCAACATCCGGGGAATCTCTCCCCGGAGTCTCTTTTCGTCCTCCCCGTCGCAGTTCTGTGGACCTCTAATATTAACCCCCAACTGACTGCCGAGTGTGACCGTGGATCAGGCCTCAGGCAGATGGCCGCCCACCCTAGAGTCGGGTTCTGCCTGACGTTCCTTCCTAAAGGGGAGTTTTTCGTTACCATTGTCGCAATATTGCTGCTCTGGGTGGATCTTTTTTGGTTGTAAAGTGTCTTGAGACAACTTGTTGTGATTTTACACTATAATAAAATTGAATTGAATTGAATTGAATTTGATGTTTATTCAGACACTTGTTTTATCCAAACGTATGAAATATCAACCTTTGGAGGATGGATGGTATCGTGGCCGTGGGATTATGAAATAAATGAACGATATCCCACCTCCGATTATTTGCAGGGTCATATATGAAGGAAGCATGCGTTAAGTCCGTTGCTCTCCCCAGGTTGGCGGAGGGTGTGTAGAGCCCAGGATCACAATAGATGATTGACACAGGGGTGAAAAATGGGTTACAAAATCGTGGGATAAAAAATATATTTAAAAACAAATCTTCTATTAGCGGCTAGGTGTTGATGTCATGTCTCATTATTAGAGGCTATAGGTGTGATGTCATGTCTCATTATTAGAGGCTATAGGTGTTGATGTCATGTCTCATTATTAGCGGCTATAGGTGTTGATGTCATGTCTCATTATTAGAGGCTATAGGTGTGATGTCATGTCTCATTATTAGAGGCTATAGGTGTTGATGTCATGTCTCATTATTAGCGGCTATAGGTGTTGATGTCATGTCTCATTATTAGAGGCTATAGGTGTGATGTCATGTCTCATTATTAGAGGCTATAGGTGTTGATGTCATGTCTCATTATTAGCGGCTATAGGTGTGATGTCATGTCTCATTATTAGCGGCTATAGGTGTGATGTCATGGTCATTATTAGCGGCTATAGGTGGGATGTCATGGTCATTATTAGCGGCTATAGGTGTGATGTCATGTCTCATTATTAGAGGCTATAGGTGTGATGTCATGTCTCATTATTAGAGGCTATAGGTGTTGATGTCATGTCTCATTATTAGAGGCTATAGGTGTTGATGTCATGTCTCATTATTAGAGGCTAGGTGTGATGTCATGGTCATTATTAGCGGCTATAGGTGTGATGTCATGTCTCATTATTAGCGGCTAGGTGTGATGTCATGTCTCATTATTAGCGGTTATAGGTGTGATGTCATGTCTCATTATTAGAGGCTATAGGTGTGATGTCATGTCTCATTATTAGCGGTTATAGGTGTGATGTCATGTCTCATTATTAGCGGTTATAGGTGTGATGTCATGTCTCATTATTAGAGGCTATAGGTGTGATGTCATGTCTCATTATTAGCGGTTATAGGTGTGATGTCATGTCTCATTATTAGAGGCTATAGGTGTTGATGTCATGCTCATTATTAGAGGCTATAGGTGTGATGTCATGTCTCATTATTAGCGGCTATAGGTGTTGATGTCATGTCTCATTATTAGCGGTTATAGGTGTGATGTCATGTCTCATCATTAGCGGTTATAGGTGTTGATGTCATGTCTCATTATTAGAGGCTATAGGTGTGATGTCATGTCTCATTATTAGCGGTTATAGGTGTGATGTCATGTCTCATTATTAGAGGCTATAGGTGTGATGTCATGTCTCATTATTAGCGGTTATAGGTGTGATGTCATGTCTCATTATTAGAGGCTATAGGTGTGATGTCATGGTCATTATTAGCGGCTATAGGTGTGATCTGTTTCAACCAATTGCTTTGGTCAGTAGAACCATCTGTACCAACCGCCTGGGCCAAACGTTGCTAAACAGTTTAAAGCAATACCTCTCTCTCTCTCTCTGTGTGTGTGTGTGTGTGTGTGTGTGTGTGTGTGTGTGTGTGTGTGTGTGTGTGTGTGTGTGTGTGTGTTCCTATTACAGTGCCAGTATCAGATGTAATTATAGTTCACAGTACAGCAGCAGTTGTGTGTGTCTGTTTTCTGCTCACCTGGAAGTTGATAAGAGAGAGAGAGAGAGAGAGTGTGTGTGTGTGTGTGTGTGTGTGTGTGTGTGTGTGTGTGTGTGTGTGTGTGTGTGTGTGTGTGTGTGTGTGTGTGTGTGTGTGTGTGTGTGTGTGTGTGTGTGTGTGTGTAATAACCCTTGACATGATCGACTGTGCACAGCCGCACACGCACGCACAAACTCGCACGCCGCCCGGGACCAATTTACTTTGTGGACATTCTTCCACAAATGGAATCCAATGTCTGCATCTTAACTAATAACAGCAGCTAATGATAAGAAACACAGTGTGGACACGCAGGTCACACTTTACTATGAACACCTGTGATCGGTCACACTTTACTATGAACACCTGTGATTGGTCACACTTTACTATGAACACCTGTGATTGGTCACACTTTACTATGAACACCTGTGATCGGTCTCATGCTACTATGAAAACCTGCCATTTCAGTCACTCCGTCAGTCACGTCATACATTACTATGAAAACCTTCTATTTCAGTCATGCCACCATATATGGCCGTCGGTCCCTCACGCCTCGTGACACGCTCCATTATGGCCCCATAATGATCTCATCAAGTGGCTAGTGGCTAGCAGCCCGCTGGCTAGTGGCTAGCAGCCCGCTGGCTAGTGGCTAGCAGCCCGCTGGCTAGTGGCTAGCAGCCCGCTGGCTAGTGGCTAGCAGCCCGCTGGCTAGTGGCTAGCAGCCCGCTGGCTAGTGGCTAGCAGCCCGCTGGCTAGTGGCTAGCAGCCCGCTGGCTAGTGGCTAGCAGCCCGCTGGCTAGTGGCTAGCAGCCCGCTGGCTAGTGGCTAGCAGCCCGCTGGCTAGTGGCTAGCAGCCCGCTGGCTAGTGGCTAGCAGCCCGCTGGCTAGTGGCTAGCAGCCCGCTGGCTAGTGGCTAGCAGCCCGCTGGCTAGTGGCTAGCAGCCCGCTGGCTACTGGCTAGCAGCCCGCTGGCTACTGGCTAGCAGCCCGCTGGCTAGTGGCTAGCAGCCTGCTGGCTAGTGGCTAGCAGCCCGCTGGCTACTGGCTAGCAGCCCGCTGGCTACTGGCTAGCAGCCCGCTGGCTAGTGGCTAGCAGCCCGCTGGCTACTGGCTAGCTGCCTGCTGGCTAGTGGCTAGCAGCCTGCTGGCAGACCAAAGACCAGATGGATTATATCTCCACTGGGAGGAGACCCCGGGGGCAGACCAAGGACCAGATGGATTATATCTCCACTGGGAGGAGACCCCGGGGGCAGACCAAGGACCAGATGGATTACATCTCCACTGGGAGGAGACCCCGGGGCAGACCAAGGACCAGATGGGTTACATCTCCACTGGGAGGAGACCCCCGGGGCAGACCAAGGACCAGATGGAGGAAACACATGGACTCACTGGCCTTGGAACGTCTCGGGATCCCCCAGGAGGAAGTCACTAATGTTGCTCTGGAGAGGGAAGTCTGGAGCTCTCTGGTAGAGCGGCTGCCCCCGCGACCCGACTACGGATAAGCGGTTGAAGATGGATGGATGGATATAATATGCATATGGATCCGCGTGCACAACTGCACATATCCTGGTGCTGGGGGTGACGGAGGTGTTGCCTAGAAAGCGGCCCGATCTTCAGCTAAACCGTTTCATATCCGACATAAAGATTGATCTACTTCTCGTAGATGGCATACAACAGGGAAACAACGAGATGTGTCGTAGTTGGCATAGACATAATTAAATAAACGTAGTGAAAATGTGGCAGCGCGTTGTCAAGTGTGTGTCAGAACACATGATGTGACAGTTGGTGAAGGTCAGCCAGTTCTTAGATGACATCATGATGATGTCATCACAGGTAAAGGTCAACATTCACTGTGTTGTTTAAATGTCCTGTTATATACTCTACTGTTGAACGCCCTCTCTCTCTCTCTCTCCGTCTTGTTGACAGTCATTGATTATGTTGTGCTCTCAGACTTAAATACATATTGTCAGAGTGTGTGTGTGTGTGTGTGTGTGTGTGTGTGCCAGCGCTGCACTAAACTGATTCCCTTTTATAGAACACACACACACACACACGCATGCACGCACGCACGCACGCACGCACGCACGCACGCACGCACGCACGCACGCACTCACACAGAGTCAATGTCAACAGAGAGTACCAGTCTGTGTGACTCAGCTATAGACCACTGGACCAGCTGTAGACCACTGGACCAGCTGTAGACCACTGGACCAGCTGTAGACCACTGGAACAGCTGTAGACCACTGGTCCGGGGCCCGTTTGTGGGTCACGGACACACTTTGATGGAGCAGTGTGTACTGTACTCTCTACTGTATACAGTATTGATTGATTGACTGTAATATGTATTAACAGTTTGCAGAATTACAGTACATTTCAAGCACAACTCAATAAATACAAAGACTGGTAACTGTGAGTGGACGACGCCATAAAGCATTGCACTTGTTTACACTTGTTTACAAGAGGGTCCACCTTGTTCAATTCATCAACACATTTAGAGACGTACAAATAGACACTTCTATAAAGCCAAAGAACAGAACAGGAATTCATCATGAAGGAGGTGAAAAGGTAAAAGTTGGTGGTCAAGACATCCTCTGCAAGTGATTATTTTTCTAAGTGCTGGAGTTTGGAAGCACTCGTCGTATGTCACTGAACGGCCCTGCGTACCACCCGTTTCGAGTTTGCACATAATGCAGGTCTTAGTTGCAGGAGGCAGCAGCGCGACCCGTTAACAAAAACGAGTGCTTCCAAACTGCAACAGCAAATTGCGGCTACACATCCTGAGCCTGTGGATTAGCCATTTTCACTATTTATTTAATTTGTACAAATAATTAGCACATGCCATAAATAGGGACACCAGGTTGAAAGCTGTTAACGGGGGTGGATAGTCTGAAAAATATAACATTTTCAGCAGCAGTTGGCACAGCTCAGCACAGCACAGCACAGCACAGCACAGCACAGCACAGCACAGGACAGGACAGGACAGGACAGCACAGCACAGCACAGCACAGCTCAGCACAGCACAGCACAGCACAGGACAGCACAGCCTCAGCTCACCTCAGCCTACACACAATTGCACTTTTCAGCTCCCCTTCTCACCAACAATAAAACAC
>NC_137869.1:701708-709208 GCF_963924005.1 Protomyctophum bolini
CCGTTGTTCTCCTCCTGTCGGCAGGACACACTTTCACTGCTTTATAATGTTCTTCAACAGTCTGACCTTCATCATCATTATCCTCATCCTCATCATCATTATCATCATGAAAAGGAGGAAGAGGACAGGAGAGAGAGAGAGAGAGAGAGAGAGAGAGAGAGAGAGAGAGAGAGAGTTGTGTCTCAGGGCTGCGTCTGCGATCCGACGACATTTTCTCCCAGCAGTTCAGGACCCGAGCTCTCTCTCTCTCTCTGTCTCTCTCTCTCTCTGTCTCTCTCTCTCTCTCGGCTGTAGTGTTGTAGTACCGCCGGCAGCCACCAGGGTGTCTCTTACAGTGTCCTAGGGTTAGTCCTCCACCCCTGCTGGCATTGAGCCAAATCCATGAAACAAACAGACCCCCCCCCCTCCCTCCTCCCCCCATCGCCCACATGTTGACCCCCCCTCCCTCCTCCCCCCATCGCCCACATGTTGACCCCCCCTCCCTCCTCCCCCCATCGCCCACATGTTGACCCCCCCTCCCTCCTCCCCCCATCGCCCACATGTTGACCCCCCCCCCCCAGCCATGCTAGCTAAAAAAAATCAAAAAACAAAAAAAGCTAAAGATGGAGAAGTAAAAAAACAAAGGAAAAGGAAGCAGAGAGTTGGCGTAACGCGGTGAGGTCAGGATGGGCGTTCGAGACCTAGCTGTGTGTTCGCAATGGAGAGAGAGAGTGAGAGAGAGAGAGAGGGGGGGGGGTGAGCGGTGAGGGGGTGGCGAGATATAGAGCGTAGGACGAGAGAGAGAGAGATGTAAAAGAAAGCAAATAAAATGTTGCATAATCATAATCATAATCAAGCCGTTTTATTTTCTCTGCGTGGAATGGAACAGAACGATGCCTTCAGGACCAGAATAATATTAATAATAATAATCATAATAATGATGGGGGCATCCTTCCTGTGGCTGCATGTCATTGCCAAATGAAACAAAAGAAGAAAAAAAAAAACTTACATTTATCACTCAAACCCTGTAGGCTTTAGTTAGTTGACCCCCCGGAGTCCCTCAGGGTACTGTTCTAGTGTCTTTTCTGTTTCCTGTTGCTTTATGACGGAGTGGGGGAGGGGGGGGGGGGGAGGTAGCCTCAGCTTACCATCTCACAACAAACCGGCGCTCACGTTGTGACCTTGTAGTTTGGCTTATCTTCAGCCTACGAGTCCAACCTGCAGGATAAAGGCTTCAAAGATTGGGGGGGGGGGGGGGTTCATGTGGTTACAAAACAAACAAACAAACAAACAAAAACTAAAAAGAAAGAAAGCGCTCGTATTTTTCGTTCCTGTCAGAATGATCTGAGATTATTGAGCAACGCGACAACCTCCGTAAACGAACAGCATCACATCGTCAGCATAACAACAGAATCCATTTACAATGGGCGTCTCTTTTACAGCATGTTCTCAAACCTACACTTTTAAAGTATAGGCATAATAATAATAATTAGTATAATAATAATGCTTTAACCATCAAAAAGAAGATATTTAAGTCTTTAAATACATACAAAAAAAGAGAGAAAACAAAATAAATGTGGAAACGGAAAGTTTTCAACTTAAATCCAGTTCCCAGAAAAATACAAATGAAACGACGGCAACAAAAACAATTCCCAAGTTCTATAAATGTGGCCTTGATACAAATGTTTTCACAACACTAAGTTATTTCCTCATTTAATCAATGTTACAAAAAGTCCTGCATTATAAAATAGGGCAGCTTTAAAATCAGTGTAATTAATAAAAAACTATACAACAACAGCAACAACGTAACGAACAGATCTCTTCAAAAATCACCAACGGGGCCCTCCCATCCGTCCGGACCTCAACGGGGCCCCCAATGGCCCCCAACGGGGCCCCCGGACGGCTTTTTCCCCTCCTTAGTTGTCCAAAGCTAAGTGCTTAACCCCTTCCTGTCCACTGCTGTACTGACAACAAAATAAAATAAAATCACACGAAAACCAAAACACAACAACAGAAACACACACTGCCCGAACTATTGCTTCGATCATTTATCTGTTTTCTCTTCTTTCTTTTAAAAAGGGTGCAATTTTGTCGTTTATCATAATTTCATTAAACACACAGCCCAGACGTTAATTAAAAGCCTGATTCGCGCTTGGTTAGCGCGACGGTGTCTCACAGCGAGAAACAGCGAACATACAAGTTCACAAAGACCCAAAGCTTAATTGGAGGCGGGGGTTCTATTTTCGGCCGTTTTCTACAGTTTCTGCTTTCGGCCATCTTTAGTTTTCGTCCGTTTTGTGCTCGCGACACCATCGCGCCACAGAGCATAACGTTGGCTTTTAAACGTCTCACAACAACTTGTGACAAAATGTCCGTGCAATTGTTATTCTTTTTTTTTTTTTCCTCATTTAGATTTTCTTTTATATACTTTTTTTTTGTTTGTTTTGTTTGTTTTCATTTCCCTTTCGGTCTTTGTAAGCCCGTTTTTGGAAGCTTTAAGTGTTATTGTTTATATATGTGTTTATTTAATATTCATAGTGCAGATCATTAGGAAAAGGATATAATGCCCTCATGGCTAAAGGGCTGGCGAGGGAGGTAGAGGGCGCTAAAAGCGTCGCGCTGGCACGCGGGGCGGGGGGGGGGGCAAGGGGGGTTAAAGGTCGGAGGGGGGTTAAATCCACTATCAACGCACCGTCCTGACCGCTCACTGTCGAGCTACACCGAGAGCGCTGTGCGTGCGTAAAACGCGTGCGCGTGCGAGCGCCGCACACGCACACTTTAACATAGGTCTGGATCTACAGTATGAGTGCGGGTGACGTGTGCGTATGCGCGCACGCGCTGAAACGCTCGCGTGTAGCTCGGCCGTCAGCGTCACGGTTTATCGCGTATGTTCCCGTACTCGTAGCTTCAGGCCTGTAGCAATTATTACATATTATACAACAGGTCGTTTCGAGGAAGCAATCTGATTGGTTGAAACAGCCCTTCTAGCCGTGGTTCAAAACGAGCACCACTACCACACCTGATCAAAACAAATAATTCAGCTGCTCTGTTTTCCCAGAGCGCTAGCAAACTGGGTGGCTATGGCTATAGCTAGTTTATTGGGACATTTGTGGTCGTAGTGACTACATCTGTCATTAAAAAAATATGTTTTTTCAGCAATTTTCTTAGTTTTAAGGGTAACTGTTGTATAATTGCAATATTACACTCGTGTAATATTAAATCGCCTACATCTCAGTCGGACCCATGACATTTTAACCTTTTTTAAACCAAACAATTCCCCGTTTTTCGGTGTGTTCTTGAAACGTTTTTGAAACGTTCTGGAAGCATCTTCTAAAATCTCGACACGAGGCTGAAAGTCGTTTAAAACGACGACGTCACTCGAACGCGGTTCCTTTGGTCGTCCGTTGGGGTGGGGGGGCGTGGTCTAACGGTGTCACGTGACAGGAAGCTGGACTCTGTTTTTAAGGCTTTGATTTGTGACCCGACAGGAAGTTAGTGACGGGATGTGATGTCATCAGTCGTACGGTCATAGGTTATAGGGTTTTTAAAAAAAAAGAAGGAAACAGGAAGTAAGTTGGATTTCCCGAGCGAGAAGGTGACTCTGATTGGCTTATGGGCTGCCGCGCGCGTGTCACTTCCTGTATTGGGCTGGCTCGGACGCAGGTTTAGGGACCTCCCACGTGGTCACGTGATGCAAAGCTTTGGTTGAAATCAACAGAGAGGAAAAACCATTTAAATGTACAAAACAATACAAGAGAGAGAAACCGTTTAAATGTACAGAATAAAGAGCTGGTAGAGATCGTAGTCGAGCAGGTTTTGCATATTTTCTTTTTTCTCCTCGTTAGTCATTTGTGGGAAGAGGAAGTGGAGGAAGTACAACGGAGGATGGAAGGGAATTAATACTTCAAATTAAAAGTCTTGTCCTCAAAATGGTTGAAGAGGGTCTCCGACCACATCACTATCTACAGATTCCAGAGTCTGTCTGTCTGTCCATCCATAGTTTAACTTTGACCAATCAGGTTTAGGCCGATGCTCCGGCACAATCTCTCAACGCTACGTAGAGTCCGTAGATTGTAGACCGCAGTATCGGGCCAAGTTGACCCTGCCCTTTATTGATAATCGAATTATCGGCCCCCGAAATAGCAAGATTGTGAGTTCCTGAAGTCCATGAATACATTTCCGGGTGCTATTGTCACCCTCGGGAGTTACAGGCCTGTATTTAGGGGCCCCCGGGGTCTAGTTACAGTCCTACATCAACGGACCCCTGGGGGTCTAGTTACAGTCCTACATCAACGGACCCCTGGGGGTCCCTGCACCAAAAAAAGATGTTTGATTTAAAAGAAAAAGAAAAAAGCACCTTGTTTGTTATGAAGTCCACCTGCTGATGTTTGAGTGATTATATTGTATCCGTTTGACTAAAACTACGACCATGTGACTAAAACTACTGCATGCACGTTTTTTTGTCCTTTTTTCCCCCCGTTATTTAAAGTTGTATTCACTCTGTTTCACTTTGAACAACTCTGAACGGCCATAACAGAGCATTTACATATATATATATTTATATTTCATAAAGATATATATATATATATTTTATAGTATAGGAAAAGAAAATCTAAAGTAGAACTTTTATAAATGTAGGTGTGTTCATGCAAATAGGTGGTCTTCTCTTGACTAAGCCACACCCCCCCAGATCCCACCCTCGCAGCCCATTGGCCAACTGTAGGAAATAAGTGCTTCCGATTGGGAGGATCGAGACCTCCAGGAGCCCTATAGCCAATCACGAGGCTAGGCTCCATCCCCCCCCCAAAAAAAGAAAATCTGGGCCACGCCCATATTTAACTGAAAATGGAGAAAATAGTTTACTTTTGTTTATACTCTATATATTTATACACACGCGTGTGTAATTTTTGTTTTGCGTCGTGACAACAGGATGTGCTTCGCTAAAATAAGTTAATCGCTTGGCGTGTTGTTTTTTAAACAAAGTGAGAAGCAGGTTTAAGACGCGAGAAATGTTTTCAAACTGATTGTTCTAAAATGGCAATAATTATAATTCATAGTAATTATAATTCATAATAATTATCTCTTTAAAGGGATCGTTTTCCATCTACAATTCTCTAACAAAATGTACAAGATGGGAAAAAAAACTGAAAGAGAATAATGAAAACAGCTCCCTCTGCTGTTTGTATGTCGTAGCGACGCTTCCCAAATCATCGAAGCCGGTTGTTTTCATGTTTAGTGTCGTTTTATTTAGGTTTTTTTTCACCCCGTTATTTTAGAGTCCAGAGGTTCGAACGGACTTGGAAGAAAAATATAGAATATATACTTTTCACCGACTCTATCTTACAAAGATATGAAACCACCATAATTATGCACTTTCCTCAAAGTGTTCAATATTGCCACACACTGTACAGTTACTGTAACTCTGACAGTTACTGTACACAGTTACTGTAACTGTAACTCTGACAGTGTTACTGTACACAGTTACTGTAACTCTGACAGTGTTACTGTACACAGTTACTGTAACTCTGACAGTGTTACTGTACACAGTTACTGTAACTCTGACACAGTTACTTTAACTCTGACGGTGTTACTGTACACAGTTACTGTAACTCTGACAGTGTTACTGTACACAGTTACTTTAACTCTGACGGTGTTACTGTACACAGTTACTTTAACTCTGACGGTGTTACTGTACACAGTTACTGTAACTCTGACAGTGTTACTGTACACAGTTACTGTAACTCTGACACAGTTACTTTAACTCTGACAGTGTTACTGTACACAGTTACTGTAACTCTGACAGTGTTACTGTACAGTTACTTTAACTTTGACAGTTACTGTACAGTTACTGTAACTCTGACAGTGTTACTGTACAGTTACTTTAACTTTGACAGTTACTGTACAGTTACTGTAACTCTGACAGTGTTACTGTACACAGTTACTTTAACTCTGACAGTGTTACTGTACACAGTTACTGTAACTCTGACAGTGTTACTGTACAGTTACTTTAACTTTGACAGTTACTGTACAGTTACTGTAACTCTGACAGTGTTACTGTACACAGTTACTGTAACTCTGACAGTGTTACTGTACACAGTTACTGTAACTCTGACAGTGTTACTGTACACAGTTACTGTAACTCTGACAGTGTTACTGTACACAGTTACTGTAACTCTGACACAGTTACTGTAACTCTGACAGTGTTACTGTACACAGTTACTGTAACTCTGACAGTGTTACTGTACACAGTTACTTTAACTCTGACGGTGTTACTGTACACAGTTACTGTAACTCTGACAGTGTTACTGTACACAGTTACTTTAACTCTGACAGTGTTACTGTACACAGTTACTTTAACTCTGACAGTGTTACTGTACACAGTTACTGTAACTCTGACAGTGTTACTGTAACTCTGACAGTGTTACTGTAACTCTGACAGTTACTGTACAGTTACTGTACAGTTACTGTAACTCTGACAGTGTTACTGTACACAGTTACTGTAACTCTGACAGTGTTACTGTACACAGTTACTGTAACTCTGACAGTGTTACTGTACACAGTTACTGTAACTCTGACAGTGTTACTGTACACAGTTACTGTAACTCTGACAGTGTTACTGTACACAGTTACTTTAACTTTGACAGTTACTGTACACAGTTACTGTAACTCTGACAGTGTTACTGTACACAGTTACTTTAACTCTGACAGTGTTACTGTACACAGTTACTTTAACTCTGACAGTGTTACTGTAACTCTGACAGTGTTACTGTAACTCTGACAGAGTTACTGTAACTCTGACAGTGTTACTGTAACTCTGACAGTGTTACTGTAACTCTGACAGAGTTACTTTAACTCTGACAGTGTTACTGTAACTCTGACAGTGTTACTGTAACTCTGACAGTGTTACTGTAACTCTGACAGTGTTACTGTACACAGTTACTGTAACTCTGACAGTGTTACTGTACACAGTTACTGTAACTCTGACAGTGTTACTTTAACTCTGACAGTGTTACTGTAACTCTGACAGAGTTACTTTAACTCTGACAGTGTTACTGTAACTCTGACAGTGAACACACGTCGAGTGTTTACTCTCTCAGAGTTAACGGGTTCTGCTGCATTCTTTCCGACGAGTCGTCCAGAATACCTATAGAACCGAAGTTACGTCCGTAACCTTCGTCTCAAGGGGATGCAATGATGTTTTGTGGGTTTGGACCAATCGACGACCTGCGTTTCCACTGGCAGGATGGAGAGAACGGAAAACAGGAAGTGGGAGGAGCAAAGAGAGGATGATGAGCGACGTGCAGCGATAAAAGCCTCCCCCCCCCCCCCGTGCCTTCAACCCCGACACCACACACACACACACACACACACACACACACCCTAGTGTTGGGAGGTGGGAACGCCACACACACACCCCCTAGTGTTGGGAGGTGGGAACGCCACACACACACCCCCTAGTGTTGGGAGTTGGGAATATATCCCGCCCCCACACACACCCCCCCCCCCCCCCCGCGCGCTATC